>NW_020897719.1:9669450-9808557 GCF_003984885.1 Neopelma chrysocephalum
GAAGCAAATACCCATTAATAAAAATCCCCGCACTGTAGATAACATCAGTTTCTTCACCTCTTAGGATAACCTTCATCTGGTTTTGACATGCCAGGTCTGTGCTGTGGATTGTGAAAGCAGCTGCAGTCTCAGGCAAGGCATCTGCTGCTGCTGACTGCCCTCTGAAATGTCTTCAAGCTGGTCAGGAACCACTCGCTGGTTGCAGCTAAAAGCACTCTTTCAGAAGATGTGACTTTAGAATCTCCCCACATAAATCACCTCCAGATGACTGGGAGAAGAATGAATAGCCAAATGAATGCAGAGTGCATTAAAAGGTAGAGAGTGTCAGCACAAAGCGGGAGACATCAAAGTGGCTCAGGAACAGGCTGTGGAGTGATGTTGAGAGCTCTGCATATAGGTCAGGCAAACAGCTAGCATGAAGCCAAAGGAGGGAAAGGATGACATGAAGAGAATGGCCATGGAGGGAGCAAACAGAGGTGATCCTCTGTTCCACCTCTGGGATGTGCTGTCCAGCAGGACAACTTGTTTAGATGGCTGCTGATGAGGACTACAGCCAGCACAGCCTTTGGATAGCCAAGCTTTGCTCTGTTTCCTATGTGCCATCACGAGAGCTGGGGACAGCAGTTGTGCAGTTTGCACTTTGCATGAAGACATGTTGGTTTTGTACACTTCTTGACTCTGTATCATTTGTTGAAAGCAAACTTTTCAACTCTTTATTTGCCTGGGCAGCTGGGATGACTGCAGACGTCTTTGCCCTCCAGCAAGCTTCAGGTGTGGTTTCACAGTGCAGAGTGATCCACAGCCACACCAACTCCAGCACCTGTGTCCTGCCTGTGGCTCAGTTCCTGCTGTGATGTGCTGCCTCCCTGTCACACCCAGGTAACAGCTTGCACTAAGGACACTGAGCTTTAAAACATCACCAAATGGTTCCAAAACTGCTGTATCATGAAATCACAGCCTCTCTCCCTATTCAGAGCAGCAGCAGCAACCTTCAGTCTCTCACTTCTCATGTCACAGTGAGAGCCTCTTTCCAAATCTCAGTGGTTTTTACTACCATGCTGTGGTGTGAATGTGAAACCTTCCTGTAATATCTGGCAAGTTTCTTAAAAGTGACTTGTCAGTCCATCTGAGGGAACACAGCTGTGATGACTGTGTCATTGGTTTCTGATCACATATGCTCAACCTTATGGCTGGTAATCACATTGATGTGGATGGAGAGGATATCAAAGACTTTGCACCTCCCATTTTGTGCTTGAAATGGTCCTCTGAAAGAATTTAATGCATATTAGGGGTCCAGACTTGGTGTTAAGCACTAAACACCTCCTCATCTATCACTTGTGACCTTCCCCCCATAGTCTTAGATTGGTGGACACGCACTAGTAGATAGAAACAGGAATATGGTCATTTGCCCTCAGGTACCTCCTTTGCCCCAGAATTTCTGCAATGTCAATATCAATAAGTGAGGTGAACCCAGAGACTTTCTTTAGAAAAGTCCCTTGTGCAGGTTGACCTGTGTAAACTACAATTCACAAACAATTCAAGGGTTTCAAAGTTCTCCCAGGTGTGGTTCAGGAACCAGCACAAGCCGGGGACTACCTGCAGTAGACAATATGCATATTGCTACCCTGTTTTGGAGAGGAAGAGTTTAATAATATGGATGCAGGCATCAGAGAAACTTTGTGAGGATCTTGAGAATATTTGCAGTCTCTGTCACTGATCCTGCTACTCCCTCCTACAATCTACCCTTCCCAATTTCTTCCACCCCCAGTTTTGCTTCTGATGTTGTCTTGGTATTCATGCCTTCCTTGCTGTCACTAATAGAAGGGCTGCCTGCTACTATTTTGTTGAGTTTCACAACCGTAGACATATTTTTAAAAATATTGGATGCCCAAACTAAGAAACTGCATACCTTTCTTATTAAAAAGGAAAGACAAGAAGAAACAAAAAGAAGAAAAATAGGAAAGAAAAAAAACACAGCAAAAAGAAAACTAGATCTAAATGTTCCCTTCCAGCAAACCAGCAAACTTTGAAAATATGAGAGAGATGTAACCTAAAAACTGAGAAATTTAGAGGTATGAGAAAGGAGTTCCTTAAAAACTGATCATTATTTAACCCAAAGTTTGGAAGACATTACTTTCCAATTTTAACAACAGAGCTGAAGGAAACATTCTGATCTAGAAAACTCTCGCCTGAACAGAGGTTTTGCTCTTTCCTCAGTTTTACCAGTTCTATACTGAGGTGAATAAGTCACATCGAGGAGAG
Source organism: Neopelma chrysocephalum (assembly GCF_003984885.1). NCBI lineage: Eukaryota > Metazoa > Chordata > Aves > Passeriformes > Pipridae > Neopelma > Neopelma chrysocephalum. The sequence goes on from NW_020897719.1 coordinate 9,671,713, forward strand.
GTAAGGAAAACCCGATCCATGCTAGTGTTACTGAAAGGAGAATGAGGGCCGAACTGAGAGCCTGTATTTCAGTGAAAGAGATGGGGACATGTGTATATATATCTTTTCTTCCAGGAAAGAATATACACAAATAAATAATGTTTAGGACAAACGAAAAGTTGGCATCTCAAGGCCAGCTGACCACAAAAGTTAACAGTCCAGAGATTTGCTTGTTTTCCAGAAATAACAGAGAAACAAATTCTTTTTGACAACTACAAAATGAAGTGATTGCACATGGCAAACATTTAAGCTTTGAAAGTTTAATCCGCACTTGGAAATCTTTTCTAGCTGTTGTCTGTGCTCAAATAAGCATTTCCCAGTAATACAGCAGCTTCTTCCATGTCTCGAGTTGGAGACTGAAACTTGGAGTTTGCCTAGTTCTCCCAAGAACAAGTCTGTGGATGCTACCTACCCTATAAACACGTTGGTGTTTAATTTTAATCCAATTGCTGGAAGCCAGGTGTATTTTATTGTTCTTTTCCACAGTAATGTTTTTTATCTGCTCTAGAGAAAATTAGTTCTCCAGTTACTTCATGGGTTTATGTGGCTAGAGTGGCTTGGGATCCTTTGCTTACCTGATTGATAAACATATATATTAGTAAATAAAAACCATAAGAAAACCTGTTTGATGATTTCCTGCAGGAGATTTCAATGGAGCCAGGACATGACTCTTCAAAGGGATTTACAGAGAAAATGTTTGTACTATGAAATGTTCCCTGTTTTGGCTAAAATTTTAGATGAGAACATTTCTTTAGAGTAGCTACAGAGCTACTGTCTACTTTATGATGTTATTGTTGCTGAGAAACAATCTCAGATTCTCATGAATATGGCATGCCTTCTCATGCCATATTTCTGCTTGAAAGAAGCATCATACATTGAACTTAAACCATAGTTTGCAGAAGTTTGATAATCGAGTACCGAATGCCATGAATATTACAAAAAGGTTCTATACCCAGAGAGTGGTTGGGCACTGGGACAGGCTCCCCAGGGAAGTGGTTACCACACCAAGCTTGACAGAGTTCAAGAAATGTTTGGATGGTACTCTCAGGCATGTGGTGTGACTCTTGGGGATGGTTCTGTACAGGGCTGAGGGTTGGACTAAATGAGCCTTGCGGATCTCTTCCAACTCATCATATTCTGTGATTCTGTGAATATCATCTTACTGTTACCTTTTGCCTTCTATATAAAAGCAAATGACTACAAAAGTAGATCTGTTTGGCTTTCAGAAGGCATAAGGGAAGTGACAGGCTGGTACTGCACTTGCTAACAATGCATAGGAATCACAGAAGGTCAGTTAATTTTGCTACCAGATGCTCTGCAAATGGAGAGGAAAGTACACATACTCTGTTTGTGCTAAGCCTATTAATACAGTCATTAGTTGCAACCTCCTGCTCAGACACTATCCTGAATGGAAAATAAGTGAAATGTTGTTGAAGAGATTGCTCTTAGTCCATGATTTTTGTATGAAGACTTACAGGGATCTAGTTCATGCTTGATAATCATGGACATAGATGTATATATAGACAATGCCACTGTATGTATAGTGCCTAAACAGAGACAAATGAGGACCTGAAGTCTAATTCTCTTCTGAAAACACCTTTCTGAATTCTTTTCTTTAGAGTGGCTATAAATGAAAAACTTCCCAGTAAAAAGCTTCATCAGACCTACACTTCAATATCTGCAGTGTCATTTGATAGCTCAATCAGGTACATTTTTCCTTTTTTAACACAACATTGTTGTCTGGAGCATAAAAACATTGCCTTGGATGTTATGCTTCCCTATTTAGTGCTTGGCACAAAGGAATCAAATATACCTTTACCCTTGTGATTCTTAGGGGAACCTGGGATCTGCAATGCAAGAGATATGCACCACTCAGGCTGCTGCACTTTGAATGAACTGTGGTGGGTTCACCTTGGCTGAATGCCAGGTGTTCACCCAGCCACTCTATCCCTCCCCTTGCCAACTGGAAAGGGGAGAGAGTAAGGTGGGAAAAGAAAACAACACAAATCGTGGGTTGCGATAAGGCAGTTTATATTTCTGCAAAAAAAGAAAGCAAAAGCAGTGTGCACACGCACAAAGCAGGAGCCAGCAGCTAATCTCTACTTCCCACAAGCAGCAATGGGCAGCCACTTCTCTGAGAAGCAGGGGCCCAGCATGTGTACGGTTGTCAGCAGCAGCCATCAGAGACAATGAGTGCCTCCAGTCCCGCTCCTTGCCTCTGCTTATATATCTGGGTTGACGTCATATGGTCTGGAATATCCCCTCGATCAGTGTGGGTCAACTGGCCTACTTGTCTCCCCTCCCAGGATCTCATCCTTGATTGAATGTTATAGTGCTGTGCTCAGCAGTAGCCAAAACATGGGTGTGTTATCAACACTCCTCTAGCTCCCAATGCAGAGATACTGTGGGGAAATAAATTCCGGCTCAGCCAGACCCACCACAATGGACCAAGGTGCTCTCATTCATGCCATTCTTCTTCCTTAAGGTTATTTTTGCACCAACAGCCATGATTGGTTGCATGAAGATCTGCTTTATCAGATGTGGCTATACAGGGAATTACTGAGAAGATGAACTCCTAGATAGGTAGTAAAGCAAAGTCATGCCAACTATTTTCGTTGTACAGTATCAAGCAGCTACATCAGAAAAGGACTATGATGTGGATCCTATTCCATTTAAGTGCACATTTGTGCTTCACCTCTACATGTTCTTGCAAGACTAGGAAGCCTGACATATGGAGAAAACTGAAATCCCCAAATTTACTTTATTTCTAAATTAGAAACACTTTCTCCCTTCAAAAAGTTGAAATCCTTCCCGGAGGAAATTTAGGCAAAAACATTATTCATCTCAGTGGAACAGTGTTCTGCTTCAATTTCAGCTTCTTAAAACTCACAGCTTTGTAAGCAGATATGACAGTCTGCAGGAACAGCACATTAATATTTCCATATTTTTTAAATTATAGAATCATAGAATCATTTAGATTGCCAGATCTATGTGTCTTTTAAATACCCCCAGGGATGGTCACTCCACCGCTTCCCTCGGCAGCCTGTTCCAAGGTTTGATAACCCTTTCTGTGAAGAAACTTTTCCTAATACCTGTAAAGGTCCAAAACTACACAATCCCAATTTTGGTGGTGAAAACTGGAATCTTTATTGAACACACGAAACGCAATATAAGGGTCTTGGGGGCAGGAATGTTGATGAGGAGGATGGGTTATGATAACTAGGGGATGGATTATGTTAACTAGGGGATTACACAAGTTTCTGCTACAGTTACACAAGTGATTAACATTTTTGGTAACCAGGATTACATGGGGGGAACAAAGGGGTTTCAACAAGGTCTGATATCATCACAAAATCTCTCCATATCTTGCTGCAGGAGACAGGCCAATCAACATAGTTAAATATCAATAGGTCTTGTGAGGAAGCGTAAGGAGTTTCTTCCATTCCTGTTGTCCACGGCCTGCTACATAATCCTATCAGATCCTTTTTTGCTGATATCCAAATTTCAGATTGCTACAAATACCCAATCTAAACCTCCCCATGGGCAGCTTGAGGCCATTTTGTCTTGTTCTGTTGCTTGTTACTTGGGAGAAGAGACTGTCCCCTACCTTGCCACTACCTCCTTTCAGGTAGCTGTAGAGGGTGATAAGGTCCCCTCTCAGTCTTCCTGTTCCAGACCAAATAATCCCAGCTCTCTCAGCCGGTCCTCATAAGACCTGTGCTCCAGACACTTCACCAGCTCTGTTGCCCTTCCCTGGACACACTCCAGCACCTCAGTGTCTTTCTTGTAGTGAGGGGCCCAAAACTGAACATTGGATTCAAGGTGCGGCCTCACCAGTGCCAAGTACAGGGGGATGATCCCTTCCGTAGTCCTGCTGGACAACTATTTCTGATATGTGCCAGGAAGCCATTGACCTGGGCACACTGCTGGCTCATGATTATCCAGCTGTCATCCAACACCCTGAGTTCCTTTTATGCTGGGTCATTTTCCAGTCACTCATTTCCAAGCCTGTAGCGATTCATGCAGTTGTGGTGACCCAAGAGCAGGACTTGGCACTTTGCTTTGTTGAACCTCATACAGTTGGCAATCAACATTGAATCTGATAATCAAGCATTGCATATCGTAAATAACATCTGTGTGAATACCACCTGTCCAGATTCCTCTGCAGAGCCTTTCTTCCCTCCAACAGATCAACGCTCCAGCTTGGTGTCATCTGCAAACTGACTGAGGGTGCCCTTGATCCACTCATCCAGATCATTGATAAAGATACTAAACAGAACTGACCCCAATACTGAGCCCCAGAGAACAACACTTGTGTGGATTTGACTCCATTCACCACCCATTTGGGTCACTCTCTGGGCCCAACCATTCACCATTTTTTTACCCAGTGAACAGTGCACGCATCCAAGCCATGAGCAGACAGTATCTCCAGGAACAGACACTGCTGTGGAAAACAGTGTCAAAGGCTTTATTCATGTTCACATAAATGACCTTATCTAAAAGATAATTTTGAAATTATGAATTTGAATGGTTTGTACTGAGGAATAATACTGGAAAATTTTCCTTCAAAGTCGAGTTTCAGAATGTGTTTGCCTCTAACAGACCTGAATTCTTCAAAGGGAAGCAAGACAGTTGGAGTTCCAGTCTAGTAGGAACCTGCTGCTTCCAGGTACAGAGGCGGAAAAATTACTGTAATTGTACAGACTATTTGCTTTAGTCAAAATGCTACAAAATGTCTACAGAAGTCCTGTAAAAAGTAGTATCTGTCGCAATTATCAGGTCAGTCATACTTCTTATTCCTCTAATTTTTTCAAAAACAGGCCAATCCTTACTTAGCCCCAGTTCCAACAAATCTCTATCCCATCTGGACATCAGCCTTTTCCAAGATGAGCTCCACAACACCAGGGAAGGAGGAGGAGGGACTCGTTTCCATAATTGTTAATGCACATTTAGCTTCATCACTCTTCACAGTCTGGAAATATCACGATGATACCACAGATGATCGTGGTTATGGCACATGCCCAGGACCGCCTCACTGGAGTTTCATGGCTGATAATGCACAGGGGAGTCACTCAGAGGTTTTCCTAGAATGGCCTTATATTGTCCATCTCAGCACACTCAGTCTCCTTTCTATTCCGGGTAGCAAGAAAAAACTACCTTCTGTTGATGCAACGTCACAGTAGCGCAAGTGTACAATTGGACACAGGTTAGAGGTGACTTTTGATAGTCTTGAATGAGAAAACTCAGGTAAATATCATATAGTCAAGCCACAGTACACACCTAGTGACTATCTAGAGGCAGATAGGCTGGTATTAACTTCAACATTTCCTATCACGTCTTTGATGCTGTCATTTGGATGGACACTGATGTCACCTAATGCAGTGGTGTATATGTAGGGTGCTCAAGGTACAAAAGTCCTCCTGATATGCTGAGACAGGTCAGGAAGCATGCCAGGCTTTTCATTGTGCCTCAATCCAGCATGTAAAGACAAATTAGGAGTAGACTCTGGCTATTCTAGAAATCAAATTGCAAGTGTCCATGCTGCCGTGATAGGGGTGCCCAGCACAGCACTGTGGTCCAGTCAACCCTGCAGGTATTACAGACTAGCCTCTGAGCACAGCTCTCATCAGAGCTTACCCCTTCACCATCACACACCTCCACACAGTCATCTGATTAACTAACCCACAGAGCAGCACTAACAGTGATTACTTTGGCAGGGTTGAGTTATTTTCAGTGCCTGCAATTCTGTTCCCTCCAGGTGTAATTACAAGAGCAATTAAAACCAGCCGACTGTCTCCAAGTATTATTTCTTGAGAAAACAGGTCTCCAAATAGGCTATATATACTCTGCTATCTCAGCTGTAGCTCAGGATGGCCTCAAAGCACTCTTACACAGTCTCCCTGTGTTTCTTTCCCTAAGTCAGCAAACCCTGGCCCCTTCTTTTCTGTGTTATTACTGGTTACTATCTGTAGAGTGACTCTGAAGCTTTCATTCTCTGGCCTACCAGCTCTCTGGCTTTGGGCAGGACCACCACTATGTGTGATAAATTGCCTCCTCACTTTTTACTTCAAGGTTTGTTCTCAACAGCTTGTCTAGTGCTTCCCTGGTTTTCCCCAACCATAACCTCCAATTAGACCAGGACTAAAAATGATAAAGGAAAGTCTTATAGTATAAAACCTACCTTTCACTTATTAGGTTATATACGATTTTCATGCATTTATTTCTCTCTACTCTTATGGTGCTACACAAAATTGTCAACAGATAAAAAACTACACAGCAGTCTGTTATGGGCAAATAAAAAATTTACTCCAAAGAAGGATAAAAAGAAAAACTAGATAAACTAGTTCAAGAGGTGATGAAGAGCTGGAGTGTTGATAATGTAAGTCAATCAGAAATAAAGGTCTAATTTTAAGTAAAGCTAAGTAGCTTTGTTAGGCAGCTATAAGAAATACTTTCCAAACCACATTGTTAATATGTTTTCTGCAATATTACAGGTCCTCAGAAAAGTGAAAAAGTAGATTTCAGCTAATATTACAGTAATTATTCAAACTTTTACAAAAGAAATATTAATGGGTAAACAATCTCTGGGTAATGAAGAAGTTCCTGATTGGCAAATTTGTGTCTTGGGAAGCAACATCCATTAATGTACAGTGCACAGATGAGATCCCAAATAAGCTAACACAAAAAGATGCAAACCTCCTTGCTTTCACCAGTGTAGCTGCAAACAGAAATACAAATCCTAGATGTCCTTCATATGCCATTTTGCAGAGAGAAATTGAGCAAATGGTAATTTTTGTGTTTGATTTCTGTAACAACTGTGATGTTTGCCTTTTCATTATTTGAAATCTTAGCCATAAAATGAAACTGTGGAATAGGAAGCATTGCAGAAAATGGAAGCAAGACAAAAAATTAATGAAAATGTTTGTGAGGCAGTTGAAAGATGGGTGCATGCCAATGATACTGCTCAAAACATCTTAACTCTGACTGGCAAAAATGATGAAACTTCAGGAGTAAGCTGATTAGAGGGAGAAAGCAGAGGACCTAACATAGTCAAAGAGCTGGGGGTTGTCCCAACAGCAGAATGCAGCAGTTCAAAAAGACAGGAAATAGAAGAAAACTGTCTTTCTGTGGACATGAAGAAAGAATCAAGCCGCTGCTCAGCCTAGACAGAAGAATCGAGCTAAATAAAAGTAAGTATTACCATACATGCCTCAAATATGGACTGATAATTTGTGGATGGCAACAAAATAACAGATACAAACTCAGATAAATTCTGTTCTGTCTACATTAATGCTGAGTGGTGTAATTTAGAGAGTGCTGCTGCCCTGATGAGGTGTTCCTGCTCTGTGCTCCTGATTCAAGGAGGATTCATTTGTAAAAAGTGCAACATGAATGCATGGGGACAGTCTCAATGGCTCCACATTTGTATAATACTACATTTTAGCTAGTGATTCTGGATAGATTTGAGAAGGCCTGTGCACAACTGATTTGGATATGTTAATAGTATGCTGCTTTAGTTTACTTGTTAACTCTCCTATAGGGATTTTTTTTATATATTTTCTCTTTCTCTTATTAATTTGTGATACCATAGGTGGTGAAACAGTAATGTCATTAACCATAAGAAAATCACTAATGTAAAAAATTTGCAGTAATCCCATTAGTCATTTCCTAAATTTTAAGCATATGTTTTTTGCTTTACTTCTAGCAACATGAAACTGAGACATGACCTGGTTAAGAATACTTTTTTTGCTCTTCCCTAAAGGTCTTATGAACACACTCCACTACATTTTTGCAATACAGTGGAAGTACTGTGTACTGTTGATCAGGCAGTTATTTTGACTTAGACTCCCAGTGCAAAAGCAGCTATATTGTAAGATTTTGTTATATATGCTCTCATCCAAGTCACCATGCTGCCTGTTTGCTATTTTGGGCCTCAGATGTGCAAAGCAAAAATTATGCAGGTTACATAAGTTTGAACACAATCTGTGGTCTGATAAAGGTCTCAAGACAATATGTCTTCAGTTTTATCACCTAAGTGCTGATTTGGGTTAGGATCACTGAATCACAGAATGTCCTGAGCTGGAAGCCACTCACAAGGATCATCAAGTCCAACTCCTGGTCCCGTGCAGGACATCCCCAATTCTATATTTATTGAATAAGCTGTCTGAAACCTGTGTGAGGAGGGTACGTAGTTTCTGGTGCAAATTTCATAACTAATATATCTTATAGTCATACCCTTATAAATCTTTGTCACGACTTCTCTGTTCTTCAGTAGGGTCTTATACTTCTAGACTGACAATCTCTTTTTAACCCTGTCACCATCACCATAACAGAGATTGATCACAGTGTTTTTTTTCATGAATAAGATTTTAATTGTCCCTGCTTTACAAAATTCAGATTAATCAGACTTTTTATGAATCAGACTCTGTCCTTTTCCAAATCACCTAATCTGTGTCAGGAAAGGCACAGCTGTTTAGTGACAACTAACTGTGTGGCAAGCTGCCTCTGCACCCTCTTAGGGAACGTGTATATGCAAACAGTCTGTGGAGTGGGAATGACTGCATGGCCTGCAAATGCACTTGTGTCTCTTTATTTTTACCCTTTTTATGATATATTCAAGTTGAATCCTTCTCACTTTTTCATTTTTGGGCTTTCCAGGAGTGCTTAAAAATCAATTTTCTGAGCTGTTTGTCCTTGAGCTTTTTTCTTATTTTCCAGTGATATTATTTATAATGTATGCTGGCCAGTTCTGTTTTTAGCTTCAGGTCCTCATATGTGAGGCTATATTGACACTTAGCAGCATTTTGTTTGCTTGCAGGGGTATAACTTCTAGGCAAACACTACTGTTTGGAATGATTTTCAGACATTAAGCCATAGAAGTGCAGGCAGGGAATCAGTTTCTTTACTCTAGTAGTGTTCAGGCTTCTAACAATGATGCCGCAGCTAGAGTTAAGCATCCTCCTCCTATTTTACAGCCTAAGATCTTAGTGTCATATATATTGTAGAAAAATTACTTCCTACCAAATTGACATCACATCACAATCCAAGGCAGAACAAAGCTGAACATTGGTTTGTTTGGTTGACTTTCTCTCCTACCACACATCTGACATTTAGGATCACAATGTACTTTGCAAGTCTTCGTGCTTACCGTGCCAAGTTCTTCAAGTTAGCTGTGAGGGTTACTCTTCATGGTAGTCAGCCCTTCTGTTATATTCTGCAGTTTAAAGATGTAATTTAATAACTCATCATGGACAGCAGATGTACACCAGAAAAAAATGTCATTGTTGAGAAGTGGGCAAATATCATATTGAGAACGTAGAACTGGCACATAATCTGCAGAAAGCAAGGAGTTATCTGTCTCTTCTGCTTTGAAAGGTCCTTAATTGGGCAGCCCAACTCTGTCTTGCAACAGGTCCCACTCTTCAAGAAAGTAGTCTCACTCAAGGCAAGCAATGAGAATAACCAGATGGATAGAAACTTTGACATGTGAGGTAAAAGGAAGAAAATTAAGTTCAGCTGTTGAAGTACATAATAACAATTGCAAAGATGGAGGTATAAACTGCTCTGTGTAGTAGAAATTACAAAGGTGCAATTGATGACACAAATTACACTTCAGGGCAAAAAAGATGTCTGAGGGGCTGTGGAACCTGGAAGAATACTGTCTGGAAAATATTGTCTGAGCAGTCTCTCTCACTGGAAGGGTTGAAGAATAGTTCAAACAGGAGATATGTCCTAAATAAATACATTTAATCCTCTTATGTTGCACAGATATACAAAGGAAACCTATTGATATATACTCTGGGACCAGGTTTCAGGAGTAATAAATAAAGCATATTGTGCTCTACAAATTATGCAGTGACACAACACAGTATGAATAGAAAACCTCTACATCTACTGTAGAGTATATGCAGATAATTTATTCTCTTGTCAGACACTATCTATTAATGAAAAACCGAGAGAAAGACGTAGAGGAGGTCAAACACAATCTTGATACAAGTCAGCTCTTCCTCTTACAGTGATTGCAATCTGGGATTTTTCTGAACTGTAAAGGGTGGAATGGCACTTGCCTACACTGTTTGATGGGTGAGAAATCTGGATTATATTAGTAGATGGTTTTGTTGATGATTAATTCAAAGGATTGTCTGCCTCTTCCTGGATGATTTCCACTTTTGTATGTTCGTCTCTTTTCTCTTGCCCAATAGATAGTATTCCTAACTTTTCACACCAAGGTTTTCTAAAAATACTTTCTTAAATTATCTATTTCTTCTGTAGGTCTATGCCACAGCTTTCAAGTTTCCTGCAAATGTGTTCCTACTTTGTGAGCTTTATATGCAAAGAAAAACAGAAAAGCTCAAATCCCTTATATCAGTGATATATATGGGTTTTTTCCTGGTTGCTTGGCAATAGAAAAGTAGACATGTGACTCCCTCCTCCATCTCCCTTGCAGGTATTTTGTCTTGGCCTTTCTTCTTTTGTTCTTACCTCTCTGTGGGAGTATTAGTTACAAAAGTGTTTTCAACCTGATTTCTTTTATCTCTGAGTTTATATCTCACTGTTTTCTTTGGAAGACTGCTATATATATGTAAAGACATGACAAATGGCAGCTGGGGATTAGAAGGGACAGAGCAGTGAGAGTTCAATGCCACCTAAGTTTAGGCACCAGCTGTGGCACCCAAGATGCCCACTCAGTGTCCCTATATCAGTGACTAGATGAAGATGTCACGAGAAGACAATTCGGTGCCCCTGAAACCTGAGTCATTTACTGGAGATGTCTACACATCAGCCACTGGCCTTTGGAGACCAGGAGAGGAGAGCATGACACTTCTCACCAAGGCACCTTGGCTAGGCACCAGGAGTCAGGCAGGCTACCCTGCTCAGAAGGACAATCAGAAAGGCACCTACTAGAGACCCTTCTGCACAGAGAGGGGGAGTTTTCAGGCAGATGATGTCCATGACCATAGGGATCTACACTGTGTGGTCAAGAGGCCATCCAGTTCTGAGCTCTTCGGTTACACCAGGTTCAATGGGATCATTTCCACCTCTCAGTCCCTATGCCCTCTCCAAAAGACAGTTCTTGATAGCACTTGGATTGGTCTGCTCTTATTTCTACAGCCATAAAGAGAGTTTTTGCTTCATGCCACTTCCCCAATGAACTTGCCTGTCCTTCTGGGTACAAAGAGAGCTGTGGGAAGGCAGGCAGGGAGTTATCAGCACCTTTGTGACTTAGTTGGGTGAATCATCAGTCCAAATAAAAGCAACTCTTGGCCTCAATGTTCTACATGTATTTGTGCGATCTAGAGAAAACACTTCATGGGTGGATGAGGGGAATAGCAGGGGCAAGCGCTGAGAAAGCAAAAGGCGTCAACTGTACTCGAGACACCAGGGTCAACTCAAAGTACTTTACCCTCATCTGCCCCTCTCTCTCATGGCCATCATTGTTCCCCAGGCAGGAGCTTCTCATCTGTTTCAGTTTTGAGCAGTGAAGGTAAACAAGTTCTCATTTTCATTTATCCTCATACATGATTCTGGAAGCTTTATCAGTCCAAGAGCTGATTCAGAAAGCAGATTACACATACCTACCTTAAGGACAGGAAAAACCATTTAAATTTAATCCATCACAAGCCTATCAGGGCACAAAGTCAGCAGTGGAGACATGCCTAAGAGTTTACAGACATACACATCACCAGGCAAGTTAAATCCTGACACTTTCCTTGTTTAATCCATCATGTATAAACGGTTGCCTTTCACTTCTTCCTCTGTTTGAGAAATGTGTGCGGGCAGATTACGACATCCTCAGATATGCTCATTATTCAAAATTATTTTCATATTGTTTTGCAGAATGTTTCCCAAGTGCAGAGCCTGTGAGTGTTTTGTAACAAAGGACTGGTTATTTGGACTTCATTGGTTGAGTAACTCATGCATTGCTGGGCTTGCCTCAGGATTAGAGAACACAGTAGAAGGCAAATGGCAAGTTCTCATTGCCATCATCAAATACACTACTGGAAATTTATTGCCAAACTTCCCTCTAGACTCAATGTGCAACTTAATAGCCTGTCTTCATTTAGATGTGAATTTGAGTGTCATGAACTCATAGCTTGGTTTTCAGATAATTATTTATAGAGATGTGTTTAGACTGTTTGCTCAGCTCTGGTGGTGCATCTGTGCAATCGTTTAGTTAGGTGACAATGCATGTGGCAAAGTGGCAGCTCTGCAGTCTTAATTTATTCATCACAAGGTGCAGTAGTTTCTTGATCTAGTTTCTAAAGAAATATTTAAAACTCCAGCTGGCATGATGTTAAGTAACATTCTAAAATAAGAAGGTAACATTTGTGACCTTTCAGTACTCAAAGGGGGCCTATAAGAAAGATAGGGACAAACTTTTTACCCAAGCCTGTGGCGATAGGACAAGAAGTAATAGTTTCAAACTAAAAAATGGTTGATCTAGACCAGGTATAAGGGCGAAGTTTTTTATAATGAGGGTGGTAAAACACCGGAACAAGGTTGCCCAGAGAGGTGGCAGATGTCCCATCCCTGGAAACTTTCAAGGTCAGGCTGAATGGGGCTCTGAGCAACCGGTCTAGATGAAGATGTCCTGCTCATTGCAAGGAAGTTGGGCTGGATGACCTTTAAAGGTCCCTTCCAAAGCAAAATATTCTATGATTCTAAAGGAAAAAGTAATGAGTGGTCTGGAGTGGAGCTGACTGCGCAGAAAACCTTGGCATAATGCAGAATAAAAAACCTCTCAGACACTGTGTTCCTGAATCTGGGCAAGACACACACAAAAGAACAGGAATGATTGCCATGACATGATGTTTCGGTGCAAGCTGCTGAACCCATCTCACAGAGTGACCTATGCTAAATACTGGCAGAAGAGTAGATCAGGCCTCAGTTTACCTCTCTGGTGGCATCCCTGAATTGCCGTTTCCTACTTTAGTGTGTGCGAGCACATGCTTGCAGTCCAGCATGGCCATTCTGATGAACCTACAGTGTCCCAGGATTGCCAGGAGATAGGCCAAGCCCAGCCTTAGCATAAACTGTTGCGCAGGTAATCAAAAGCCATTTCCTCCATAGCCAAAGGACACTCAGAGATCCACAAATTCTGGCCATATATTTTGTAATGTCCCTTGGTCAAGATGTGGGTTTTTTTATGAAAAAATACTTGAAATGGCTCACACTTATATTAAAGAGGTGGAACCTACATTGTTTAAAACTATGTTAAAATAGAGGAAATAAATACTGTAATAAGTATATAAAAAATTACAATATAAATCATAGAATCTGAGCATGGTTAGAGTTGGAAGGGACATTAAAGATCATCTAGTTGAAACTCCCCTTCTGTGGGCACGCACACCTGTCCAAGATAAAAAGAAGTTTATAACAAACCAATAATCTCAAAATACTAAATTCTGTAGTGCTTCTTAAGAAGCAAGGTCTATCCTAGCCAAGTTGTTTAGTGTTTTAAGAACCATTTTTCTTAGTGTCTCTGATCTGATTTCTAGTGAGTCACTAAAAGGATTCAGTTTTAAAATTATTGCCAAAATATCTTTTGAAAATCTGTTCTGAATTACAAGCTCTATTTTTTGCATATTACCTGAGAAGAGCACTGTCACTTCTGTCTCACAAGTTTCTAACTAATAATTTGCTTTCATATCCCAGTATTCCACATTAGCATGGAAAAAAACATTCTGCCAATGTGGCGTTTTTCCATTAGTAAAAGGTTTTATGGCAGCTTTGTGTAGAGACAAATATAGTGGTGGTACCCAAATAGAAGAGATTTATTCAAGAATGCAAATAACTGCTTCTGCCTCAGGAAAGATAGTGGCGTTTTCCTGTGCTCTTCTTTCCTCACTCCTGCTGTTTTCTGAGGAGAGCTTGGGACTCAACATCTTGCCAAGCACATCACAGTGGTGTTACTGTGATGGCCTTCTGTGGAACAGTTTTAAGCTACAGGAGGTGGCCTCTAGCCAGCACAGTCTTGTCCATCCACCAGAACCTTGTCTGCTTGGGCTCCTCCCCTGCCTCTCAGGAAGGTGATGGAGACCCTGGCTTCACCTACAGGGTCTCTCATCAGCATGTGTAAAATGTGAGAGATGGTTAATAAATTCCTGTGCTAGCATTTAGAAAAGGGGAAATAATTATTTTTATCAATAAGACAACAGAAGGTATTTCATTGGCGTAATATTTTAATCCAATTTGGAATTTGGGTAGGCCATCTCCTTTAACCCAGGTTTGTACCAAGACCTGCTAGGATAATGACACACATTACACACACTCAGTCATTTACATCCCACATTGCATCTCCAAGGAATAATCAGGAGTATAATATTCCCCAGGACTGTACTTGGGTATAATATCAACATGAATTTATAAAAAAGATCAGCACTCTCAGGTTCTGCAAATCTTCCTGCAGCACTAAGGGATTGCTATCATCTTCACATCCAGTTCATAATGAGATGCTCCAGGCTTCTCTGGCACAGAGACAAGATTGTTGTTAGTTATGTGATTAAAGGCTAATCCCCAGAATCACAAAAGTCTGGCAAAGAGCAGATGAACAATGGAGCAGAAGCACCCTAGAAACCCAATAAGCAGGAAAATGGCACATGCTGAATTGGCTACTCTGAAAACTATCTAAGGAGAAGCATTCACCCACCATGTCTGGTGTGAAACCCACCAAGATGAGTTAACTGAAGAAGCTGTCTCCCCAGAAGACCTTGCAGACTGCCAGTGGTTATTGCCTACAAGGGCACAGGACTCACTGCGGGACACTGGGAAGGGCATTTGGAGGTTGTATGCACTTATTATGTCAGATTTTAAGGAGGCTGTGGGAATGTATGAGACATGGGACATTTAGAAGATGAAACAAAGGTAAAGAAAGGAAGGCTTCAACATAAATTGGGGAGGAACAAGCAAGTGAAAATAGAGATAAATGGGGACAAAAGGAACTGGTTATGTGTAAACAGGTTGTTAGGCTGTGCAATTCCCAACTTAGCTCTGTACTTCTTCACCACAGTCCAATCAATACTCTGGTTAAATCCTATTTATAATGATCTTCTGTTCTTAGTAGAAATGTGTGGATGCTATTGAGGTCCAAGATGGATTTGCAGGCAAGTAAGATAAGAGATGGGTGTATCAGCAATAAGAACAGAAATGTGAAACTCCATACCTAGTTCATCTGGGTATCAGCACCTGGGGAGACTAGGAAATCTGTGACCTGCTACTGGAATGATCCAGAATGTGTTTATATATATATACATACTTAAAAAAATATATACACAAACACACACATATTTTCCACTAGTGGATTTCAATCCTAATCAACTGGAGAGGAAGGACAGTGTTGGGCAGCCTGTGCTGTTTGTGACTGCTGTATGTTTATGTGGATGCTGGTAGGCACTGTTTCTATGTGTTGAAGCTGGCTCGTATGTGTGTGTGTGTCTGAGCATGAGTTCAGACTCCCCATTGGCTGGACTTCAATATCAAAATGCCTTTCTGACTTCAAAGTTCAAAGAAGAGCGCGATATAGTAAATGTGAACAGAGATGTGAATATATGTAATACATCTATAACCTTTGAGAGATCGTGATAAATGCAGGACCACAAAGCAGAGATCCCTTGTTGGTGTGTTAAGCCAGTGTGCATCCTGCTTCATAGCAGCAATTTTTTCCTGGCCACCACTTCCTGTGCCATTTAATAACATTTTGGAAAGCTTTCTTGCTGGATGGAACACTCTCTGAACCTTTGGCAGAGTTGAGCTAAGGTCCTGGGAGTGCAGACAAGCAAACTGCAAACAGAGGATCTAAAGAAGCAGCTCTTCAAAAATTTATCTTCATTCTGCTGCAGAAGTATGACAGCCACCTCAGCTGCTCATATCCCTATACTTGAGCAATGTTGTTCTATATGGTAAAGGAGAAACTGAACTGGTCTCTTTGGCAAGTTTTTTTTTGTTTGTTTGGATTTTTGCTAAGAGAAGGGTTGGTTTTTTAACAGGGAGCTAATGACTGGTTTTGTGAAGGATGTAATTGTCCACTATTTGTATTCATCAAGTATTATCTCACAAGAAAAGTATCACTATTTCATTATAACCTTTCTGAGCCTGGCAGCCTTGCACAGTGATTTCTTATTCAAATGAAGCCTTTTGAAATAAGGATGAGGATTCTCCCCTCTCTATTTACTGTCTCCATACTAATTTTAAATTTTTAGAAAAGCTTGAAAAAAGACATAATAGGTAGTAAGGCCTGGATTTTCTCAGAGAGGCAACTTTGAAGATGTGATTTTGAAACACTGTCCTTTATTTCATTAATAATGGAAGCTGTCAAGGAGTAAATCAAAACTTGAGCAACAAGTATGAAAAACACAATTGTCTTTTCCCCTGAAACAAATTGCAAGCCTTCTGGTCCCACCCTTGCTTTTCCACCAGCCATCAGGCTCTGCTGTCATACTGTCTGGTCCTTTCATAACTCTCAAAGCCAAAAAAAAAAATCACATTTCATTTCCAAAATGAATTTCAGCTCAAATCCAGCCCTTAAGATTAGTCTCCATCACTCCTTCATGAGCATTAGAAGCACCAGCCTGTGTAACCTTTCCCACTATTCATTTCACACGTATGAAAGTACACAGATGGCCAATTATGCCAGTGACTTCACTGAATTATTATGTATAATTAGAGATGAGAACAAGTTTCTAAGATGAGAAAAAGAGGTCTGATTCTATCAGACTTGTGGATTTATGGGCCTGGGGAGGGCAGCTGTTTTGTCTCTTATCTGTACATGTAGTGCTTCAGCACAGACATTTGACAAGCCATTCATGTCATGAATATAAGCAGGGGCTAAGAAGGTGATGCAAGGTGCAGGGGAGAAGGTGATGCATTGCTGCCAGGAGCCCACAGGAGGGTGGTGCCTGCCTATTGAGGGGCAACAAGGGAGAGGTCAGTATGTGGCCAGGGCTGCTTCACAGCAGGGTAGGGGAAGTCACAGGACAGCAATTTTTCTCTTTGCAACTCTTCTTGACTGCAAGGTCTAGATTGCTCAGCTTCTTGCCAAATATTTCAGATTGAGGAAAAAAAAAACAAAGTGAGAAAAGGAAGGCAGCATTATTATTTATACAAACAAGATGGCTGAGGAGTAAGCCCACTTCTCCTCCTACCCAATCTTGAGATGAATTAGCGGCATTCATTGCTACACCACTATGTTCTATGAGAAACACAAGATTGCACTTTTCACTTTAGGGTCGAGTGGAAAGACTTGATTGTGAAAAATCAAAGCTTTTTAGACAACTGCAAAGTCTGAATTAATACTAAGAGAATTACATGCAGACTGGCATTTTGTTATCTTCTTTCAAGTTCATTCAAATACAAAAGTAATTTTTCAAGCACAGTTGAACCTTGCCTATTTCACACTAAAAAGTGGCTGACTCACTGGAAGTTGCTAAATTTTTCAAATTCATAATCATGAAAACAATGAATAGCAGAAATTAGTGCCTCACAAAACATACTTATTTTCATCTGATAACTTTCGTTTAATGTAATTCTAAATATTTTGGAGTCGCTAATCAGTCACCAAAATACAATTAAAGGATATTTTATAAGCCATGGCATCTCAACAGATGACTCTCAAAAGATGTCCAGTGTGATCTTCTACCAAAATGAGGGAGAGATTACTGATTTTATGAACCATCTAGAAAGTGAGTGGAAGGTGCTTGACAACTACTTTTTATCAGATGAGCTACTGTTTCTTCTATACATGTTTTGCAATACTGGCACCTATATTTAGTATGGTAAAATGTTAAATATTTGACAAAGCTCACTGAAGATTGCTTACTCGGTATATTTATTAAATTTCCATAACAAGCATTTAAATACATTGTTATTCACTTTTTTTACAATATTAAATTTCCTCTTTACTTGGTCAAATAAAGCATTTTACAGCTAATGGACTCATCAAAACACTTTCTCAAACTTTCTTTCCATTTCTGAGGTGTGATCTTTGAAGAGCTACTACAAACATTTTAATGCTATATTTATGAAAAACACCTACTATGAAAAATAAAATATAATTAATGCGTTCATCATAATTTTAAAGTCATCAAGTTTAAGAAATCATAATGATAAGAAGTGCAAACCTCAGAAAAAAAGTGATACATATAATCATGTAAGATTTTTTTAGTTAATCTTGTTAATATGTAGCTACATGTATGTAATTCTTCCTGCCATGACAAATCTAAGAGCAATATTAAACATTAACACCTAAAAATCTCCTTATGATACACATAATGTAATGGTTAAATTTAAATAATTTTTCCAAACTCAAAAATAACGACAAAAAACCCCCACCAAAACCCAAAGCCAAAACCAAAACCAACCAAAACCAAACACAACAATAAAAAAAAAAACCTCACAAAAAGCTCTACAGTGTCAGCATGAGTTTTATAAGGGTGTAAAGCTTTAGATGCCCCTTGAATTGCTACTGTTGCTGAATATTATCAGTGAGCTCCACTAACATGGGTTTTGCTTGCATATTGACAATAATCAATTACAGCTCTGCTATTTAAATGTCCCACTGTTTTTCATTCACTCCTTCTCTCTGTGAGGTTATGAGCATGGATTGCAGTACCTATACTCATGACAATAGCTGAAGTAATTATCTGTTCCGAACATCATTCGATCAGCTAAAGAAGAATGTGGCCAAAACAGCTTTATGCCACCCATCAAATACTGCCCGGCTTAGCCTTCTCCTGTATTGTAGAACTGTAGAGCCACTAGTCCAAGCTTTCACTGTGATCCAGAGAGGTCATTTTAATTCTCCATGGGTTAGTTTTCCATCCAGAGATGGAAATCTCAGCCTTAGTTTCCAAGAGAGCCTAATGCTTCTGGCTCCCCAATTAGAGTATCCTGGCAAGTATCCAGGTGTAGCCCAAAAAGGGAAATAAAATAACCAGAGCTGGTCAGAAGACTGTCTTTTGTTACAACTTGCTTTATTTTTTAAAGAAAAGCAAAGCTGTGCTAAGCTGGGACACAAAAGCTAACAATCAGAACATTTTTGTGGGAGGGAGAAGCCTGAAAAAATTCTGCTTTGGAAGGATGTGGAAGTTTTTTTCAGTTTGTTTCCTGGGCTGCCTATCTCCTCTGGCTGCCTGCTACGCAGGCAGGGTCCCACAGCTTAAAGCCTGCTCTGCAGAAAGAGATGTCTAGAGACCATGAGGGAGAAATTCTGAAACCTGCTGACTACCAGGAAGAGAGACTGACCAAGGGACTGCTGCTCTCTCTGTCACTGGGCTGATATGGACACCCTGGGCAGCAGAGACCCAGCTAACCAGCAATCTACTCTCCTGATGACCACGAGTCTACTGCCACCAGGAAAGCCAGCATTTGGGATGAGATCTGCAGAGACAGCCAGCCGAGAGAGCCAGGAACCCTCACTCAGGTAGCAACTTGAGTTATGTACTGTTCGGATACTGGTACCTATTCCCTGTGACCACTTGGAAACCCCAGCCCACCTCCAGCTCACCAGAAACAAGCAGAGGCTTTGAAGATAATCAAAGAGAAGGTTGAACTGGCAGAATAGTTGGCTCGAGGAGCTCTTTTCCAAAAAACTGTAATTTCTCGTTTGAAATTAATTTCACAAGGAAGCTCTTGATCACCCCTCTAAGATATACACTAAGGCTGAGTGATAGTCTTAGCATGTGTACTTTAAAGGGAAAAATGAGCTTTGATTAGTGTCAGGGAGCATCACTGTGCCAGATCCCACTAGGTGTTCCATGGCCAAGAACCTACCACCGAAAGCAGACGTGGGTGGTCAGTGTGAAAGGAGTTTGAAGCAGGGATCCACAACTGCCTGTGCTCTTTTGCTAGTGGAGGTGCCATGGTTTGATGAGTTAAAAAGGTGGGGTGAACAGTTTTCTTCATAAGGAACCTGATATGCTCTGGAAGAGTTATCACACAGCTGGTAGCAGGAAAGTTTCAATAAAACAGCTGTTTGCTGAATAAAAAGGAGATGACTTTGTGTCTAGTCATGTAGTTCCTGTTTAAATTAGATCAGCTGCACCTGCACATTTCAAGATTTAAGGTGATTTTTTTCCTGATGCTATTAACAGTCCAAATGTGGCCCAAGACAAAAATTACGACAAACTTCCAAATCATTAGATTTGCTACCTGAAAAGAAACGGTCATTTATAAACTATCAAGCAATGGAGATACATTTAGCAGCACCTGACATCCTTCTGCTATACTTTATACTAGGCAACAAGAGCTCTAATCCCCCATATTTCTTGTTTTAAGTCTTTTATATCTATTTTTATACTTTTGTTTCTTTCTTTTTCCTTTCAAAGGTCTAAGATGAGCATATTCAACAAATATATTTTTAGCTTAGGCTTCTGATCACATTCCTGCAGGACAAAGGAATTGTAGATCTGCTTGCAAATATTATGTTACTTCTTTTAATTGTCTTTAAGCAATTTTGGATTAGGCTTTCAGTATCTACCTGCAGGGTAGATACTTTTACGCTGAGCCATAAAAGCCTGTTACAGCAGTGACTGGTGAGGCACTAAAAATACCTTAGTCTGAAATATCTTATTTCAGCTCTTTATCAGGCACTGAGACAACTGTGCTGCATAATATCTTACTGGAGAAGGATGATTTCCAGAGGACAAACACAATACCTCTGGAAGTGATAGAAGGAGAAAAAAAAGAGTGTGACAAGCTAAGCACTGGATGTCCGCTTCCATAAAAATGGAAAATATTCATGATGCAACTCTATATAGCTAAGAGCAGCTACCCTTGAAAAGGGAGCTCCAGTTCAACACTCTTGTTCACATACTTGGCCTGCACTGGCCATTGTTTTCTTATTCCTTTCTCTAATTCGACTTCATATTTCCATTTACTCCCTCTGTGCTTGATGTCTCCGTAATTTCTCAGACATTATTTTTAATGATTTCTCACCTGTTCTCTCATCTTCTGATCCTCTCTCCTACTAATGTGCTGATACATTAGTGATTAATTAAGCTTCAGTCTTCAGCCTTGGTTCATTTGTCCTTCTCTCCCATCATAAGACCTTCCTTTCTAACTCTGATACCTGTTTCTCTTACTTCTGCTCCCATCCTGCAGACTGGACTATCTTCCTTGAATTTCAAGAATTTCACTTAATATGTTTTATTTTGGTCATCTTCTATCTATCTCTATTTCTCTAATTTAGCTGATATCTGAGCCAGCATCAACAGTTCAATGTATTTTTACTTCTTAGACCTTCCCACAAGCAGTCCTGTTGCCTGAAATACAGCTGGGGGTTTCTGACTCTTCCTTGCCTATCACAATCCAGGGAGTTCTCTCTCATAATAAAGAATTGTTAAATGTTTATTTTGGTCCACCATTTACTAATTCTCTATGTCTGTGAATGAGTATTGATGCAACATATGGTCATACTGTCACCATTAGAAATAAATCATGTCTCTAGGCCTTAGCCTTTCTGGAATTATGATGTCATAATCAGCTCAAGGTACGGATACAAATACAACTCAGGATCACTGTTCTCAATTTTTGACATGAAATTCAGAGTGTTTCTGTCAGATTGATTTAGAGATACAGAGTGTATATCTAAATAAAATATTTAGAGATTTTTAAAGAGAAAAAACTTATGCCTGTCTATAATTTTCAGTTCACATCTCAGACTTTGGTTGGGAATAAGATTAAGTGTGAGTCTATCTACATTTTCTTGCAATTATTCCTTCCAGAAGTCAAGTAGTGGATATAAAATACCAGAAGCCATGGGAATCAATAATTCTGATAACAGAATATTTTTACCTGTCATTACATGATGTGACATGATTGAAACCTGAGTTTTTAGCTAATTAGAAATTATTCTCCTCATTTTGTCCCACAGTCTGGTGTTCCTACACTTCAGAGGCAATACATTATGCAGTAGACTTCACCCAAAATAATGCAGCAGGCAAGGTAAGCTAGCAGCAGTAAAAAGGATGTCTGATGCACTGGCTGTAATAATTTTTTAGAAAAACTGAGCTTTACACAGCCTAAATGGTGAGCGCTGAGGGGCTGTTGCTCTAGCACGTCAGGCCTTCAACTGAGAAAAGATCACGTTTCATAATAGACACATTATTATTTATATTATTAATAATCTTCATTTGTTTGGGTATTTATGGTCAGAAAAGTGTCTGGGAGATTTGGTAGCCCGATGTTTGCCCGTTTTGTTGCATTTCCATGGGGCTCAAGGCCTGAGCTACTGCAGACATCTAATTACCTGCTTTAGGTGACCTTGATCTCCAGGGGTCCCTTCCCACCTCAACAATTCTGTGATCCTGTGATTCTGGTTGCTCCCTCTTGGTCAGTCCTATGGCAGAGCTGTCCCCAAAGCCTTTCCTAGTTCTCATCCTGATTAACACCCAGCTGCACCCTGGAACTCCTAGTTCCAGGGAAGAGCAATCGCTGAGCATCCCTAAGCATCTGCCACATTTTGCTAGTAAAGATACACTTATATACTGAAGAGAGACATTAAACAACTTGTCCTTTGGATAATGCAGAAGGCCCCTGTAGAGGGCGATTGACCCTGGAGTGAAACAAAGAATAAAAAATATAAGGTGCGGGACTTTTTAAACGCTCCAATATGCAGGAACTGGAAGCTATCAAAAATCATAAGAAAGGAAATGCCAGAGCCCCGCAAAAGGTCTACACAGAGTTCAGACTGTACAAGCTAAACGTTGTGCAACACCACTAGCATGTTCAGTATTTTTTTTTGAATGAAGTATAAATAGAGTTAGTTAATTTATTGAGTGGAGTCTTCCTTCTCTGTTATGGCTTTATGGAAACATCTTGTTTTCTTTTTAAATAGATAAATAAATTACAGACCATCCCATCCCCTGTTTGCAACCATCCTGTCCTCTTGCAAGAAGCAGCCCCTGAATAAAGACACAGTACATTGAGCAGCTCTCAGTAAGGTGTCTTTAACACAATAAATGTGCTATATGGTTTAGCATTAGCATGGAGCAATAGTGGAAGCTCTGGTAACAGTAAGTTTTACATTATTAATGAAAGAGTTGAGTAAAAAGCAGGGCCTTAGGATCCATTGTTTCTGCTTATAGGGTAACAACCCCAGTACCATTTATTTTTAATGCTGCTTCTAACTGAAACAAGTGGGAAATGATGCTCAGAACAGGGGTTAATGAACTTGTTCTTCTGAATTTCTGTTCTTGTCCCAGGGTGCTGGGTTATACATCTGTCTTTGTGGGTTAAAACCAGTTTTCTCTGGATTATTGTATTCATTGTAATCTTTTCAGTAAATTGGAACTCTGACTTGTAATCTCTTTTGAGTTGGGTTCACTTCTCCCGCCAGTTTACTTTTAAACCCACACAATCTCCTTCTTAAATACTCCTAAATTGTTAGTCTGACACCTATGAACACAATTACAGCAGGTTTGAAAGTCAGCAGCACCCAGAGCAGCAAGAGATTTGACAGAGTTCTTCTAAACCAAGTGACAATGATTATGTTATTATTTGGTGTCATCATTAAATAATAGACATGTCAGCATGCCACACAATCTCCTAAAAATGACCAATTTGTCCTCAGCAATCTGCTCCGTGTATCTCATGTGGAGAAATTTACAGCTATCAATGTAAGGAATCTCACATGTAGCAATTTTTCATAAAAAAAATATGTTTCTCTGAACACCTGTATCGTGAGGGGTTCAGTCCGACCCCGATGACATATCTCTTCCAGCACATGTACTTACAACTGATGCTTAAGGGAGTCATTGGACACTTAGTTTTGTTTAACAGTCACATTAGGGCTCTTGTCATTCATCCTCAGGAAATTCCTGCAAGCCTGTTTGGTTCATCTCAAGCTTTGCTAATTGATCAGAAACTACTGATCTAAGAAGGGGTTCTTAAACACCACAAGAATGGTGAGTGAACAGATGTGATACCAAAATGGAATGGTAAATGTAAAGGTCAAAGGCCTTGAGTGAAAGTTGCTGAACTGTTGTGTAAATGAATAATTAGTCCTTGATCAGAAGCTGACCAAGGTCAAATCTCAAGCCACAGCATTCAAAAGAGCCCAAGAATTTTGAAGGTATTTATTGGGCTGAGAAAACTGGGCATACATGCTCAAGGGTCAATGGGTTCCTTCTGCTCACTGAGTTCTCTTTTCAGGAATACTCTCAAAAATCACCTTGTTATGCCTGCCAAGTGGTGCCAAGCCATGGTCACTGTGGCAAATCCTTCCTGCAGAGACACACATCTAACTACCTGAGTCCTTTCAGGTACTCGGTCCTTTCAGGACTCAGGAACTCTGAATTTAAGTGCACCCTTTGCATGATTCCTGAAGGAGGAAGATTTGTCCCAAATCTGAGCCACACTTGGTCAAGAGACTGAAATGTTGAAAAAATATTACTTCCAGTTCAGGGTTTGAGCAAATACTTCTCATTCAGAAACCATCTTATCACATCCTTTGTACAATTCAGGAAGCTACCTTGAGAATTACAATTTACTTTGGTAAAAATCTCCAGAAGCTACTGTCAAGTCTAACCTTGTTATAGATGTTTTGTTCACCATCACATACTATATCCATTGCTTTATTCTTGCAAACCTTAACTGCTTGCAGTGAAGACTTCCAGTGAAAGGCCTTGTCAGGAACTGACTTTAACTGAATTGGTCAATGTTACCACTAGTGTCTGGCCACTGTGCAAGCATGGCTAGCTCAAAAGACCACAAGTGAACACTTATCAAGCACATGAAATACCGTTAGTTAAAGATAATCCACGAAAATGAATGTTAACTTTTGTGGGGTTTTGCTGATTATTTGGTTTAGTTTACATATATCTGGTGGAGCTCCATCTAACCAGAGATCAATGACTTTCCTGGAAAGGCAGTAAAAGACAAACAAGACAATGACTGTTGACCTCGCATTGTTGGCAAATTATGCTACACTTCTCATACTGGTTTCAGTTCACCACTTGATGATCCTTGTGGGTCCCTTCCAACTCAGAATATTCTGTGAAATCTGTGGGCAATTAAAGATGCAGATCCTTAACTGCTGAGTAAGCTAACGAGGAGATATACTGTAAGGCACACTGCATCAAATTACTGTAAACTACTATTCTGGAAGAAGAGAGGAGAAGCTGAGAAGACCTATGCTGGTACTTACACACCTTGCCTGTGCAGGTTGTTTCAGAAAAAAGGAGGGATATACTGCAGGAACCCTGTGTTAAAAATCAGAGAGCTGAAAATGCAAGACTAGAATTAATAGTGTGTCAAGGAATCATTTTTGTCCTAGTTAAATAAGACAGCCTGGAAAAATCATGTTGGGTTGAAGTTTCTTCAAGGATGATGTGCTCCAGATCTTGTGACTCTATCACAGAAAAAGAAAAGAGATTTCTTTCAACTTGAGGAATGATCTTGTAACAAACCATCTGTTTTCTTTCTCTGAGCTTTTAATAAAGAGGTAGATTTTCCAATTAGTAAAAATAAGACTGAAAACTTTGTCTATACTGGTCTCACCTTACTGCAGAAGTTTAATAAAGATTCCAGTACTGTACATAGAACATAGACACTATATATTTGGCACAACTGAGATGACAGTCCATCTCATAATCCCTTAAGGACAAGTTCCAAAAAAATCGTTTGGGAGTCTAAAACGCTATTGAAGCAGAAGATATAATGGTTCAAGACAGTGATTCAAAAAGAAAAAATCTTGCCCCTCCTCCTCTAATGCCTGAAAGTCTGTCTGTACCTAAGCTTTATCCAGAAAACTTACTGGGGTCCCAAATGCTGTGTTATCACAAATGGTCAGAGATATTACTTTCTTGCTTGACCTGAACATTTCGTACAACCCCATCTCCACACAAAGATTCCATCTCCATCTTAAGATTTACAAAATAGGCACGCCTCTTAGCAGACCCATCTGGAGGCCTTTTCTGCACATGCTGCACACACACTGAATTTAATGAAATGGCAACAGCAACTGCTGTTTAATGGCAGTGGTAGCAATGACTGATCACTGTTTATACAATATCCTAACTATCAGGGCAGTTGCCAAGTAAACAGGAGATAGGTGTATCTGAAAAGGACAGTCTGAGCTAAGCACAGGCAGGAATCTCCTCACCCAGTGCCTGACTACTGTGACTTTTGTTTTGAGCTGCCTGGTGGTGCCCGGGCAGTTTCTGGGGTCTCTGGGTTCCCCCAGGAGCAGACACCTTCACTTTGGATGCTGCAGTGATGGGTGACATAGCCTTCAACTCCTGGGAGTTGCCTCCAGGATCTCCTTGTAGAGGGATTTTTCCATTGCATCCTGCCACTGAGTTATGGGGGAAAGACTCCCTGAACCAGAGGTGGCTCAGAAGCGAATGTCAATGGTGAAAGCTGCCAGACTACAGCATCATTTTGCCTATTAAAATGAGAAAAAATCAGCCATTGGAATAATCTCCCAGGGATTACTACAGTGGTGAACTCCCCAAAATTGGACACTTTTAAGATTCAGCTGACAGGGCTGCCTGCTTTAGGCGGTGCCTTCTACAAGAAAGGTTGGACCAGATGATCTCTGAGGTCCCTTCCGACCTACTGTACTATGATCCTGTGATTCTATGATAATCTCTTATTTTTTCCCTCTTGTGAAGTTGTTGTCTTGTTCCTACAAGAAGTTGTGGTTTTGCAGCCTCTCAGACACGGTGTGCTGAGAACGGCCGTGCCAGGTGCAGTGGTGCCTCAAAGGACAACTCTGCATCAGCAGGAGGGGTGAAATGGGCCTTGGGGCTTCGCAAGTTAGCTGAACTGTGCTGCCAGAAACGCTTGCCTGAGAAAGCCCTGATGGAATTAGTGTGTCAGAAACCACACCATTTCCGATACTTCTGATTGAAAAATATATACTTGAAGGAAATAATACAGAAATGACCAAATACTTAAGGCTGAGTCATGTTTCCATAAGTCAGTGGGAGATTTGCCACAGACTTTTAAAAGACAAGGATTAGACTCTAACTGGCCCATTTATTAGGAACAAGTGATATTTTAATGTACCAGTATTTTTCCAAACTCTTTTAGGAAAATTATTAATAACTGAAGAAATCTGAAAAAAACCCAAAACCTTGAAAAATGCTTAATTACCATAGCAACGCCTGTCTTACTGTTGAATATCATAACTCCAGAGAGACACAGAGCTGCCATGATCAGACTGTTTCTTTTAAAATTTCCTGATTGCTAAAATCAGAGTTTTACTGCATAATCCTCTTTAAACCCAATAACAAAAACAGCTTCCCTCAGCATTAGTCACAGTCTGTCAAACGGTTTTCCACACCTTTCCATACACAAATGGAGATTACCTTTACTCAAAGCTTTTAAAGACCTTTTTTTTACAAAACAAAATATGGGATTGTGTTAAATAATGAATGATATTGCAAGATCTGAAGGGAACCTTTTCTTCCATGACTCAGTCTCACTGAGGGAGGCAAACAGTTTGAATTCTCTCTATATCCTACACACGTGACATTGACTTGCTGCACAGTAGACAAATATTAGGACCCCCCCCCAAAAGCATAAAAGGAAATAAATTTTTCATAGTGTTATTAGCAGTGAGCTTGTCTTGATTAGAGATTCACAAGTTGATGATCTGCCTCTGAAACATACTTAGCAAAATATGTGAATATTTTAAATGCACAAAAATATCACTGATGTGCTAAAAGTTATCATTCGGCCCCTCAAAAAGAAAGGACTACCTCTGACCTCAGCAGGTTTTTGATCAGACTTTAAAATTTCTGAGCTAGAGGATTTGTGGTCTGTGGGAGCCCAGAAGACTGAGAGGAATAATGCTGGGCAGCACATCGCTGCTCTTGAGAAAGTGTTCTGTTCCCCCAACTCTCCCTCCACCTCTGGTCACTTGGAAAATGGATGCAGCAGCAGGTACCCATGTGTTAATACCAAAACCTGCTTTGAATGTTCTTATCCTAACAAGATCCATTACAGAGGACAAGATCCACACATGCACGGTCTTAACACTGGTTTTTTAAGTCATTGAAATTTTGTCAACTCAGAGCAATTTTGGTATGCTTGATGAAATCTTTGAGAAGAAAGATCTTGGAAAAACCTGACATGCATGCATCTGTTTGCCAGCACGAGTTCTGCCGAAGCCGAGGACAGCCACGCTGCAGGTGACAGCGGAGAGTGGAGGTGGCGGGCTGGTTCGGAGGGAGCAGTGCAGCCATGACACAGCAGGGACATGTTTGCACAGTGTAGTCTTCAAACTGAATTATTCCCAGATATTTTTGACTACTGAGGAACAGAGACTCTATTATAACAAAAGAACCTCCTGATATGCATGAAGTACCATAGGGAACAATAATACAACTTTGTGGAGTAAACAAGTTGTTATACTTTATTTTTGACTATTTATAGCTCATTTGAACATTTTGACAACTGCAAATAATTCCGTAGACTAGCTATTTAGACGCCCTCCTGAATGTATCCCAACAGGAACTTGTGCGGTTTAATAATTTTCCAGCCAGAGAGAATTAAACTTGAGACTCACTGGAGAATGTGCCAAATAAAGTCAGACACTGAATTTTTAAACTTGCACTTTTTTCTAAATTTTCTTTTCATTAGATGGTTACCCCAATTTACCCCCTCCTCCTCAAGTGTAAGTCAATCATTTTACGTGCAAAAAAATCCCCAAACACCTCACTTAACATTTCAGTGTAAGAAATTGCAGTGGAACTTCATTTAAAATCTAAACTCTCTTGAGTTCTGGGTTAAAAGGAATAACTTTTTGCAAGGATGCTCCATAGCACCAGCTTCACCACACTACAGGAAAACTTTCATTCAGCCGTTACTGTCACCAAGGAAATTGAAGTTAATTCTAGCTACCACCTTCTCGAATACAGACTTCTGGTAAAAATGTATAGCCTATTTTTGAAACCGCTGTAAATATCTCTAATGACTTTTGTTGCTGCCTAGATCAATTTCCTGACTTGCAGACTTGAGATAGTCTGAATTAAAATATGTTTGATATTATGTGTCATTAGTGAGTGAGCAGCCTTACCTTTTCAGATAGAAGACATCTTTACATCATTTGCATTTGAAAGGGATGAGTAATTTTCAGCTTTGAGAGAATATAACCCACATGATTTCTGCATAATTTTGTATTCCACTTAAAAATTCTCTCTCGTGCCATACCTTTCATATCCTTTTATGCTTAGGTTTCCCAGTACCTCTTGCCCTGCCAGTTTGTCCATCTCTCTCATGTGTACTGCTTGGGTATTCCCAGAAGGAAGATGAAAGCTTAGCCCTGCTCTGTTTTTCTTCAGATCATTTCACCAATGTCTGCTGGGGATTATCCATGGAAATAGCTTAAGAAAATAATTTATTTGCTACATAAAAGGCAAAGTAAAATTAAAGTTTATCTTCTACCTAATTTAATGTTTGTGCTAACTCAGCATTAGACATCTTTCTTTTAAGAAAATACTCATTCCCCATCTTCTGCGGACCCTGTTTCTACATGGAGCAAACTAAAAAAAAAGTGTCCTACACCTTCTCCTGAGCATTTTAGCTTTTTTAGTGGAGTCATTGTCTGCTGCTTCTTCACCAATAGAAATCAACATTGAAAAAACACAGAAGTAAGTCATCTCTTCTGTGTGGGTAAATAAAAACTACTCTTCAAGAAGGATCACAAATCCTCTTATGAACCTTTTAGTAGTGGTGTTGGTGCAAGGATTTTTTATGTACAGGATCTAAAGGATACATTTTGCTATTGAAAGTTCCGCCCCATCTCTTTTTAGTTTGTATGGCAAAAGAGAGCAATGTGCATCACCTGAGGGTGAGCACCACATCCCTTCTTCATGTTTCACAGCCCTATCTTTATAATTATTTGTACTAGTGACCTTTTCATTATTTTTGTAAATGATATATTTGCTCTTTTTTTCCCCCCCAGCTTTTCCAGCTGTAATTCTGACTTCTGGATTTCTCAAACTGTCATCTTAATAACAATAAAGATCAAGATTTGAGTAGGAATTTTCAAGAAATGTAATGATTGTAGGTTAGTGTACTGTCTGTGTTTTAGCCAGTCTATAGTAACGTCTGATTTTTGCTGATTGTTTTATTGTTCTAGGTTTAACTACCTTTCTTGTTTTATTTGTCGGAAGTGAGTTGAATCAGGTATGAAGAACAAACTCCCTCTCCTACAGAGATTTGACCCCTATTCCTTGATGGGCCCCATTGGTAGCTGATATTGCTGCAGCAGAAGCCAAGCCTCCCTTCTTTAAAGGTGTACTGTGAAAGGTGTCAGCTACATAGTCCTCAATTGCGAGGTCCTGTTCAGCTGTAAGTCAAGAGAACCAACACGAAATTATTTATTAAAATTATACAAGCATTCACAAAGAAATTACTACAGTCTTTTTTGTGGGTCACAAATGAAAAGAAACACTATTCCTAAACATGTATGCTTCTTTTCTATATAGACACGGAAGTGACAAAGAGTTCCTGTTTTTATGCACACAGCATTGTATCACAGAATCATAGAATGGCCTGGGTTGGAAGGAACCTTAAAGATCATATAGTTCCAACCTCCCTGCCATGGGAAGGAAAATCTTCCCATAGACCAGGTTGCTCAGAGCCCCATCCAACCCGCCCTTGACTGCTAGTGACTTCTCTCTGAGAATGCAGATGAAGTCATACTTATTCCATAAATGACCAATATTATCTAAGGGATAAAGAGTTACACGTAGGCACAAGCTAAGCCAAGCTAACCAGAAAGATATAGCAAAGAACAAGCTGGTATCATAAAACCCACCTGACCCAGCAAGACTTTGG
Source organism: Neopelma chrysocephalum (assembly GCF_003984885.1). Lineage (NCBI taxonomy): Eukaryota > Metazoa > Chordata > Aves > Passeriformes > Pipridae > Neopelma > Neopelma chrysocephalum. Next base: position 9,702,538 of record NW_020897719.1, read on the forward strand.
GGGGCTTGGGTTAAATTCCTTTTGCTGCCTGAGGGAATCTGACCTCATATCTCCCACATGGAGGTGAATATGCTGATCACAAAAGGTCAGCTAATTTAAGGCACAAGGGTGAGGCATCCCATTATTTCTGTTCAAACTGTTCCACTTTGCATGGAAGGAATATTCATCAGGCTCCTGAGAGAATAAAAGTGCAGAAAAGTGTCTATAACTGGGTTGTTAGGGTGCTTAGTGGGGAAGGTGGGCAAGAGGAACATATTCTTTTGGAATATGACAGCACACCTCGCTAAGCAGCAGCACAGCAAGGGTGTTGATCTATGTTTAGGACTCAGGAGCTCACACTGGGGATAAGACAGGTAGTAGCCCTCAGACACATTACTGAAGAGGCTATCTGGAAATTAATAGTTGTCTGTTTAGTGCTGGATAATGTGAGGAAAATACACTGTGAAACCACTCACAGAATGATGAAAATGGCTCTCCTACAGCTGCAAGACTAAAATTTCTCCCTCTAAACTAGCCTTATTTAGAGATCTAGAGTAAAAATGACCCTGGTAGAGAAGTAATTAAGTAGAATGATTTCAAGGATCTGATAATAGAGTGTCCTAAATTCAGCAAAAAAGCCACTCATCTAGATATTCTAAAAAGCAACTTAAATAACTGTTCACGTGAACTCTTCCATGAAGGTATTTTTCGCTTTAGACTGTTGCTTTAATGACTGTGTAATTATTGGAATGAATTGGGTTTGAAGGAACACTAGCAGTTTTAACATAGGTTCTATCAGACAGTGACAGTATCTTTTGTCTTAAGTTTTTATTTTCACTCTCTGATGCCTTACTATCGAACTTTTCAACTGTGAAATGGCTGATAGATTCATCTGTGGTGAAAATGCTCTCATATAAGTCGTTTTATACAGACTTCTGATGGTTTTCCTCAGGAATGAATCTGTCCCACAAAGTTTATTGTGAAATTATTTAGAGAGATGTTGACAAAGTTAAACTATACAGATAGAGAAATTTCTGTATATTGCCCTGAAATGACCTTGCTATGGAGCAAGGCATTTAGGCATGTCTTCTTTTAGGGACAAAATCTATAGAATTTAACAAAACGGAGCAACAATGTTTTAAGATTTAGCAATAAAAATGCTTTATGACATCTGTATGCATTATCTATTAGACCATTTGGAATTATATTTTAAAAAATAAAGAAAACATTTTATTCCTAGATGATTTTAGTTCTAGTGGGGAACCACAGAGTATCCACAAGAATGAGTGGCCTGTTCACACTGACTGAAATCAGTGACAGCTCCACTAAAGAAAAGGATCTGCTTGCTCTGCAGTCCATCCAACTGGAAAGAGAGAAAGGTTTTAACTAAAGAACATCAGGGGTGCCTGTGTCTTTTCAGTTTAGTCAAAGTTCATCTTCTGGCTGCTAAAAAGCAGCAGGTTTGCTTCTGTTTGCATGTATGTAGCTGGTTTGGCACTGCAACTTCAAGCAATGATCACAAGCCAAAATATAGGAAATTACATTTAAATACAACAGAATTTTTTTTCCTGTGAGAGTGGCCAAACACTTCAAGAAGTTTCCCAGAAATCTTGTGGAGTCTCCAGCCTGGTAACACTCAAAACCTGAATGGACACAGACATAAGCAACCTGCTGTAGCCAACCCTGCTTGAGCAGGGGGTATGGACTGCAGACCTCCTGAAGTCTCTTCCAGCCTCAACCATTCTGTGATTCTATTAATTTTATCAAACAGTGCTATTTGTTTTAGATGTCCTCGCTTGAATTCAGAGAGTGTTTTTAAGCAGTTTTAATTTTTCATAATAATAATTTTAAATAGCCTGAAGTCATTCTATTGAGACTGAAGCTGTAGTTATTCTATTGAAAAAACATGAAGGCCAGTCTGGGAATTAGATTAGACATTTGCTAGTCTCTGCAATACTGTGAATGACATATAACATTGAAAACAGCATTTGAAACTCTAATTGACTCCTCTGGAGACTGAGTGTACATCTTATTACCCTTAGATCAAAGCCTTTCTCCCAGAGTTTGAGCACTGGTATTGGACAGTTTCCCTGTCATGGTCTTCCTCTTCCCACCATTCCGCCTTAAAAAAGCAGCATGTTATAGGAAGCTGAAGCCCAATGCTGACACTATTAGTAAAGATCTGAATTCAAATCCATGACTCATATGACCCAAAGTAGGCCTCTGCAGTCAAATGGGAGTGTTGGCAAGCATCACTTGTGACCTGGACTCTATCCCCTGTGTTCCCAGAACCTCGCAGTCACTTCATTAGTGCCCACATGGATGAGTAACATGAATAGCATGAGTCACAGTAAGGGACTGGATATGCCTCAACAGTCTTTCCACTGTGCCTAAGGTTTTTGAATTAATCAAGAAGCCCATGTCCCAGCAGGGCAGTCAGACTGGCAGATGGGCGTCTCTGGCCCCAAGACAGAGAGTCTCTAATCACAGTCATCAACTGAGAAGTTTGTCACTCGAGCAGCACAGCAAATAATAGGATTGTACCTTACTGAAGAGCTGGGCCAAAACTTATTTGTCTTCAAGCTGGAATTTTTCAACATTTATCCCTCCTGAAGGAGGTTTACCTTTCTTTCCTGCTGAAGTCAGTGGGGAACCTGTGGCATCTGAATTCACTAGGCACAGGACCTGACTCTTAAAAGAACCCACAGCTTTTACAGGTTACTGACTTGGAAAATGATGGGCTGGCCATACTACTTTCAGCTAGTCTCATAACCTGATTTTGATAGTTGGTAGGAATTTTAAAAATATTCACACTCCTTTTTGCTTCCTTATTTACCAGATTTTTTTCAGCACTTCTCTCCTTTCACAACAGTTTCCGAGTGTGAACTAATGTAAAACACACTTAAGCATAATGGAGAGTTTTAAACTATCTGTTCAGACAGGTTACTGAAATACAATATAGTACAAGCACATGTTCCTGAACAGCAGTGCTATAGCAGAGTTTAGAAAAAATCCATTTAACAAAACTCTCTCTATACATTTTTCTTATTTATATAGTTGAAATCCACACTGTGTATGATATAGCTCTGTAATAGTGACTCTCCTTTTTCTCTTGTATGTTATGAACACCATTGTTTTGTCAGTTACTGGTAAACCAACCAATAATTTCCTTAAAAAGCTAAGTGGGGCTCTTCTGTTAAATTTTCCCTTGGAATTTACATACCCAATAAATGTGTCCCTTCTGCTGACAGACCTTTTCATTTCCTTGTCCCAAATGGGTGATTCTCCCCAGAAAATAATTTTATATAAAGACATCGGCACTTTTATCTTACAGGTGAGATACAGACAGGAAAGGCCTCATTTGGAAGTCTTTCCAAAGCACAGGTATGAGGCAGACATTGGGTGGTTGAGTATCCACTGTTTCCACAGAAATTTCAGAACGTGAGGCAACTTACCACTGGAAACTGAGGTGCCAAGGGGTTGTAGACACATAAAGTAGCTCAGGAGGTTTTTGTGAAACTCTTAATGATATGTGATTTAGCACCCTAAAATGTAGTTAGGCAAGAAGTCCTCCAACAAATCTGGTCTCTTGCCCTGGGTATTTTATTATATTAATCAGCCTTGAGCTAGATGAAGAAATGGTGAAGCATTCTAGCCTGACTGCTGAAGGGAAGTCGCAACCCACACAATATTCAAACCTGTCCCTGTTTGTTTCTTCTAAGAATTCATTTTTATCCTATGATCTCACACCTCTAAATCTCCTATCTTTCTTACCAAAAGTTATTGAAATATATTTTTTTTGCAAAAATTGCCTGCCTAGAGCTTTTTTGACAAGCAGCATGACCCTCTAGTGAAGCTAATTCACATGATTTTTACCTGACTTGAGGGCATATAGATTCACATTTCTAAATAATGCCATTCACATGGCTAGTTTAGAAGCTTGAAAATTTAAACCCGCAAGAGAAACATGAAAGCATGTATGTTTTTCTGCCTTTTGCTGACAAAGCTCACAGTAACTGTGCAGATAGAAGCATGTGTGTGGACTAGCAAGAAGAAAATTGAATAAAAATCTAAGAGTTATTCCTAGGATATTTTCCTGCTTAAGATGCTTCTCTCTTACTGCAATAAGCTCTACAGATAATTCCTTCCAAGTTCCAAAAGAGCAAGCAATCTCGCACATTTATAAAAGAAAATCATGATTTACATGAGGCATGTCTCTTTGAGTGCTCATACATTATTGGTTTCTTAGAAGTTATATTGGGCCAAAGCAATTGCACGTTTCTAGGATAAATCTAATTCTATAGCATTGAAGACACAGCCCCATTACCACATAGTGTTTACTTATTTCAGTAATGAGGAGTTTTAAAGAGCTCCACAAGGTTAAATACAGCATCCTGTGTGCAAGCCGAGTTGCTATGGCGACATTGCTTCATACTTGCATCACTTACTTGTTAATATAGGCCTATGTCCTTCTGTTTTCTAATTGCTGATGAACTATAAAACTGTCTTACATTAACTGTGCAAAGGTAATGTGAATCATATTTCAAAACATCAAACTAAATGTGGTGTAGTTGGACCTGAAGAAAATACATCACCACAAATAAAAGTCTCTTAAGATAGATTTTAGATTAAAGCAGAACCTTTGAATTTAAAGCAATATTGTTATAACTTATTAGACTCAAAATATGTTCCAGCGGGTAAAGATGGAAGTAGGAGGTACAGTTAGGAAAGCAGCCATTAAATGTCAGGAAAGTATATTGTTGTCATTCAAAAAAACCTGAATATTTCTAAGGTTCTGGTTTCAGTCCTGTGCGTTGTCTTGGTCTCCATGCACTTGGATTTGAACCTCACTACTTACTACTTGGAAATAAAAAAGATGTGTTCTGTCAGATACCTAAAATAATAATATTTTTCATTTATTTGTATATTGTTTGCTTATATCTTTATTTACAATTCAAAAAGTATGATGCTGTTGCAGAAAGCTTTCCAAGAAAGCCATACATGATGTCTCGTCTATGGTTTGATAATGATGTTGTGAAAGCTAGCTACCAACTTTAGGCATTAAATAAGCACACAATTTCTGGATAGGGATCTTAACAGAGATCACAGCTCTTTCCACAGATGTGGCTTTTGATTTTTTTAATCTCTACTAGAAACAATCAAAGGATATGTGAAAAGTTAATATGTTCTAAAACTGTTAGGCCTTTTGTTTCAGGAGGAGCACTGTGATTTTAATGTTGTGCTGGGAAGGCAGAATGTTTTTAGGCAGCTGGAGCAATTAAGTAGTCCTGGTGCATCGTTAAGAGGCAAAATATAACCAGAGTACACACTTCTCAAAGATCTTTTTATCCACAATGAAAAAACGCTCTGATTGCATTTTTTACAAGCTCCAGAACATGCTAGAATGGAAAGTTTCTCTGCTTCTGCTTCTTCTCAGCATTTGGGCTTTTCCCCTAAGACTCTGTATCACTCAGCACCTTTTCTATCCAGTGACTTCTGGTCAAACACAGGCCAAAAGAGAAAATCTGGGATATGTATTTTGTTCCCTATAATTTGACAGAAATTATTGTGGGGCAACACTTTTTCTTCCCTTTTTTCTGACATTCAGCATGTTAGATGCTCCCTCATCGTCAGGATGCAAAACTGTTTTGTGTATGTTTCGCCTGATAAGGTGCATCCAGGCACATTTTTCATTTGTAACAACAAGCATAATAAGATAAATACTTTTCAAACACTTTAGAATTTCCTTTCTTCTGAGGAAGTCAGAATTTATGCCTAGAACAGTAAGCACTAGTCCTTGGAAGAGGAACAAAATGAGATAATTTATACAAAAATCCTTGACTATTCTGCCAAGCTCATTGAAGTGAAAAGAGGCCTCAAATGTGGATGAGGTGAATATATTCTTATACCCAGGATGCCGTTCATTACCTTTGCTGGGAATAGTAAGCTGAAGGTCTCTTTTTTCTGAATTTCAAAGTTTCTGTAGCTAATGCTTACAAAAGAATAACTTAATACTGTCTACTCTGTTGTATTGTTGAAGAAATCTCTAGTACATTTCAATTTTTTCTTTATTAGTGCATTAAGCAGGGAGTGGATAAACTGAGATAGCTGATTCACAATAGATCAAGAGGCATATTTTTAGGAATGAAGTCTTTCAATGCCTGCAGATTTCAGCTTTCACAAGAACATCTAGTTTCATCCTTTAATGTATGTTCCCATGGAGACCTGAGGAGTTTGCAGTTCAAAGACCAACAAAATATTTTCTGTGAAATACGTGAGCACATAGATCCTAAACAGGAATAAAGAATTCTTATTTGAGAAAGGAACAGTAATTATGATCATTACAACTTTAAGCTGTTGTCTCAAGTATCTGATGCTTGTATGTCACATGCTTCAATCTAACACCCAGACTTCTGAAAGCTTCATAATCTTGGTTGCATGTATCTCGTAGTAGTAAATTGAAAGAGATTCTTAAGAAAGTTGAGGTTAATTAACAAAGAAGTGTATCGGGCAGTGAACGAGCTGTTTGCTGGGCAGGGAATGAGCACGTGTATGTATATGCAGTAGCATAACTGTACTGGTTAGGGACAAGGTTTGGAAATCAGCCATCCCAAAATGATTATCAAATCCTCTAGTCTCAGGAGAGCAATAGTAATGAGATGCAGCTCTAATCCTATGTTGATATATTTTTGCAGTAAATATAAGGTGCCCTGTATAGAATCGTTTTGGGATGAATTCTACAAAATGCCAGGGTAGGAAGAGCATTTTACCTCTCACTACAGTAAAGATTTGCTAGCAGGTTAGACAAGCCATGCTAAATAAGCCATGTTTACCACTGAGCAATGACTGTAAAAGGGGCAATAATATTTCCATACAAAGAAAAGCAGTCTATGAGGATCAACACCCTTCTTCAGTAAGTTTAGGATCAGGAATCATAAAGGAGGAAGAAATCTCTGTGACAACCCCAGTCTCAGTCCCTTCCTGCTCCCTTGTGGGTAATGTCAAGGAAAATTAAACAGAAATGCATTTGCTGTTCCCCAGTCCATCATTAATATACCACCTCTCATGAATGCAACCTGTTTGTAGATACTGTATGAAAATTCTACATCATATGGATCATATGGACTACGTAACTCTTGGTGTCTATGGTTTGTGAGCTAGATGACTTCCAGATACAAGATTAGGATCAACCCATGGTTTTCTTTAATATTCGTTGCTCATCTGTTATTAGATATTTACAATAGCATTTGTTGGGCATTTTTAAAAAATAAGTACTGTTGTTTGCTTTGAACATAATTTCTCTTGCGTTACAAATTCAGAATATCTGGGTAAAATTAAAATAGATCAATCCTATAACAATGTATGACTTTTTTGTATCAGTGTCCTGGGTAATACTCAGAGAAATCAAATACTTTGCTCAAGAATATTAAAAAAGTACCAGCATTCCTCTGCTAAAGTGTTTTGGGAGGTGGAAATGAAAAAGTGCATTCTCAAGAGCAACATTACTCATATAACTTTTCTCTTGTACAGATGTTTCCTGGGAAGAGAACTGTAAGCTTGTGGGTTCAGAATCATAAATTCATAGAATCACTTAGTTGGAAAAGATCTTTAGGATCTTTAAGAATCCAACCATTAACCTAACACTTCCAAGTCCCACTAAACCATGTCCCTAAGTACCACATCTGTGTCACAAGAAGGACATAGACCTGTTGGAGTGAGTCCTGAGGAGGGTCACCAAGATGGTTAGAGGGATGGAGCACCTCTCCTATGAGGAGAGGCTGAAAGACTTGGGATTGTTTAGTCTGGAGAAGAGGAAGCCCTGGGGAGATCTTGTGGTAGCCTGCCAGTACTTGAAGTGGGCCTATAACAAAGATGTGAACAAACTGTGAGTTTTAAACTAAAAGAGGGTTGATTTAGATTAGATATAAGGAAGACTTTTTCACAACAATGGTGGTAAAATACTGGCACAGGTTGCCCAGAAATGTAGTAGATATCCCATCCCTGGAAACATTCAAAGTCGAATTGGATGGGGCTCAGAGCAACCTGATCTAGTTGAAGACGTCATGCTCATGGCAAAGGGGTTGCACCTTTAAAGGTCCCTTCCAATTTAAACTATTCTATGATTTAAATACCCCCAGGGATGGCGACTCAACTGCTTCCCTGGGCAGCCTGTTCCAGTGCTTGACAACCCTTCCAGTGAAGATTTTATTCCTAACATCTAATCTAAACCTCCTCTGATGCAATTTGAGGCCATTTCCTCTTGTTCTAACAATTGCTTCTTGGGAAAAGAGACCAATTTCCACTTCACTACAACCTCCTTTCAGGCAGTTTAGGAGAATGCCAAAAAGTAATCACTTCCAGGGCTTGTAGGGAGACTGGTGGGATGAGCTGTAAGTCTGTTGTTGGCATACTCAACCTTTGGCAATTTGATGGGGAATGCAGAGTGACATGAGAGATTTGCAGCTCCTAACTTTAGGGTCCTGCTCTGAATTTTACTTTAGCAGAAATTACCTCTCTGTATTGATTATAGAAAGATTAAGGAGAAAATATCTTATTTTAGTGGAGTTAGTTATCAACTGGTACCAGTCAAGAGAGATGAAAATAAAAGTAGTGATTTTGAGTGTCATTCCAATAGAGGATTTTAGTATTTAGAAGCACTGCAGAATTGTCACTGCTTTTTAGTATGAAGTCATGAAGGCTCTCTCTCTCCTTTTTGTGGGTAGATCTTCTACATCTGCCTGGAGTAGGTGGCAATAGAACAAAGCAGGGCAGCTTGAGCAGTCACTGCCAGTGCTGTACCCATCCAATGGATGAAAATAGGATGCCAGTTTCCAGAATTGTCAGCTTGGTAACTTTCAAAAGCATTTCAATCTGTGACAAAAATAAAACAGCCTTTTTCAGATTAATGCCAGAAATCTTGAACCGTGATGATCAGGTAGTACTAAAATCAGACTCCCCATGGCTTTCCAATGTAAAAATGACTCAGTATATCTGAGTATGCTACAGAAGACAAAGCACCCTAACAGTTTTTTGGAGGTAATGAGGCAATTACTGGATGTTAGGTAAAGATGTGTTTCTAACAGTGTATTTAAAGGATAAGTCATGGGATGGATGTGTACCTGTTCTAAGTTTTCTGTTTCATGAAAACTATTTAAAAAAATTACATGGACTTGATATCCATGTAAGTTCCTTCTCAGTCTCATGAATTAGACAGATACATCTCAAAACAAATGAAAATGGCATTTAAAATCTACAATCATAAATATACGGCATTAAGATTTTATACTGGAGACTATATTATCATGGAATCTGAAAGATTTTTCCAAGCTTTCTACTTTCTAACTTGCAAGACCTTAAGTAACAGTGGACCCTTCTACACTAGTTATGTTGGGAAATACTCCAGAGACCCATTACTGACTCAAAGGCAACATGGAACATATCTGAAGGATACTGTCAAGACAGCAGCACTTTGAAGTCATTCTCCTATACAGCGATAGTCCTTGCTCAAAATACTTCTCTAAACCAGACACAGGAAAAGAGAATAACAGTATTTACACAGAGATTTGCTAAGGTCACTGAGGAAGACTGGTAAAGAAGTTGGAACAAGACTTCATTAGTCATTACACCATCCTTCCTCTCCGATTATAAGTTTCTGCTGAAAAATGCCTGCTCTAAATTGAATTATGAGTTAATTAGTTTCCAGGAACTGTATCCTCCCAAGTTGAAATAGAGCTCTTGGACACAGCATATTAATAATAATACAGAAAGAAAGGAAGAAAGAAAGATAGGACAAAACCCCTGCAGATTCTTTAAGCTTTTTTTTTTTTTTAAGAATAGTAATTTACACATAAAGGCAGATAACTAGCTTCCAAAGCAACAGTAACTAAGAGAGACCAGTCATTGTTTTTGTTTGCTGTTTGAAAACAGGGTTAGTAAACAGAGGCATGAAATGCTTTATCCAAACCGATAGCAGGATTGTCATGATTGATAATTAACTGTTTTATATTATGAAGGCAAGAATATAATTAGCATAAGAAAATGTTTGATGCAAACCACTACTCAATTGAAGCAGTGTATCAAAAAGATAATGTACACTCTACTTTGTTGCCAGTGTATATAGTGAACTTGAGGATCAATTATATTTTAATATTGACAGGAGTATCTTACTAATGAAGTGGAAATATCTTCTTATTAACTAACAGAGAGATCAGGTAAAAGGAAAATTAAGAGCTGGAAGCAGATCTCCCAGGCCTTGCCCGAGAGTAAGAGCTTTCAGTGGAGTTCAAGGGACTGACATCTTGCATAAAGATAAACTTCTGCTGGAACCTGACTTGCGTTTTTAGTATATACGCAAATGTATAAGAATCTGTACTCATTTTTCCAATTCAGAGCAGAGCACTACACTGAATCATCAGGGTTTATAATTTTAACAGCTTATGAAAATATTTCTACTGAAGCATTCTTTTTGCAGAAAATTAGGGCTTTGTTTAATTTTCCAAGGTCTGTTTTTCATGCTCTATTTGATTTTTCTATAAAATATGAAAACCTGAAGGACAAAACATTTTCTCTGAACCTCAAAATTTTATGTTTAGAAATGCACCCAGGTGTCCTGTGAGTCTCATTACCCCGTCTCTTCTCGGTCTGCTGTCCTGAGCACACCTCCCCTGGTGCACTGTTGTCAGGAACTCCAGTGATCAGCATTATTTAGCATCAGACAGATCATCAGATATGGGATAAATGGATAAACTGGAGCAAAAAGAAGATTATTACTTGCAAAATAAAATAATAAAATAGTCACTGAAAAACTCTCACAGAATATGTGTGTGCATGTGTCTGTGTATAGGTATTAGTCTTTAACTTCTTTTGAAAAATGCGACTAGCCATATTTTACCCAACTAGCTATAAAGATCATCATTAGATAGTACTATCCCATGTAGGCACCTAATGTACAGGGCACACAGCTATTCAAATATGCATGATTAACAGTGGTGATGCAAACTTATATTCAGAATACTTCAAATTACAGAAACTGAAGAAACACTTTTCCCCAAGTTACTTGGGAAATTTCATCTGCTGCAGAGTCAAGCCTTCTAATTGTGCCGTACCCCACCCATTATAGATCTAGCTCCTTAGAAAAATACTAGCTGTGCAACTATCTATCAAATAAATGACTCAGTCCTACAGAAGCCTAGCAAAACTGATGGGTTCCTCAGTTGTGCTAGCTTATAAGAGCTGGTCTCTAATGCCAGTATTAACCCGTGGGGCACTGCAATCACCACACGCAGGATTCCATCAGTAACTGAGGATCTCTCAGGATTTCATAAACAGGAGTCTCTTGAGCGTGATCCCCTTTCCCCCTCTTGAATCACAGGCATGATGCTTTCCCCTACATCCCCCTTGCCTGTGCCTCTGATAGCTCTGCTATTACCAACAGTTGGATTGACTCAGAAATCGACCACAAAAGAAAAGACAAACAGGACAAATAACATTTGCATAGTCCACCTGTCGTGAAAGGAAGCATCTGACTTTTCACCCCACTTCAACAGCCCATCGTTACATTTTTCCAAGCCCCAGGGATGTCACTTCAATAGGAAAGGGGCCTCATGCAACCTCCCTAGGAGGTGGTGTCACTATGTCCATGCTGTGCAGGAGCTGGCTGGAACTCAAGGCTTGGTCCTGGAGATCCTCTGAGACCTGAGTTGTGCAGAGGAAGGGCAGGATTTCAGCTGGATTTGTAGTCAACAGGATCTGCCCCAAGGACCCATCAGACACAAAAGTATACTGCTTTTGGACCTAACAATGCAAGCTGGAGATTTAAAGGGTGTTGGTGTATGGACGGGCGTGAATTACAGGCCTGGTCTGTCATGCAAGAAAAGCCCAAAGTTTTAGGGTGTTCCATCAGGAGGAAGCCTCCAGAAGTTGTGTTGAAGTTCTTATTTTTTCCAAGGCTTAATGCCCAGTTCTTGCAGGAGGAAACCTTTTACTATATCAACGTGCTGTGTGCCTCAGGAAGTCTGTTTAGGGACTTTTAAAGCAAAGAATACTATATAAGTGTAACAAAAAAGTACTATCACAGCTATGTGCATTTGTGGGACAAAATTAAAGGGAAATGGCTCCAGATGGAGGCCACAGTAACTCAGTAATTGAAATGTTATCCACAGCATCCTTTAAACAATGAGCGAAATGCTAAAGACTTTATTTCAAACACTGCTTATTATTTCCTTTGAAGCCTTATGCAAGTAGTGTTTAGAATAAAAAATGAGCTGGTAATTTAGGATTTTTCCCACTGTTTGTATACAATTTTCTTTTTAAAATATAAAGAGAAAAGGAAACAAAGCTTTCACAATGAGAACAAACTGAAATACAAGAACTTCTGTGGGAGACTGAAATAGCAGCAGGATCAAAAGCAAAAACTACATTCATCCCAGAGACTCTTTTCTTGCCTCTGAGGCCTCTCATTCAAGCACTGGCTAGGACCTCTGTGGCTTTTTTTATAGCATCTGACAAGCTCAAAGCCTCTGGCTGTAGGACTGCATTAGGTACTTTTTAAAGCATTTTTTGAAGCTCTAAGGAACAATAAAACAGTATTAGGAATCAAAATCAGCTTTTCCATATTTGCTCAGCACTCCATCTATATTGTTAATGTAGAGGTAAATGTATGTGTAGGCATGGATGCATGTGTGTATGTGTGTATATAAAAGTATATATGTTGAAATACCTTATTTAACTATCACAGAATTGGTAAGATCTGCCGTTTATTTATATTGGGGAACTCCAGGCAATTTCAGAAGGACATTTGATGTGATACTTGTATCTACTTTTTTAATATCGATTGACAATATATATAATTTTTGTTAATTACACTTAACAGTTATTCATAGCATGCTAGCTTAAATGAAATAGCTTATTTTCTATATTTAAGAGTTTTGGCAGAGTTTTTAAGAATTTGTGGAAGATAGTGGAATTTTAAGGTTTGTTTTAGCACCATTGGCGTAAATAATTTCTCATCAAACTCAACATCTGCAGGACTGAAATAGCAAAATTCAAATGGCTTACAGCTGTCATCTTGCCCTCTAGTGGTATTTCTTTAAAGCCACCGCTGATGAAAAAACAGTATTTTAAATTTATGAAAAATATAAACTGACTTATGTTGTAGCTGGAGAAGCAAATAGTTATAAAAATGCCTAACTATTCTAGTTTCACCTAGCATATCAGGCAAGATAAAGATGCTACAAAAGCTCTGAAAACTTCACAAGAAAGTTTGAAATTGAAGGTTTGACAACTCAGGTAGCTTGATATATTTTGTTGATAAACAGTACCTCCATTTTTTTCAACTTCTTCTCTGGTGTTTCAATGTCTTTCATCCCTCACATGAATACACTAAGATTTTATTTCCTGTGCAGGGGCTATGATGTCAGACTTGTTGCATCACCAAATATAACACAGTTTTGCAAGGACTGGGAGCAAAGGCTAAAAAAACCATCTTGACTGCAGGAATTGCTGCCTTTGATTTTCTGCAGGTGTCTCTCTGGCTTCTGTATAGGATGCAGGGAGACAATCCTGAGATTCAAAACCTCCATTAGAGTGGAGAAGACAGAGGTCTCTGCAGGCTTATGGGGGAAAAACTGGCCAGATACTGTTAAAGAACTTCTAGTCAAGTTGAGCCAAAGCTGATTCACAGCAGAGTAAGGGATGCTGCATTGATCTCATATATTTTTTACATCACTTCTGCAGTATGTCACGTGCTTCTTATCTTGCAAAATATTTTGGTATCTACTTGAACTGTTCTGCAGGTAAAAACAAAAGAGGTTGGGAGAAAATCAAGAGAAAGATAAGTTGTTCTTCTTAGGCACAAAAGACACTAGAAAGTAAGCGTGAAATCCTACAGCAACCTAGGAATTAAATCTCTTTCTTAAGCCTTGTCATGTGTTTCTACCTTATTTTACATCAGCCTAGAATGATCAGGCAGAGGTTTGTGGAGCTGATCTAACTAAAGCCCAACCTAGCACAAGAGTAGATGACTTCTTTACAACTAAATCAGGTCTCCTATCCAATTCACCAGGTAAATCCTAAGACTGGTTCAAGAAAGGGAAGAGCTTCCCAGAAAATCTGGACTTTGAGCACCTTCATCTGCAAAGGTGCTGACTACAAAATCTGACAGGTCTATGAGACCTAAACATGCAGTAGCATCTACTGGTCTAGGATATTTTCATTTTTACAGACTGAACTCAAGATAGATAAACAGTCTGATCTTTACAGTGCACTAAGCATGCAAGCTTAACAACTCTCAAGGCTAGCAACTTAAATCCATTGAATCATTCCTTAAAATATTTTTAAAATTTTGTCTGGACCACAATTGAAGTACATTACTGTTGGAGGCAATGCCAATGTACACAGTCTATATATGCATGTATGTGCATGTATACTTATTTTATGTATAAGGTATATATGTAGATATTATATATTCTTGCTCATACTCTGATATAACCTGTGCAGCACTAGTACTACTTAAGCTAAGAGACAGGAAGCTATCATGAAGTTATCTACAGGCTCTGGGTAGTAAATATTTTTGAACAAACAAGTGTGGACGTAACTTTATATTAATAAAAACAGAAAAGGAAGGAATGGAAGTGCTATGCCTAACATGGAAGGCAGCAAAAAGGAGATCTAAAAAAAGGCCATGGTTATGCATAACTGACCTCAAGAGGCACCTTACTGGCAGCTGTGTCTTCTCTGCCATGAGTTGAATTTCACTGAAACCACTTAACCTGCTTCCTTTTACCCGCACTGGTTATGTAGGACTACCCAAATTCCAGTATAACCCTGGCAAAGTCACTGTGGTCAGATGGAGCTCAAAGCTCCATGGTGAGTTCTGTGGCTCTAAAGGTGAAAGCCTACAAAAAAAGAAATAATGGTCTTGCTTGGTCTTCACTGTAGGACAGAAAGGGCAGCAGACTTTATTTCTGGCCACCTAACCTTTGGCTTTGTTTAAAAGCTGAGAAGACACCACCAGTCAGTCTCTCATGTCCTGGCCTGACAGGAGGAGACTGATTTAACCTTTGGCTAACTAAAGCCTCTGGGGACCTGTGTTTCAGTTTTGAGGACTGTGTTTCTATGAGCAGAGGTAGCCATTATATAGAAGAGAAATACGGGACAAGTGATTAACATGTGCCAGATCTGTGGAGAGTGGGTTGGAAGCATTCATCTGCATATGCTGTAACAGTTCATTAAACACAGTAAACGGCCTGAAAAATTTGCATAGTAAAAAGATGACATTTCATTTTTCCCTCTCTGCTCAAGGGAGACACAGACCACTGAATATATCTCAGCAGTCACCATCTTAAAAGGATTCTGTTCACTACAGAGCAAGTACCTGGTAACACTTCAGTGCGCCTAGGCTTTTGCCTTGTGCTTATAAGCTGCTGTCGGGCAAATAATTCTAGAAATCAAAAAAATATATTCCTAGACTAGAAGAAAATTTCCTTCAAGATTTTATGTAGCAAATCTTTCACTGTTATGTTTGCTCTACATAACTTATGCATATGTAATGTAAGTGCAAGAGAAAGTATCAGAACAGCAACCTTCAACATGGCTGTGAAAAAAATGTTTTAATTCAATTGTCAAGAGGCAGGATTTCATCTACAGTATCATACAATAAAGCTTTTCCATCTAGTTTGGGTATAGTAGGTTATCTGTCATTTAACATTTGAACTATGTCAGGAAACTGACAGGCATTCATAGTTCCACTATGTTACTTCTTCCAAGACAAGTCCTTAAGAGATTTGCCTTCTCCTGCATGTATTTGCAGTATATAATTATTTTAAACCAGAAAGAAGACTATGCCTCTGTACATCTCCTTCTGACAGTAGTCATCTTGGATTTCAGTAAAAATTACTCAGATCGACAGGGATGTGTTACTGTAACTCACTCCTGTTTATATGCCCCAAAATATCAGGTGCTGTGGGTGGCGGGGGAACCTCCACCAACATGCTGATTTGTTCTGTTACTACATGTTCTTTGAGATTATCAACAGCCTGAAAAAAATGACTGCCATATGTCTATACTCAGCCATTCTCCATCTGGTTGAATGGACAATTCCTATTTTATAGAGCTCAGAATTTTACTCTCATGAATCATGCTGAATGGAGAGACTTAGTACCCAAGTAAATCCAATGATCTGAAGCCAAGCAGGACAATTATAATCATCTATCTGACCTTCTGCACCATATAAAATTCTATTTAGTCAAAGCCCAGTCATTTTGTGGGTAAATCAGGCTATTTATTTAGGAAGCTATCTGCCCTTTTAGTCAGTTACAGAGAACCTGAAAGTCGGGGCAGAGCATCCAACATGTTTCTGAAGAAAATGGAATCAAGCAGCAGACAGTCTCAGCCATATACTTTTGGGGATGCTGAGAGAAATCAGAATTTTTGCAGTAGTGTATCAGGAATATATCCTTAGATATATTCTTAGATACTGTGCGACATTGCTGGAGAATTTCAGGTTCTCTCTCTATCCTCTAATTTTCTCTCTCCTGCAGTCACATCAAAACATAACATTTTCTATAAAGCAAAGGAAATGATGAGTACAAGGAAAGTTTGGCATGTCAACTAGTACGGCATGTCAACTTACAGCAGTCAGATCAGCTGCCTGCAGGAATACTTCTGGTCCCTTCATTAATTTGTTGGGGAGCAGTATCTCTATAGTCACTGTGAATACCTTTTCTAGTCTGACATAATACATCAAAGCACAAATACAAATGTGGCTTCGTTATCTACAGCTACAGGATACATCACATTAACTCTATTTCCTACCGGATAAGAAAAGATATAGCCCAATAAGATTTGACCAGATCTTAAATGCTGCCATGGTGGGAAGTCCAGGTTTCTAGCACTATTTCTCAGGATTTCCTGCCCTACTTTGATGACATGAGATGGGAATCTCCTCTTCCATTGTTTTTTCCCCTCTTTTCTTGTACCCCATCCATCACTACATGCTATGCAGTTTCTTCTGTCAAATCAAGATATTATCACAATCTGCCACAAACAGCTGTTGTCATTTTGCAATCCCTGCTGCTCACTATGGTGCTCAGAACTGCCTCACTCCAGTCAATATTATCACTAGTCCAGTTTCAAGGCAAGTAATATTATTTGTTACTATGTCAACTTCTCTTCATTTCCACACTCATGAATTTCATTAGACTTCAATACTACAGGAAAGACAATGTCTGCCCTTGAACCTATAAACTGTTTTTGTAACTCACAATATGCTGCAAAGCCTTTCAGAAACCTCTACCTTCAATAACAGACCACAGGCTGCACCTTGATATATGTTCTCATGGTCTATGAGAACAGTGAATGCTATTTCATGGTGCAAAGCTTATTTTCAATCTTCTCTCTTTTCACCATACAAGAGTGAGCCATCCAGAAGATACAAAGCAGCTACGCCAGTCCCACCAGCTGCTTGCAGCTGCTGAGGGGAGACAGGGGCAGCGGAAGAGAGAGGTAATTCCCCTGGGGGATGCCAATGTGCACAGAACAGGGCTCCATGGAACAGGGGGCAATGGCACCTGGAGGACAGGAAACTTGTGGGAGGAAAACTGTGGGTGCAAGGAGTTGGTCAGGCAGTGATACAAATAAGCAAGGAAAAACCAGGTACAGGATTTTAGAGGGGAAATGTTGGACATTCCACATGTGGCTTGACTGAAGTGGAAGTAATTTTTGAGAGGAAGAGGGACAGGAAGCATTTTGGCAGAGAGGTGGAAGACAGAGAACGAAGGGTTGGTGCAGGCCAAGGCATCTCTCCGTCTGAACTATGCTAGCAAGGAAACTTGGGAACCGCTAGTTTAGTGAAATGACGAGAGAGTAAGAGTGACCTCTAATCTTGGTTTAAATATTGATTCCATGTATTGCCTTGGGCAAGGATTTGGTTAGATGGGATTAATTATGTCTATCTATCTATTTCAAAGGGCTGCTGCAAGGATTAATTAGTCATTGTTTGTAGGTTTCTTTGAAGACGAAAATGTAGCCATATAATTAAATTAAATCATTAGCCATAAGGCTATATGATTTTGACGTTTTCAAAAAATGCATAAATTAATACCATAGCATCCACTTCCATTTTATTCTTAGGCATATTTGTAATCCCGGATAAAGAATTAACAGTGCCTGTAAGGCATTACTACACAGTGGTTACATGAATGAAATCCATTTTAGAAATAAGGCTATATTAAAATTATAAAGATTAAAGCCATGAAACTTAGGTTTATATATCAAGCTTCCTGTTGATATTCAAAGACTTAGTGAATCTGAGATAAAACAGCAGTGTTTAAAACACTGCTGCTTTAAACTACTGTTTCATCTGTGGAAACCAAATTTCTGGTTGCTTTCCAACAGTTGGGAATTATAGCTGATGTTCCTCATAACAGAAGTGAAACTCCACTGGAGAGAAAGGAAATACTAATGTACATGTGATAAGGCTAACAGTCTAGTCCTGGTGTTGTGCCTGCTGGGGTGACATGATAGCCAACACGCACACATTTCACTATCTTCTCCAGGACAAGCTTGGGCCAGAACACAGGGGAAGGGTGATGGATCTTACCCATCTCCCACTTTAAATGAACTGAAAGATGGTGATACTCTGTTTGGCACACATCTTCAGGAAGCATAAACTATCAAAGACTTACTAAATCAAAAGATACTACAAAATTTTATGTTATTATCTCAGGCCAGATGGGTTAATATCTCCTACAGAATCACGTCTTTGACATTCAGTGTTTTTTTTCTTCTGCACACCTGCTCACACAAGAGTAACAGAGGTTCCTGTATGGTTTTTCACTATGGTATCACAATGATATGGTCATGATATCACACGAGTAACTTTAAACCTATGCCAGTAACAGTTTCTGCTGATATTTGAATTTGTCAAAATAAATTACTCTGAAACCACCATGGAAAGTTGCTGTGGAAAGTTTCTAGACTAGACTTGTTACCAAAGATTTCTTTCCCCTTTTTTTTTTTATAATGGAACTCAAATATTTCGGAAAGGACACAACAGCTCCACCACCACACAGTTTGCTTCACTGTAGGCGTTGCTTAGCATTCAAATAATTACAATTACACAAATCAAGTTTTGTTTTGAATTGGTTGTTTTTCAAACAGCTTTTGTGCATCGATTTATTGAACTTGGTGGGGAGGAAGGAGTGAGAGGGAGTGTTAGATTCCTGCAGGGTCCAATCATCCCACCTAACTTTTCACAGCTCCTAATATCCATACCACCCCCTGGCAGGACCCACATGCTGGTAGGAAAGTGTGCCTAGGGCACTATATTTCTCACTTTAAGTTGCTGGGTAGAAAGAGAAGGTAGTAAATGGCTGAACAGAAATAAAGATGACTATGTTTGTATTTACCTATCAAATTGCATGCAGAGAGCTTCCTATACTCTATTATGTCCAGCCAGTACCTCTTGACCATGGAGCTCAAAATGCCGTCCTTATGCAAATCCACCATATCCTGTGGAAGCAAATTTAAAGATCTCAGCCAGGGAGCAGGTACTTCCTCCCTGCATTAACATCTGTTTGGATTAATCCTCACCTCTACAGCCTCTTTTGTTTTGTCCTTCTCACTTCCACCTTGATTCCTGCTCCCCAGTAAGGCACTTATTGATTCTTAATTTATTCAGGAGACAACATCAATACCAACTCTTCTCAAATCTTCATTGCTTTCACCTCCTCAAACATCTGGTATGCCTATTGGGGCCACATGCAATCATCCCTCTCCTTCCTGCAAGCAGCACCTGTTAATAAGGGCCACTCCTCAGCCTTCACTAAATGTTAAAAAAATCATTAGTCCACACTAAGGCAAAATGTTGCCTCACACTTGGTAAGGGACTGTTCATATCTCATCATGAAGCCATACTATACATTGAAACTTGTATTACATACAAGCATACACATCTGCCTAAATGCTTTGCCACACTTTGTATATGCAAAGATATCCATGCATTACCGGCTCTTGCTTGAGACTGTCCTTGTCAGTAATTAATCGTGTGGACACAGTGAGATTTGGTGTGACAGAACCCTGAAGAAATCTTTGAGGTACACTGTGAAGACTTAATATGTGAGACATGACAATAGGTAGTACATATTTCATACAAGGGGGTTTTCCTCAGGAGCTTGGGAAAGAAAGCAGTCAGTACTTCCTCTTCTCATCCAGCCTGCCTAGTTACAATTCACATGCCTGTTTGCCTAACAGGCACTCTCAATCCAGAGATTTCCTTAGTAAACAACTACAGCAAGTGAACTGGATGCAGAACAGAGGTCTGTTTTATAGAAAGATATAGAAAATGGGTGCTAAGCATTCCAGACACAAAGGGTCTAGTTTTCTCCTACTCTGCACCTGCCAGTTGTCTCATTTACAGAGACACACGCGCACAGCTGGCTCCCAGGTCACTTCAACTACTTTGCAAATCCACATTGATCACCAGTTCAGGAGCCATTACACTCTCTCTTATATACTCTCACCCACTCCAGTTACTAGCAACACAGCAGGGGCCCCTGTGATCCCATAGTCCCACTCCAGCAGCTGGCCTCTCAGACTTCCATAAAAATAGAAAAGAGCCCTGCATGCAGGAACTTAAAAATGGAGTTTAATGAGAAGACGGGACAGACTCTGATGACCCAGTAGAGAGCATGGCCAGTAAAACCATCTGTTTACATGCAACTGCCCCCTTTTAGCCCCTTATCTCTCTATTTTCCCCAAGATCTTTTTCCCCAAACAACCTCTATCACTCCCTTTCCCTGCTTGTTGTTCCTTCCCTAAACATCCTATGATAGTTTTGCACGATCTCAAAATGCTCTTCCCCTGTAACCTATAATGTGTCCTGTACTTCAAGGTAATGATCCCCCTCAACCTGAGGTGCTACAGAGACATTCTCCCATGTTGAAGACAACACTTTCTCTCTGTATAACACAGCTGACCTGGATCCTGATAAAATGACAGCAGGAAATGGAAGCCTCTGGCCCTTACAGATCTTCTGCCAGCATGGTGTCATCCTGACACCCGAGATGCTGTATCCATGTCCTCAACTGCTCTACAGCTCTTAGATCTTGCTTGCATCTTACACACAGTGACAGCTTGCTTTTCATTCCTTGGTAACTACGTGGAGGGAAAAAAATGCTAAAGACCCACATGAGAAAAAAATACCCAATATGAAGCAATACACTGTGGTTCTAACCCACTCACTCCCTAAATTCAATACACTAGCATTGTTCAAAATCTGTTTATAAGAGCATTAGCTGTTACAAACTTGTTGCCAGCTTCCTTCACATTCTTTTTATTTTTCAGTTCAAACAGTTGCCTCTGGAATTCTTGCACTGCATTGAGGCCCCTAGCTGGACAATGTCTAAACCCAGAGCAGCAACTGTACCCTTCTGAACTGAGACTTTTTTCAGCTAGAATATTACTTATTAGTCACCAGTTTAGTGCAAGAATACTTTAACTAAAAGATAGACCTGCTTCAGAAAACCTGGCATTATACTTGGCATTTTGGGTTCCGATATATACATGCACGGTGCTGTGATGTACATACCCCTGGAAATCATACCCCTGAGATGTGAGGGATGCATGTTTCAGGAGTTTTCCTACCTTGAGACAACTTTCGGCTAGATATGTATATCCTGGACACAACGTCTCCTGTAAAAGTAATCTCTCTGTACAACAATGGTACAGCAGGAGAAGAAAAAAAAAGCCTGCAGACTGTAAGTGTCTAAAAAATTTTTCTAGCAGTGACTGGAGATAATTTATCATCTCTGCTTCATCTGGAAACTGAAAATAATGATGTGTCCCTCACCAACCACATTTTTATAACACAATAATGTCATGCTTGATTTCAAGATTTTCAGAAAGTCTTGAAATGTGTTCTAAAAATCAGCGCCAGGCAAATTCTTTGAAAGGAATTTTCTTAACCAATGGCAATGTGCTGTTTTATCATACCAAATGCATTTTGGATATTAATATAAAGTTAATATGATGAAGTTTTATAAAAAGATCTCCATTATTTACAAAAGTTGCTATTCAAGTGACATTCCTCGTTTAATCAAAGTAATCATAGCTCTTAGGATGAAATTGGGAAGCAATATTATACATCTGCTAAAAAACAAATATATGAGACTATATACATGTGAGAACTTTACAAATTAATAGCATACTTGCATTTCTAACACAAAGACAATGCTCCCTAGGTACAGACTAGAAATCAGATACAAATCGCCATGGGTTTGTACATGAACATAATGAACACCGGGTATGTTCTTTGAGATATAACATCCTCTTGCCAAAAAATTGCAACACTTTTAAAAATTAATTCGTCCATAACACAGCCCCTTTTCCATGTGCAGAACAGATCATCTCCTGTTTAAATACCACAATCGTGACTACAAAATACCAAAGTCAACCAATAATAAAAACAGTTACGTGCTGTATATGTTTATAATAAATAACAAAAATATGAAAGCACTTGCAAAAACAGATTGTACACATTAGCTTCAGGGCAGCAGAGGCTTGCACAATGACAGTCTTACCTTGATACTGTGATTTGATTTGCAGGGGTCTGTCTTGCCTAGGAATCACACCTGCCTCATCACTTATCTGACATAAAAGAATCACAAACCATTTTTTGAAAGATATATAAACACCCTAATATGTCATGCCAGTATCACTAGCAATGGCAATAAATATTATCTCCATTTTAATTATTTCTTCCAGATACATATAATTATTTTTTTTAATTATAAGACAGACAAGCAGGTGAGGGAGATGATAATAGTTCTTTACATCACATGTAGTATACTATGGTCCATATCCCACTCTGGAACTTTTTTCCCTGAAGCTGAAAGAGAAGAAAGGTGATTAGCAAAGTCCTGGAGTCTCTGGAAAGGAGAAGACAAGAGGAAAGATGGAAAATGATCATACATGGTCTGTATCAAATAAAATGCTTAGGGGGAAGCAGGGGAACCTTATTCAAAGATCAAAAGGGTTTTGTAAAATAAACTATTACAAATTGCCTGGAACATATTTCAGAAATCTAATTTTTTTTTCTAGTGGTGGTACACAGCAGCCTTAGGCAAATTACTTTTCTTTGCATTCTAACTGTAAAATACCACAGAATAAAATAGAATAGACTATTTACAGTTGGAAGGGAGCTACAATGATCATCTAGTCTGACCACTTCTGGGCTGACCAAAAGTTAAAGCATGTTATTAAGGGCATCAAAGAGACATTAACACCTTCTTCCTTCTGCATTTTCTCTTGGCTATTCACTATTCAAAGTACTTGTAGCAAAACTTTTTTGTTTCTCTTTACATGCATGTGTAGAGGATTTAGCATTATCAGGTCCTAATATTGACTAATGTCTTCTGGTGTCATTGTAATACAAACGTTTAAGAATTAGATAACTTCTATTTACAGTTCCACCACTGACTTCAAAAGAAATTCTGCTATTTGAGTGAATGTCTATGTAATTCAACTTACAGATTTAGTAAACCATCAGAATAATATTTACCAATCATTCTGAGACATGGTAATGCTTAACTAAATGGACAGAATACTTTTAGTCCCTACAATAAATGAAGCATGTGAGTCTCCAGAATATTAGTAGCAGCAGCACATCTAGCCGAAGTTGACTAAAATATATATATATAAAAGCATTATATTTGGAAATTTGATGCCTTCAGGATGGTTTCAATATTCAGAGACATACATACTTTTGTCAATGATTATAAAGGAAGGGAGTGCTTACAAACAATATTTCATTTATTCCCCTTTCTGTTCAATTAGATGTGGCCAATATGTTAAGTGTTTTTCAGTAAGAACATAAGATACCAGCAGGATTGGCTTTCAACAGCATTAATCAATAATGCACTAGCACAGTGGATGATAATAAAAACGCTACTAGTGGTTAGCGTTGTGCTCTCTGAGACACTGATATCTCATATGAGATACTGTTCAGTGATGGTAACCCTTCTACACCATAGCCAGGAAAATATGACTGCAACAGGACACTTCTGAAGGCCTTTTATCATTTCTCCCCCAACTACTGCAGCACTATAGAGTTACAAACTGACTTGTTCTTCCAGGCATTAGATGAACCAATTCAAATAGCCTAGAAATATCAGGTTATGAGTTTACCCGTGTCGTTCATCACTCCAGAATGACAATTAGGCCTTGGACATACAATCATATTAATCTGAGAACAAATTTTTTTTGCAAATAAAAGGATAAAAACCTAAGTACAATGCAAATTCTTGCTGTGAAGCTGATCTGCTTCAAACAAAAAGCTTTACCTATCAGGATATTTCTTCAAACAAGAAGTTACAACAACAAAATCGCATCTTGCTATGATCTAAAACCCTGACTTTTTTTTGCTTGTTTTAAAAGGTGTTCCCCAATTTAGACCAACTGTGCAAACAGTAAGCCAAAAGAAAGACTTTCTTCTGCTGCCAGTCACTCTTACCCCTATTATCTCTGTAATCACAATCCCTCCTTCTCCTCCAAATACCCCTGTTCTGGCTGCAGCCCAGATTCCACAGTGCAGCATATAGAGTTATAGTTATCTTCTTCACACCAAAGGCCTCAGTGCTGACCCCAGCACTGGTGTCAGCTGCCTGCCTGAGTGAATCGTGAGCTACCACAGCTGGGACAAGCAAGGTCCTCAGTAAAGCTCAAAATATGTCACTGAAGCTATTTATATTCTCCATAAGTTAACCCACCTCAGTATCTGAACATTAACAGCTAAAAGGAGTCATCACTAGAATGTATCTAAGTGCCAGCAGAAACACTAAACAGAGGGCGTGAAGAGAGTGCCTGAGAGTACCACGTGAAAGAGCTACCACATACTCTGGCAGTGAACAAGGATGCCAGATGCAATTCCCAAGAGATCCTGGGAGTAATAAGAGAAAATATCCAGTTGAAGCGGTAGCTTGCAAAATCCTAGGCAAGAAATAATGACAAAGCAGACAGCCCTCTTCAAGATTGTGAAGGAAGTAGCATCTGCCATCCTCGTGTGCCACCTCTCTTCATTACTGGTGGTGCAATTCTGTTTGCTTGTGTTTCAAGTTTTGTTTTCACAGCATAGCCTACTGATAAAAGAAATGGCCTGCTTCTGCCCTTTGGTCTTATGCCTTTTATCAGACAAAACAGAGTGCTTGTTAAAGGAAAGTAGATTGTTCTATTTATCTTTCTTTCCTTTTGATCATTTTTCACTGATGTTTCCAACAAGAAGGGTTCCAACACCTCTCCTGGGCAGGACCAAATCTGCAGTATATTCTTTCTCCATTTCCATAATTGGTTTGAAGATTCTGGTGCCAAAAGACTGCTCTGTGGTACAATGAATAACCTACTTCAAAAAATAATCATGCAATATAAGTTACAAAGCAGAAATATATTGATTTTTTTAGTGCAATTTACGTTATCTCTGGCAGCAGGCAGCATGTAAGTCACCTCTGAACAGAGCCCTTTGACCATGTGCTATTCCTTTTACATGGTGATCATGTGCCACAGAGCAAATGAAACAAAAGTGGAATGGGGTCAAATGGGCATCTCTGAAGAGTATTAAGATAAAGGACTTTATAATTAAAACTGGAATATCTAGTCATCTTAACGTAGACTAAAGATTAGGATCAGTGCTTTTACAGGAAGATTAATTATACTTTGAGAAGTAGGGAATCTATCAGAAGGAAAAGCCTGCTCTGTGAAAGCAACTTAGCAAATGCAATTTCAGCTATGACTGTAAAAATGATTCTATGACATACTAGTAAATGTCAGTTACTTGAAGCTTATTATTTATTCTGTGTACAACAGAATTGTCTTAGTGTTCTGCGTAGAGCAACTGAAAACAAGAATCCATTTGCTTTGTAATTTTGTAGTTGTAGGTACATGATCCATTAGCAATGGCATTTTTCCCTCCAACAGTTCATAACATTCCTTAAAATTATTATCTGAAAGGATAATGATACTGAACTTCTATAGCTGTTATCAGTTTCTTCTGTTAAAAAAAAAAACAAAAGAGAACAAAACAACAAAAAATATACACAGAGAAAAATGGAAAAGTTTGTTTTTCTGCAAACAGAAACATGCAAAGTTATTTTTTATGCTAACACATCAAGTAGGGATATAATCATTAAGATTGCTATGGTATTTTGCATATTTCAGCAAAAATTGCTGGGGAAAAGATGCACTTTCTCATACAAAGGAGTTCTTTGAGTGAAGTTATTTTTGTAATGTTTCCCATGATAGCAGCAGTTGCTATCATAACAAACAAAATTTAGAGCAGGTGTTTGTTAACACTGAGTTTCTAAAGATAAATAAAAAGTCCTTTGAGACTTCACACTACAGATTTGTTTTTAATGCACTGTAACTTATATTCTGAGTCTAACAACCATTTTCAGACTGTTACCCTTTTATAATATTTTCCAGTTGTTTCATTGCAAACCCATCATTTGATATAATAATATATGTGAAACACGTCTCACCTTAGGTTGCAGCTAGTCAAGTATAAGGTGAGCAAGGTTGAGCAAAGTCTTGCTACTTTTCTCCAACTACCAGATAAAATCTGTGTCCTTGCATTGCTGGTAATGGACCCTAGAGTCTCTACAGATTCAGAAAAATAAAGCAGAGGTGGAGGGATGTTTGTGTTTTTCTTGAACACATAAAGAGAAATCAATCATGTTTAGCTGGCTTGGGTGTGTATAAACTAAAGGCAAGCTAAAGGGTTAGGCTCTTTTTACGAAGTAACAATCTGGGCATGTAGGTGAAAATCAGAGAGATTTAAAACTTTGTGTCCCAGAAAGCACCAGAAAGATTAAGTAAATTAAATGTGGGGGATTTGGGGGGTGCTCAGTTCTCTTCTGGAGTTTGTACTGTGTGATTCTTCTTCTTCAGTATGTACCATTCCATTATTCCCTGCCTCAGACGCTGTGTTTTTCTTGAGCAACAACCAAGAGATGCAATCCTTGTTGAGCAGGCTGACAGATGTTACCAATTTGGGGGGTTTTACACAAGAAATTTCTTACAGCTCCTCTTCCAACAGTCAGGTGATTATATTGGATTTTCAGCTTTCAAGGAAGCCTGAGGAGTAGGTCTCACACCTTTATCCATCTTATCTGACAGGGATCGGCTTGACATGCCATGGCACAGCAGTACTGGTTGAGCCTCACTTCTTACGAGAATGTCACAAAGCCATTTCACCCTTCAGCATTCCTGGCTCTATAAAATAAGGCTGCTTCTTAATAATCAAGGAAAGCAAGCTACCAGAAGCTAGTGTGGTTTGGGAGAGGCGACATAACAGCGAAGCAGCAACAAAACATTCACTCATCCATTCCACCAGCCTTAGGCTAGGTGGTAACAATTGTACACACAATAACTGCTTGCACATACACCTTACAACTATCATTGCAGGGTTTGCTTCCTGCCCTGGCAGACTTTAAGTAGGAAAATGTGCAGACACTCCAGGGCATTATTAATTGGTTACATATTCTGCAGAAAGCATAACATACAGCTATCATTTGCCATAGCAACCTTAATGTATAGCAAGTAAGCTATATCTAAAAAATGCAAGAGAAAGGGAAAGCCTTTTTACAAAGGTCTTTTGTTTCTTCGATTGAGAACTTAATGGGTATCATGCTCATATTCAGCTACTTCGTGTGTCCTCAAGGGCAGCTCTGCAGCAACTGAGGGGAAGGAGCAGGCAAAGGGCTGCCCGTTACAGGTTTCTGATCCTAAATGTTGTAATGCCAATGTTATATTGACAACTATGATCACTAAGAAGAAAATGTGTCTGGCCTAATGTTAAGTGTGAACCTGTGAAATGTCTGAGTTAGTCACACTGGGCTGACTTTGTAACCACTGGAGAAAAATGGACATCTTTAGTGGGAAACGCATCTCATCCTCCAGTAGAAAACTAATTATTTTTCTATGTGAAGAAGGCCAAGGTACCACGCTCAGGCCTAAGGCACCCAGGGCACCTTTCCCCTCAGGGCCGCGGGGCTCGCGGCCAGGCCGCGCTCACAGCAGCGCAGGCCGCCCCCTGCTGGGCAAGCAGCCCACCCGCAGCTTCAGGCTCTTCCCTCATGGATCCGTGCGCTCTCCGCAGGGGACACCGCTTCCCCAACATTATGCAAACTGTGCCCCCAGTTTGTAACTTAGTCTACCAAGCCTTGCTACTGAGAGGGAGGTGCAGGCAACATTTTTTTTTCCAAAAAATTGCGGGGATTAAATTAAATTAAAATTTTCCCCTTCCTATGTGGGAGGTTGTTTTATTAGAGAATAAGAGGACTGAACCTCAGTTAGGACTGTGAGAAGAAGAGCATAGTTGCTTGCCTTCAGGAAAAGGCAGAGAGAGCCTAAGAGTAGATAAAGCCAGGAACTCTCTTTTCAGAGTTCCTTTATACTGAGTGTGCTAACTCTATACTGAGAATGTTGTTAAGCACCAGGTTTGGCAAAGGCTGGGCACCTGACTTCAGGAGTCCAGCCTTACTCTTTGGATTTTACTCCTCCTTTATGAAATTAAAAAACCCCAAACCAACAAACAAAAAAAACCCAACTCCTTTTCTGCTTTTCAGGGACACTGTGACAATGTTAATATAAACAGATAGATTAGAGATTCTCAGGATTGGATATGGAGGTAATGCCCTCATGCAAGTATTTTAAGATTTCAACCTACATCCTTGTATCCCAATGATCTCATTTACTTGGCCTTTGAGAATGTCTCTTTATAGGGAGAAGGAAGAGTATGAAAAGGAAAACGTCAACACACACACACACAAAACCTTCAGCCTCTTACATGGAAGATACAGTAACTATTCCAGTCCTGGTGTAATTGCTAGTGGTAGTAGTTAAGCTTTTATAATAAAAGCTTAAGAGTATGGGCATTATGTAATGCCCAATTCCAAAAGTATTTTATGTTATCTGATATCTCTTGTCATGTTTTTGATAAAGGTTGAGGCATTAGACAAATTTTTGAGAGACTACTTTGGTGTGGTTACCTTCAGAGGTGCCAGGAAACATCTATTAATTTTTTTTTTCTGGCTAATTTGCCTTAAAATACTTCATTTTGTTTCCCTGTAGCTGTGATGGCTATAATGTGCAAGAAAATAATTGGCACACTTGAAGGAGAATAAACAATAGCATTTTACTGTCCAGAAATTGTATTCCCTTCGGGAATTAAACCATGGGCTGGACACCAAGTCCCAGTTTGGACCTCTTGCAATTTGTCCCTGAAGTCTTTATTGAAATAAAAGGAAGTTGCACTAGTACTGACAGTGACAATCTAAATTCCAAGTAAGCTCTTAATAGTAAAATAAAAAAAGAGACCACAAAATATTTTTTCTAGTTGAAAGGCAGACACATGGAAGTCAGGGAATGCAGAATTGAGATGTTTTAAGCAGCATCAGTTTGGCCTCATTTGTGTCTGCATCTGTGTGATCTGAGACCTTTTTTTATAGCATTCTATCAGTTAAAGAGAACGGAGTGTACCTCATCTGTGTCAAGTAATTAAGTGTTTCTTGTAGAAAACTGGGACTAGAAAACTTTGAATTTTTATTTTGTCTTACCTGATTATACCTTCCAGGTATTAAAAATGCATTCTTAGTATTTCAATGAATGAAGATTTGTGAAATTCACTGGCGAAAGCCTGGAAATCAATATAACAAAAAGAAAACAAAACAAGACAAGAAAAATCTGAATGTTAATTTCCTCCCATTTTTTCAAAGTGTTATTTTTGAGAGCTTTGTCTTATGAATATCTACTCAGTGCTTCATCAGATCTAATCTCCTGATTCTACATGGACCTAATGTTATGTTAGACCATTTTATAAAGCCCATCAAAATCACTATCTCTACTGACAGGTAGAAAAACTTTAGAGAGATTATGTTTTCTCAGTCTCACCCAACACTTGACAAAAATGGGAATTCCATATTCTAAGTCCCAAGCTAATTTTCTGCATACTGAAGGTCATGAACTTATAATAAATATTTTTTTTAATCAAGAATTCGTGTAACATTTCATTTCACAATATACTGGACTGGAAATGGCCTGCTGTCTGTTTTTATACTTTGAAAGAATGTTTCCTATACAGTGTTCCATCTAAAAAGGCTGGAATTCAGTGTAATAAATAGCCAGTACTGTAAAAAAAGTAGGTGGAAGAAAATTTATTTTAATGTGACTCCGCGAAGAATATTTGACCAGCAGTGCTTAAACAGCAGCACTGATCTCATGCTTTGAAAAGCCAGGTAGATAGATTATTGTAGGAAGTTGTACCTGTGTGAGACTTAAGGTCTCTCCAACAGACTGCTCAATTATTAAATACCATGAGAGGGGCACATTCATGGCATTGAATATATTGCAATGCAGAGGATGCCTGTATGTACAACATATTGCAGTATGTTTCTGAAAGTGTGTTGCATACTAACAATGATTACATTAACTCTCACAGGCAAAGACAGCGAAAGTACTTGGAATAGTTCTGTAGCTTAACTTCGGTTCTATCACTGAATGTGAGCTTAGTTTCCCTGAGACATTTCTTCTTTTGTGAAGTACCAGTTCAGCTTCCTACAGTCGTGAAAACTGCCAGTGCCTAGACTGAATCCAGCAGATTCCATACACTCTATGTCACAGGACTCTTAAGGATACCAAGGAAACACTGTGAGCATGACGTACGGTGACCAGAAAGTGTGGTAGCCAGTAATAATCATGCTAGTGACAGGTAAAGTTAAAGTTAAACAAAAATTAAAAACCATGAGTCCCTTCAGGGCATTCTTATTTGCCATTCCCACATCTATAGAAAGGAGATTCATGTAAGCATAAAATCCAAACTTCAGCGTAAGAATCACCACTTACTTGACACTGCAAATTTTTTTAAAGATATGCATAGTTTTGCTTGGATTGCAGAGCTTGACCACTGCACTTCACCTGCAGACCACAGTGTGGGCCCAGGCAAGCCCACATGCGAGCTTGGGATCCAGGTACAACAAAACCACCTTCCCCAACCCTCATCTTTCCCACATCCAGCCATCTAGCAATTCCTACAGAAAGCATCTCTGCATGGGACTTAGCAGCTCTGCAAGGCTGGCTGTGGACACCCATTCCACAGCCCTGCTGCGAGGCTCTCCAAGTGGGCTAGTTTTGGCTGGGGTAGTTAATTTTCTTCACAGTGGCTGGTATGGGGCTGTGTTTTGGATTTGCACTGAACATGGGATTGATAATATAGAGATGTTTTTGTTATTGCTGAGCAGTGCTCACACAGAGCCAAGGCCTTTTAAGCTATATGTACTGCCATGCTGGCAAGGAAGTTGGGGGTGCATGGGAGGTTGGGAGAAGACACAGCTGGGACAGGTGATACCAACTGACCAAAGGGATATTCCACACCATATGACACCATGCTTAGTATAGAAAGTGGGGGGAAGAAGGAGGAAGGGGGAGATGTTTGGAGTGATGGTGTTTGTCTTCTCAAGTCAATGTGATGGGGCCTTGCTCTCCCTGAACACCTGTTTGCTCATGGGAAGTGGTGAATTAATTGCTTGGTTCATTTTGTTTGCATGTACGACTTTTGCATTCGCTGTTAAACTGTCTTTATCTCAACCTAAGAGTTTTCCAGATTTTACCGTTCCGATTCTTCCCCCGATCCCACTGGTGGAGGAGTGAGTGAGGGGCTGTGAGGCTTGTAGCTGCCTGGAGTTAAACCACAACACTGGGGCACTGTGGAGGGGCAGCAATCAGGCCTCCTATCTGCCCCCCTCACACCGGCAGCCCATAGGGAACCGAGGGAGGATTCACGTGATTCCCATATTAGCAAGAATCATAGAACGTTTAAGGGTTGGAAGGGATTTTAAAGATCATTTAGTCCCAGCCCACCCTGCCACAGGCAGGAACGCCTCCCACTAGATTGGTTGCTCAAGGCCCTATCCAACCCGGCCTTGAACACTGCCAAGGTTGGGGCATCCACAACCTCCCTAGGCAACCTCTTCCAGTATCTCACTACCCTCACAGTAAAGACTTTCTTCCTAATATCTAGACTAAATTTCCCCTCTTTCAGTTTGTACCCATTACTCCTTGTCCTATCACTACAGTTCCTGACGAAGAGTCCCCCTCTAGCTTCCCTGTAGGCCCCTTCAGATACTGGAAGGTTGCTATGAGGTCGCCACACAACTTTCTCTTCTCCAGGCTGAACAGTCCCAGCTTTCTCAGCCTGCTTTTACAGAGGAGATACTCCAGTCCTCTTATCAACTTCATGGCCCTCCTCTAGACTTGCCTCAACAGTTCCATGTCCTCCTTATCTTGGAGGCCCTAGAGCTGGATGCCGTGCTCCAGGTAGGGTCTCCTCAGAGTAGAGTAGAGGGGAGAATCACCTCCTTTGACCTGCTGGCCACGCTGCTTTTGATGCAGCCCAGGACTGGACTGGCTTTCTGGGCTGCGAGCGCAAACCGCTGGCTCATGCTGAGTTTTCATCAACCATCACCTGTAGGGTTATAATCACTCCCAAGTCTTTCTCTGCAAAGCTTGTCTCACTTCTCTGCCCAGCCTGTTGGTATGTCTGGGATTGCCCTGACCCAAGTGCAGGACCTTGCATATGGTCTTATTGAACTTCATGAGGTTCACATGGCCCCACCTCTCAAGCCTATCCAGGTCCCTCTGGATGGCATCCCCTCCTACCAGCATGTCAACTGCACCACACAGCTTGGTGTCACCAGCAAATTTGCCGAGAGTGCACTTTATCCCGCTGTCCACGTCGCCAACAAAGATGCTGAACAGTGTTGAGCCCAGTACCGACCCCTGAGGGACACCACTCGTCACTGGTCTCCATGTGGACAATGAGTCGGCGACCACAAACGCTACACCCAGGCAGCGAGGCCCTCGACTGGGCAGGAAAACAGCCCTCCCGCTCCACGCCAAACCACCGCTCCCCGGCCAAGCCCCTCCGCAGTGCCTGCAGGGCTGTGTGAGGGGCCGGCGGGGCTGTCAGGGCTGTGTGAGGGGTCAGAGGGTCGCCCCGCGGGCGGTGCCATGTGCCGCAGAGGGGGCGCGATAACCCCCCCGCCCCTCTCGCCAACCACCCCGTGGTACCACCCGCCCGCGTCGCCTGACCACCTCCTGCTTGTCTGCGCATGCGCGCCCGCTGTCCCCGTGCCCGCCCCCGCCCGGCCACTGGGCTGTGCGCCTGCGCGCCGGCTCCTGCGTCAGCGTCGCGCGCCGTAGGGGCGCGCGGGGCTGAGCCGCGTGCGGGCCGCCGCCATGACTTCCGCGCTGGAGAACTACATCAACCGTATCTGCCGCGGGGCACGGACGGGGGGGACCCGCTCGCCCGGCCTCCCGCTCCTGCGCGGCCGCGGGGGCGGGACGGGACGGGACGGGACGGGACGGAAGGGGAGCCTGGCGGCGCGGGGCCCTGAGGGCGGGGCTGGTGGCGGCAGCACGGTTGTGTTGCTTGGGCCCTTCCCGGCTGGGGGTGTCAGTTTCTCCATAAGAGAGATCGGCTTGGCAGGCAGAGCGGAGGTTACAGGAGGTCACTCGGAGAACAGGGTCCCCCAACAGCACCCAGTGTTGCAGAGCGCAGCGTTGCACGATCCGTGGTGAAGAGCGAGATTCGCAGTGGGCCTGCCCCCCTTAAGAGCTCCTAACGCGCCTTTAGTTACCAGCTTTGCATCACTTGTTCAAAACCCGGGACTTGGGGTTCTTGGAACGCTTTTCGTGCTGTTTTTTTGTGCTTCTTGTAACCCATGGGCATTTTCAGTTTTATTCCCAAACAATAAGATAGTAACCCGGAATTATTCAGGATGATGGATATGTGGTCACCAAATTGGGATAATGAGATATTATGGAGATGGAGAATGCTAGGCCCGGGACCACCCCTGCAGAGCAGTTTTTTAAGGACTTAAAGTGTTTATAAAACTGTTTATGTTTTTGCAATTTTGAGGCAATGCAGTTAGTAATGGGAAGAGAGGTGAACTCAGATCTTTATTTTTCTTTTAATGGTGTCCATGTTTGTGTATTATTGTCCATGGTTAGGTGAAGTGAAACTTTAAAGGAGATTTTCATAAAAATCCTATGTTGTCAATTGCTGCTATTAACCATGCTGCTTTAAAAAAATGCTGATAGGCTTTTCTGGCTCCTAATGGCTCTTAAAACCTATATTACATATGAATGTGTCAGAAAATCGTAATAGTTTTATTTCAGATATCATTAAACATTTCCTTAATGAGCTACCAGGTACTGTTGCAGTAATTACTTCTGATGGAAGAATGATTGTGGTAAGACTTGTATTTTTTAACATTTTATTTTCCCCCATAAAGACTTTCCATTATGGCAATAAAGAAGCTGTGTTAGGATATTCTCACTGACATATTCACTCCTTTAAATCATAGAGTACAGAATAATAAGGCTTAAAAAAAATGTTGTAAATGCTTACTGATTCTTGCATGTCAGCTTTGTCCATTGATAAATTTCTGCATACACATGCTTTGACTTTTTTGTCAAATTAATTTTTCTGTGGAAATGCACAAGAAAACGCATTTCTGTTCAGTAATTTGGTTTTCATCTAAAATGTCCTCTTTGTTCTGTAAGCCTTTCAGCTTTCATGGTAGAACCATTTCTTCCATGTGGTTATAAGTATTGGCTGGAGAATTGCTGGATAATTGCTGTTTATGCCTGAAAACCTGAGGATTGGCCAACTTATATATTAGACTGTATAATATTTTGGGTTTATTGCTTCTGTGTTTTGAAGTTTTTTTCTTGCATCACTTCCGCCCCCCCCACCTTTTTGCGTATGTGTTTTGAGTGTAACCTAACAGTGTGATTGTTGCATGAGGATTGTATCTTTCTTTCTGTACTTAGCTTCATGCAGCCTCTGGAAAAACAGAAAAACTACTGGCTTCACCAAATCTGTGTGGCTGAAGTTAGTCTGATAAACTTTGTGTTGTGCTACAAGATACTTTGTACAAAAAAGATTTGAATGGAGTTGGTATACATGACTCATTGCTATGTGGTTAGATGATATAAATGAATATTAGCATGATAATTTACTAAACACAAGATAATTTACTTCAGAGATACCACTTAAAATTGCTTATTTGGAATGGTTTCAATATTGTTGACCACAAGAATCCAATTTTTCTGTTCTTTGTTTTAGTTAAATATTTGATTTCTGGAAACATCCATACAAGGAAGACTAAAACAGTTTAAAAACAGTAAAATTATGTTTGTAGAGGACCGTCACTGATACAAGGGAAACTTTACTTCTTTTAATACTAAAGACTATTTTAGCTTTCAGCATGAACACTCAGTAATAAATGTGTACTTTTCTTAAATTGATTATTGCTTTGAAAATTACTTTCTTTAGCTATTTGTGTTTAAGCCAAACAATAAAACCTAAATAGAATATCTATTCTCTAGTACCTCAGTTTTGCTACCTTGTTTAAGATATCTTTGAGAGCAAAGCTGATAAATTTAAGAGTTAACTGGAGTGCTTTATTTTTGTATGTTGTTTTCAGGGAACACTTAAAGGTTTTGATCAGACCATTAACTTGATTTTGGATGAAAGCCATGAACGAGTGTTCAGTTCTTCACAAGGAGTTGAGCAAGTAGTGCTGGGATTATACATTGTAAGAGGTGATAACGTGTAAGTATAGCATGTCCTTGTTTAAATCTGTTCATATGAACTTAGTATGTATGTGTGCATGTGTTCGTGTATATATATATATGTATATTATCTGTATAAATCTTGATAGCCCCAGACACCTTGCACCTTTGTATCTGTGTGTAGCACTGTACTGTCAAAGTATTGTCAAAGCTGAGGCAACCAAGGAAGTGTCTGAGTCACCATCCCTGGAGATATTTAAAAATGTGTAAAAGTGGCACTTAGGGTCTGGGTTTAGTGGTAGGCTTGGCAATATGGGTTGATCTTATGGGTCTTTTCAGACCTGTATGACTCTGATTGTGTATTAAATAGCAATCATCTACATTTACGTTACAGAAGTGATTGCATTGTAATGTTAAGTGTGGTTTTAAACTGAGAGAGGAGAGATTGAGATTAGATGTTAGAAAGAAATTCTTTACTCAGAAGGTGCTGAGACACAGGAACAGGTTACCCAGAGAAGTTGTGGATGCCTCATCTCTGGAAGTGGTCAATGCCAGGTTGGATGGAGCTCTGATCTAGTGGGTCACATCCCTACCCTTGGCAGGGGGTGGGGGTGTTGAAACTACATGATCTTTAAGGCCCCTTCCAGCCCAAGCCTTTCTATGATTCTGTGATCTCCTTAGTCTGTATTTACTGAGCTGTGAATTAACCAGCACATTCTGATTAGCAATCTAGGAAGGGTCAGTACAAAGTTCAGCATGTTCCTCTTTGGAGTGTAGGCATTGTGTAGATGTTCTTTTTTCCAGTTAATGATGCTTGATGAAGGAAAAAATAGAATAATGGCTTAAATATGAGATAAAACTTGTGTGCAAAAAGTCAGCAATCTGGTGTACAAAGTCGACTTTCAACAGCTTTTATTTAGAAGAGGTGTTCACAGAGACCACGTCATGATCTGGAAAATGCATGAAGGTTCTGGCTTGACAGTGTAACAACTGTTGAAGCTGATGTAGTGACAGGTCAAATGTATGAGTTGATACTTGATGTAAAATACACTTAAAAAATGAGAGTAAAAGCTCAATGAATGCAGAGAAAAGTAGCTGATGTGCCCAACACATGGGAGGGTTACAAGAGAAGTGGAAAGAAAGCCTGGTAAGTGGGCCTGCTAGGAAGATTACTTTTGCAGCAGCATTCTGAAACTGATGGCAAAAAATAATATTCTTTTTTAATCACAACTAGAAAAAGAGTATGTTGCAGTGAGCAACACGTCAGCCTGGATAGGAGTTTTCATCTTCTAATTCTAATGGATATTTCTGTACAAAGAAATGTCAAGAGTTAAAATTATATGTAGGTGCATTTATGTAACATCGTTGAGACATTTTGGAATGCTTTCATCACATTTGACTTAAGCTTTTAAGAAAAAGTAAATTGACACATGTGCAAAGGTAGGACTAAGCATGCTACTCTACCAGTAACTTTTCATTCACATACTATAAATGTGTATAAAAAGCCAAATAATTGTTTACTGCTTTACTCTTTCATCATACCAGACGGCCACATTACTCAAGTATACTCAAAATATTCTTTTATAGAATTTATTCTAATTTTTTTGCAAACTTAACAAACTTGGAAACATACTCATTACAAGGAATAATTTGGTATTCTTGCAACTCTTAACATACTGAAATTTAATATTCTTATAGGAAGAAGTAAAAAGAATCAACGGCTAAGTAACAGTAACTTCAAAATAGGCGACTCTCATAAAATAGGGAAGGTATTGGAAAATAAAAGGGAAGAAGCGGTCATAATATAAAGTGCTTCCAGACATTCCAGTGTGCATCACTAGATGCTTGCAGGGAACATGCAGCATCAGTCAGAAAAAGTCAATATGATTAACAACAAATAAGGGTTGTTAAAAGGAAAAAGGCAGCTTCTGTTTTAGAAGTATGTGATTAAGAAATAATAACCTCTTTTTTTTATTGTAGTGCTGTCATTGGTGAAATTGATGAAGAGACGGATTCAGCTCTTGACTTGGGCAATATTCGAGCAGAACCCCTAAACTCAGTTGTGCACTGAAAAATGCACAGGGACTTTGTAAATCTTTGGTTGTACAGACCTATTTAACAACGTGGACAGTTTTTACAAATTGTGTTTAATTTGTTTAGACACCAATTTTTTATTATGAATATGTTGTAGTTTTGCATGTAAATTAAAGTTTCTGCATTTTACTAAGGATACTTTCATTGGGTTTCCTTTGGGTTTTTATGCTGCATGAGTCACTGGGAAATGCATGCTGGTAAAAACAATCGGTATCAGTGATGGTCCTGATACTGTGTAAATATACCTTGTTCTTAAAATAACATCTCACTCCTAAAGTTAAACCAAGCTCTGTCCTGTTAACCCAGGATTATGTGGAGGTAGATGTGTAATAGTCAGTTTAAGCATCTCTAAGTGTAGTTCTGGCTATAAGTAGAAAACTGTTCCTTGTGATTGGTTTTGTGTGTGTGTGTGTGTGTGTGTGTGTTTAGTGTAGAAAGAAAGAATGTTGAAAGCTTTCACAGTCAAATTAATGGCTTATTCATATAATACATTTTTTGTTGTTTATCAGAGATTGTTCTCTAGTCCCCAAGACTATACTGGAGGTACAGGAGTTCTTAATGCCTTAATCCTTGCAGACATTAAATTGGAGAAAGAACGACTTTTGAGCAGGAGCACAAAACTTTAAACAAATACATACATTTATTTGAAGCCCATTAAGAGAATGAGATCAACTCATTCTCTGTCTTCACCTTTCAGCAGCTGTCATGTTGCTCAAAATGTGGGTAAGATCTACAGAAGGAGAATTGTGTGTTTGCTAATGTCTAACCATTATCTTAGAGTGTAGTTTAGAACACACTGGAGTACTTTTGGTAGGTAAGTTATTTATTTTCAACAAAACTTGCTGCAATATTGAATATAAGGGTCCCATGTAATCACGATCACATGCAGGCCTCTCATACACCAGCAACAGCCAAATTAAGTGGGACAAGCTCTGTGCAGTGTAGCATGTTTTAGGCCACATACTATTGACTACCCAGCAGAAATGCCGGTATGGTGGCAGCAAGAGGAAGTCGGTACTATTGAACAAAGCTGTTTTCTGTGTCCTTGAGTGTGCCAATGGGCCTAATATTTTTTTCCCTCTAAAAATGTGCTGTCAAAAAAAAAAATTTAATGTGCAAGTTTGAGGAGTTTATACTGATTTTAATATTAAGTGGGATTCGGTACTTTTCATTGCAAGTTCGTTGGAAACCAAATACATTGAACTGAAAATATTTGTTCTTCATAAAATCTGTCTCTCAGTTCTTGTAGCTTCCAGCTTGTTTTCTGAGATTCTTCTTGATGAAGCATGTGAAGCCCTGCTAACCTTTTTTCGTATTTATCCATCTTGTGATCTAGTAATGTGTTGTAGTCTTCTGTCCACATTTCTGCAGGGAATTGCTGAGGAGACATCAAATCAGGCAAATCGGGGGTTTTCTCTGATTACCGGAAGTCAGTAGAATATGGCTATAATTAGTTAAATCAAAAGAATCAATCAGTTTCATTAAACACTCAACAAAAAAGCCCTTTTGCAACTGAAATGCTGATATTAGCCAGCAATGTAAAGTTTTTCAGAGTTGTGATTTTTGGCTTATGTTCACGTTTTGTTTCAATTTCTGCTCCAACATTTCCTTCAATTTGATGCCATTGGTTTTGGTCTGGATTTGACCAAAGCCTCTTCTGGACATACTGGTGAAGGGATCAAGGCCAGCAGACATAGTCAGAAGGGGTTTATTGAAATCAAATATAGAACTTGATATGCTTTTTAAAATTATAACATGCAATTAAAGCCTTGTGAACTTACAGGGTCTTTAATCTGTGGGGGCTAACTGGGTCCCTGTAAGTATATGGTTCAGAGAAACACTCAATAAAACAGTATTTCATGCAGGAAGTTGAGTTATAACCAGAGTATTTTCATTATTTCAGTATTTCATTTAATCAAGCGTGTAGCACCGTCCAAGCTGGAAAACAGGTCACCAATGAGAGTAACTTTTTTATGTCATTATTTTCATAAATGAATCAAAGTAGGAAAAATTAGTGGGATTGAAACCAGAAAGTGGACATAAGAGTGATGGCCTAGTATTAGTAATTCTGAAAAAGAAAGCTAGAGAATGTTAGTCCCCAGCAAGGGAAGAGGAAGAGGAAGAGTAGAGTGGAAGCTCAGCATGTGTGAAGCCTCTGTACGCATCTTGACAGCGGGGGAACTACGAATGTGAGTCATGCCTATGAAACACAAGATGATTTATGCTTGCTAATTATATTTGGTCTATGATACATTTTGGCACCTGTGTAAACAACCCTACTAATTTTTAATAATTGGGTTCTTATTTCTGCTTTACAGTTGGGTAAACTGCAGTTTATTCTTAGAATAATGAAAATAAGTCTGTGGATTTTTTTTTCAAAGTGGAAAAGTTCTTCAGTTGCAGTAAAGATCCAGAAAAGCTGTGTCATATCAATTAGTTTTAGCTTCTCTGTTGCTCAAGTAATAAGGCATACTTCAAGTACCATACTTCACAGACAAACAACAGTGAAATCCAGATGTGCCAGAAGGTCATAGATCAAACCTTGAGATGAGAGAGGGAAAACTTGTACCAGACGTAGCAAAAAAAACATATGACAGAAGATAGTAAAGAGTCAGATGTTTGTCCTGGAAATCCTGTTCCTGATAGGCTCTTTCAGTGTGCTCTGTTTTGTCTTAGGGTCCCTTTCAGGGGCCTTTTTTTTACAGTAATTTTTACCCTAATGGCAGAAATGGTGATATTTCTTACATCAGCAGCATTTTCCTTGAAGAAAATAAAAACTCCACTGACGCAGGTGGAAATCAAAGCCAAAAACACAATAGCATTCAGACTTTTGCCAAGAACTCCTTACTAGCACTAAAAGCAAGACCTTATCTGCACGGTAATATCTTCCTTCCTGGAGCCTTGCA
The DNA here is from genome assembly GCF_003984885.1 of Neopelma chrysocephalum. Lineage (NCBI taxonomy): Eukaryota > Metazoa > Chordata > Aves > Passeriformes > Pipridae > Neopelma > Neopelma chrysocephalum. The sequence goes on from NW_020897719.1 coordinate 9,743,139, forward strand.
GCACGTTCCAGGAACTCAAACTTGCGTAGAACAACGTGCTGCTGCTTTTCAACCTTAAATCAGTAACCATCAGTGCCACTGAATGCCAAAAAATTTCACTCAATGCTCAACTTCTTTCCTGCTACTTGCAATTTTAGATAAAAGGTGTTCATTACTTTATGGAGTGTAAGAACATGTGCATGTACTGGTTTTGTCCACTGAAACATCTTTAATGGTTGTCCTGAAATCTTCTTGTTGTTTTGTACTCTAGATTTATTGTATTTTTAATTTAGTGTTGAAGTCAGCAGTGGTGATTACAGTGCTCTGCATAGAAACAGGAGTGAAAAGTGTTCAGGTGGAGAAATAAAAGAAACTGGATTTTAAGTAGCATAATCCATAAAAAATAGAAATAAGCAGGATAGAAACCTGTTGAATATGAACAAAGTTGGGCTTTACAGCAGTGGTCATTGTTGTAAAATTCCCTTTAACACAGATACAGATGTTATATCTGTGCACATCACTCATGAGAAATACTGAGAATGTGTGAGAAAACATTCACGGAAATATTTTAAGGCATATGGAAGCTTCCTATCCTAAAATGCTACTTTTTCATTACGGTTCTTGCTTTGTATTTTTGTGCTTAAATATTTGGGAAGTCTCACTTGTGTAATTTCAGACTTCAAGTCTGCTTATGATGCAGATGGAAACCTGTATGCAGATGAATGCTGTGATGTTTCTGCAGCCTGGTCAGAACTGCTGGTGGTGTATGGCTGGGATCTGCAGCATCAGCATTGACGAACATGTAGGTGATGTAGTGTCCTTGGATACAGGGGATAGATTGTCAAAATTGTATTCAAAGCAACATGCATGCAAGAGACCAGGAAAAACATGTAGCAATAACCCCCCTTGCTATCTATAGCCATCTCAAACTCAGTTTATAGCATTTCCAATTAATCAAACCATTTCTTGCCAACTGCCACCTAAATACCGCTGCATTTATACCATTTCATACATTCAGACCGCTCTGTTTTGCAGTGAGTTACTGGACTGAACAGAAGCCAAGGCAGGAAGTGATTATGGCTAAGGAGCTGATGCTGACTGAAAATGCGTGATGCTGCAGAGGAAATATCACACAATAGAACCACAGTTAGTTTGGAAATAGATTTAAAGAACAGAGCACATTCGGATGTAAACAGTCAATAGGACTGGGGCCAGCCTTTCTCCTAACAATCACATCATTAGAAGTAGAACCGTGCAGAATGATTTCTATGATTAAATTGCAAGTGCGAAATCCATGAAAGTGTGTGCTCATTAATGTTTAACGGAAACAGCCTTCTTGCTTTTTGCCATGTTTCTTCTCTGGGTTGTCCTAACTCATCCTGGATACAAGAGTCAGGCATAAGTCCAGCTGAAATCTAGGAAGTGCATATGGCTCAAGGACTTGGAAAAGATAGGCTTAGATTCTTTTTTGTAACTATAATAGGGTAGGATCACTCTCTGGAATTGCACTTTTGATTTACAAGATTGCTTCCATGAAAAGTCATCAGCTCACATTTAATTAAAATTGTTAGGATCCAAGTGGAAACAGTCTCTGATGAGAAATGGAACAGAGTTAGTGATTGTTATCATTTAAGTGATGATTGTTATGTGGGTGAAGGGGACGGCTCCCTGATTTGTCTAGAGCCTACTTTAACTTCTTGCATTGTTTGTAACATCCATCAAGTAATTTTGAGTTTTATGCTCTAACTTCTGATTCCACCATTTTATGGAAGTCCAGCCAGTACAGAAAGCAGTAAGAAAGACAAGCATTAGTATGTTTGTATGTATTAATTTCATTCGTGAAAAAGACATTTACAATGCTTTACAACCACACTGTATGTGCAAGTAGTTTTGAGTTTGGTTCTAATTATGCTTTTTCTGAGTTTCAACATCATTGTCAATGCCAGCAGAATTGCCCTTAGCTAAAAGGGGCAGGTTACCTTACTGCTAATGCTACACTTCAACACAAGTGTGCCCTGAGCAATGCCCTTCATCATCTTGGGCCTTAAAGCAGCTGAGCATTATTTATGAAAGTACTGAAGCTTCCATGTTCTCTGCCATGGACCACCTGAGCCTTAGTAACTTAACGAAGCAAGAAACTTCTCAGATGACAAAGGTCCTACTACAGCACCAAGAAAGGCTTTATCAGTGAAGATAATCTAGACATAAAGAAGTTTACCACATAAGTGGCAAAAGCCACTGAGCCATCTCTTTTCCATGCACTTCTGGTACATATTTTTATCTGTTTGCTCCTGAGTGAATGCCTAGAACATCTACACATCTTGTCTTCCATGTTCAAAATGAAAGCTGATTTTTCTCACGGTGACTTAGGTCTAGAGGGCAAAATGCAGGTGCAGGATTTTGTTTAGGAATAAAGTCGGAAAGTAATACAATCATTTATGGACAGCAGATTAAATTCAGCCCATGTTTAAAGTAACTTTTTCTTCATCCCAAAACAAATGGGTAAACATAACCCCACCCTAAATATGTACTTTTTTTGATGGAAGAAGGCTCAGCTCCATTGTGGATACCAAGAAACTAACCATGTTTTAAAGCCCAGCTTCTTCAAAATATTGGTGCATTCCCAGGATACAGCCCTGCAACTCTTGAAAATTAGAGGACATCATAAAACAATTTGAGTTTATTAGTAGTAGATACAAAGGCATGTTGTTGATTAGGTTGCTCTGAAAAATTGTGTGGAAAAGGGAGATGAAATGTGCTTGTATCATTCAGAATTCCTTGGTAAATAATTTCTGCTGTGGCTACATAGATGCTGTGAAAGAACTGTTCGCTTTGTACTGTGTTACTTTTGCCTTGATGTGCTAAAAATATGTAAGCATGATCCTCTTTCATGAAAAGCCATTCAGGAGGAGCATTTGAGTTGGATATTAACTGTCTTCTCATTCTTGAAACAGGGAATGTAGTTGTATGCACAGGATTTTGGTAATGCAACTGGGGATAAAAAAGTGACTTTTCTCTAAGGCTATAGCAATCAACAATTCATCGGCAAGGTGACTGGCAGCACTGTTGACATAGGTATCACAAGTGTTTATAAATATGAAGGAGGCAGTTTTTTGTTTACAAAGATGCCTAGAGCTCCATTACATTGTCCTTGTCATTTGCAACACACAGCTGTACTCATAAGGCCCTATTAGTACACAGTCCAAATTATCCTGAATAAAGCATGGACTGTGCTGCTTGCCTATGTAATTCACTGTCCTTGTTGTGCTTATAGCAGTGATTAAGTTAATAGTAATAATTAATGATTAATAATTCATACTGCTAGTAAGTAGTAGAATGGTCAGCTATTACAGTAACCTCAGCTAAAGTACTGCTTAAGCTTAGGATAGTGACCCTATCTATTGTCATGTAATGTGGTAGCAACTGTTTTCACTGAGCACCAAGAATCAGCCACACATTTTTAAAAATACATTTTTCACTACTGAACAAGAAAACAAACATATCATTTTTGAAGTTAATGAATTGACCAGACTTTCCTTTATTGTTATGCTAGATGTTAACACTGGCTTTCAGTTTGCTTTGTCCAGCAGTCAATAAATCATAGAATCAAAGAATATACTGAGTTGGATGGGACCCATGAGGAACATCAAGTACTCTTGGCCCTCCGCATGAAACCCCAAGAATCACACCATGTGCCTGAGAGCGTTGTCCAGACACTTCTTGAAGTCTGTCAGGCTTGGTGCTGTGACCACTTCCCCAGGGAGCCTGCTCCAGTGCCCAACTACCCTCTGAGTGAAAAACCTTTTCCTGATATCCAACCTAACCTTCCCCTGTCTCAGCTTTGTGTCATTTCCTCGAATCCTGTCACTGGTTACGAGAGTGAAGAGATCACTGCTCCTGTGCTTCCCCTCATGAGGATGTTGAAGATTGCAGTGAGGTCTCCCTTCGGTCTCCCCTTCTACAGGCTGAACAGACCAAGTCACCTCAGCTGCTCCTCATACAGTTTCCCTTCCAGGCCCTTCACCATGTTCACTGCCCTCCTTTGGACACTCTGTAAGAGCTTAATATCTTTCTTATATTGTGGTGCCCAAAACTGCACACAATATTCAAGGTGAGGCTGCACCAGTGCAGAGCAGAGTGGGACAATTGCCTCCTTTGATGGGCTGGCTCACCAAGAGCCGCAGTAAAGAAGCATTTACTATTGGCTTTTGGGGCAAATAGATCTTGTAGCTTGTTTGGTTTCAATTAACAGATTATTAATTAGATTATTATCTCTATATCCCAATAAGGGTGGTGAGAGGTGCCTTGAATGTAAAGGGAAGATGAAAACAGGACAAAGTTGGTCAGTATGCTGACAGGACACCAGAGTTATATTTCCTCTGCAAAGCATCAATGATGCAATTAGAGCTGCAGTTCAGCAGTGAACTATAAGCAGGTCTCTGGATATTTCGGAGGTCAAAGCTTACTAGGTGGACATGCAAGGACTACAGTAGCACTACTCAAACAGCCGTCTTGAACAGTTGGTCAAGACACTACTCTGGCTATAACAACGAAACACTAATCATGTTTTGCGGCCACAATTCAGTGCAGCATTCTGAAGACTGGAAAACCCAGATTACTTATTACATCATTTGCTCTTGAGTAAAAAAACAACTGGTATAATGAAATTTTCTAAAACAGAATTGTATATTCTGTACAATCAAATTACAAAATCTAGTAATCCTCCCACAATACTGACCTGAGTTTCTAACATACCTTAGCAAGGAAGGAAATTAGGAGACATGGTTGCTTTCTCTTTGGAAAGAGATCAGGAAATCCCAAAACCTAAACTTGACTGTTATGGTGCAAGCCAGAGAAAGCCGTGCTAAAGGAAAGAAACACGCACTACTCTCCCTCTGTCCATAGAATTACTCACATAATGGTAGAAGGCTACCAGATTGGCATTTTCCCCTTTACAAACCCATGCCAACTCCTCCCCATCACCATTTTGTCCCTAATATCTTCAGAAATGCTTCCAGGAGAATGTGCTCCATCAGCTTCCCAGGCAGTGAGACGAGGCTGACTGGCCTGTAGTTCCCCAGCTCCTCTCTCTTGCCCTTCTTGAAGACCAGACAGGTATTTCCTGGCTTCCAGGCCTCAGGAGGCTTCCCTGACTGCCCTGGCTTCTCTGAGATCATCAAGTGTCCTTGCTGTGACACTGGAGATGGATTTCCAAATGAAGGAATGGACTAGATTTCTCTTTAGCCTCTCCCGCCCCCCCCCGTAACTGCTGTCACCTGCTGCTTTGCCAGATGCCAACAGTGAATTTCTGCTCTGCTGCTCCACCGGCCAGTGGGCAGCACACAGCAGGGCAGGAAGAAACTTTCAAACACATCTTGTCCCAGTTTGTCCCAATGACAACACAAAGTGAAGGCCCAGAGGTTCTGCACCAGCTTTCTCAGGGGAGGGATGCTACAATGTACTGCAAGCAGGCTGAAGAAACTTCCCTTTTATCTTTGAGGGCTACAAACTGGGATTTGCCTGTATTTTATGGCTACCAGAAGCTCACCCACTACCTTCTCCCCAGACCACAAAGAGGATGTCTCTAAATACAGGAAAGAGTCTGGCAGCTGATTAGTAGCAATAGCTCACCTGCAGGCCATGATCTTAACATGACTCTGCTTCAAGCCTTCACGGAGAAAGGGGACACATTTGCCTGGCCTCTGGGACAGGCTGAAGATGCAGCTGTGAGCAGAGCTGAAGGAAGCAGAGGAGAGCTCTGGAGAGGTCTATGAGCAGAGAAGGGGTGTAAAGCAATGTCAAGAAGGGGAACAATAAAACAAAGATGTCCTAGATTGCAAAGTTTATTAAATATCAAGTTGAATTATACACAGTGTATAAGCTTCACAAAAATGTATTCATATAAAAAGGAAGAGTGTCACAGCAGCATTTAATTCTTTCCTCCCTGACTGTTAAATCCTTGAATTAGTCAGTAAACCCCCCAAATTTTTCCAGTCTTCTTCATCTCAGTACAATCATTCTTACTTTTCCAGAACTGGGACTTTGTTCTATACTCTTCTGATTGCTGGTGACTTTTCAGGATGGGAAATGATTACTCAGATCTTCATTAACAACTTGTAGTTCCCTGAAATAAGTGTGGTTGTATGGTTGACACAATGTCCCACCACATCTGGGCTGATAGCTGGGCTACAGACACTGTATCATCAGCTGTTAGCAGCAACAAAAAGACTGCCTATCCTATCACAGAAGTTCTGGAGAGTACTGAGGAAACTTAAAAGTTGATGCATTAACATTCATTTTTTTTCCCTCTGATTAGAAATGTTTTGGGTGCACCACAGGTTTTGATGCAAGAGCTGCAAATGTCTGAAACTGCAGCAATTTTTAATACAGAAATCAACATCAATAGTGTGAAAAGGTACTGAGTTTGTGCCCATTGCCTTTCATGGTATTCAAGTGTACTGTGTCTGTGACTGAGCTCTATCACAGGGGCTGCCCATGGAGCCTCTGGAGTCTCCCTTCTTGGAAGTATTCAAAAGCCAACTCAGATGTGGGCAACTGCCTCTAGGTGATCCTCCTTCAGCAGGGGGGCTGGACCTGATGACCTCCAGAGGTCCCTTCCAAACTCACCCATTCCGTGATACAAAACAAACAAACCAAAAAGACCATATAACAACTCTTGGTACTACTACATAATCAGTCATTTTAAACCTACATAGCATAAAGTGATGACAATGTAAAGTGCCCTTTTCTACAGCTTGAACACCTGTAAAACTTTATCAGCAGAAATATACACTGCATCAGGACTGAAGCAGCAGGGTGAAAGCACATCAAATAATGTCCTAAACATTAAAATAACACTGGAAACATTCCAAACACATTGACTAAAATGATTTAACAGAACAAAGCAAATGCTAATGCATTGACCATAAGAAACAAATTTGATGATTTTGTCGACCTCAAGAGTCAAGATTAGTCAATCTGCTAGTCAGAAAAAAATGGATGTGGTTCTTATTGTGAGTGCAAAAGAAACCAGCTATGCATCAATAAACCAACAGGTAAGTGCAATGTGCTTGACATCCATTTAATAGAGTTTATGAGTTTATATTCCGACTGCAAGAAACGTTTTCACATCTGAACCTGGGGATGGGAAACCACAGATGCACTACGAAAACCAAATGATTTTGAGAGCCTTTCGTAGCATTTCATTCAAATCAGGTAATTTTTGGTTAAAACATCACGGTATTCCTCTATTGCTCTGCAAAGGGGATCCTGGTCCACATGAAGATTTTTTGAAGATCCAGCAGATCCCCTTTCAAGTTCAGCAGTAGCTGGAGAGAAAAGACACAAGATTCCTGGTGTTACTTTTACAGCAGATGTGGCAAAATAAGGCATGACAAGAACATGACAGGCAACATGAGAGACTGCAATCCAGACAGAGACTTTAAAATTTCCAAGGGAACATAACAACGGAAGGGCTAGGTGCAAAGGAAGAAACCCATTTTTTCCACAATTGCTTATCCATCAATAGCATTTCTAAAGCAAGTGGAAGACATTCCGGATGCTACACACTGAACATCTTCAGGCAATCCACAAATGACTCCTGTGCTAAACTTAGCCCCCTGTAGACCTCTTCAACCCTCTTCAAAGTCTTTGCTTTCCTTTTATGTCCAAACCAGTGATTTATTGGCACACTACTCGTACACAGCACCAGGCACTGCAAAGCAGTAACTCTGGAGGAACAAATTACCATGGAACAGGTGCATTTCCTCTTTGGACACCTGGCTTTAAATTCTACAGCACGTTTTATGCTACGTATGGTAAGCACTGAACTGATATTTGCTGAAAACGTACTGAATAATCTTTTCCTAAAGACAGATTATCTTTTGTCACTGATCTTCTTGCTTATTCCAAAAAAGACTGCACCACCTAAGCTACCAAGATAAGCCATGAATCACAGAATCATAGCAAAAATCAGGAACCAACAGCAAAGAACGGGTATGGTACGGTTTAGTGCTGAATGCCATCGGTGTACATGGGAGGGGAAGTGATGGCTGAAGCTTATAAAAATCTTATCTCGTGGCTGCTTTGCTGTTTGTGCTTCAGATCAACTCTAGTGAAGGGCAACTTCAGCTTAAGCCAAGGGTTTCTTTGCGCTTAGGTTTTTCCAGGCAACTGCATAACATTGTACGCAACATTTTGGTAAGCAGCAAGTTTTCACATTCAAGTCTCAACTGGAAGACTAGCAGAAAAAACCCCAAAAAACCTACTTATCACAGGAACTTGAAAAAAATGGCTCGAGAGCTGTCAAGAGCTAGAAATAGTCACCTTTTTCCTTAAAAACCCTTCTAACATAATGACACATTACCTTGTTGAAGTTCTCTAGTGATTTTTTCATCCAGTTCCTGTCGCACCTAGAATTAAACAGAACATGCAGAGTTAGGATTTAGAGTTAATACAGAGTTTTGGTACTATTACCAAAATATGACCATTAAAACTCCTAAAACATTCTTAACCTCCACAGATGTGATAAAACCTAAAAATATCATTCCAAATAGAGAGATCTTGGTTGGGGGGTTGATTTTTAGTGAAGAGAAACTCTTAGTCAGCCAGGCTGTAGCATTCTCATTGCTGAGCCATGAATGGTAATGGTAGTGCAAAACAAGCTGTAACTCACTACCTGGATTATAACTGGGCAACTGAAAAATATCGAGAAAGCACAGTGGAGTTATTGCAACGAGGGTATAGCTAAAGTCGATCATCCAATACATGTGCATACCGTCAGCTAAATGCTGAGATATGCACAAGTGCCATCCACAGGGAGCATTTCAGTTGACGCTGGCTTCTGAAGCTTCCAAAGGGAAGAGGTGCAACAGCAGCTGCTGCAGGGTCGACATATATCATTGTATAGGAAAAAGCATGTGCCAGTATTCTTCTTTTCTCCATCTTAAGATGGAAAATGGAAAGAGCTCCTACAGGTCAGGCCAAGATTTTTCTTTATTGTTACTGCAAATACCATGACACCCATATATAAAAATATAGAGACACCATTTTTATTTTGCAAAATGTGTACTAAGAAAAAAACCCAAAAGCTACAGCTTCCTCATAGCAAGCGTGTTTTATTATGCAACCAAAGTCAGCCCAGATCACTGGACAGGAGCACTTAATCCTGTCTCCCCTAGAAGGTGGCTATTCTAGGGGATAACTAAGTTATTCTCACTAATCATTCTCATTTCAAAGTCTTCCTAAGAAGAAATCAGATCTTTGGAAGAGTCATAGACCAGGCGCTCTATGCTGCCGTTCACATTTGATGATACTTGTGACTCCTACATTGTTTCTGTCAAGTCTGTGACACACAGAAGTGAATTCCAAAATAGATACCATGCAGCTTCCAGGCCTACAATGGCCATGAAGATGCTGAAGGCTGTGGACCACATGAGCTATGTTGAGAGGCTGAGAGAGCTGTGACTGAGAGAGCTGAGAGAGCTTGGGGGGATGTTCTCTGGGCATACTAATGACCTGGTGGGGGGAGTAAAGAAAATGGAGCGAAAATCTCCTCGGTGGTGCCAAGTAACAGAAGAAGAGGGATGGGAAAAATCAAAATAGAGGAACTTTCAGTTTACCACAAGGATTTTTTTGTTGTTGTTCATTTGGTTCTCCTACAGGAGAACCACCACCCAGTGGTACTTCATTGGAATAGCCTTTGCCTTTGCAGACAGAAGAGGGGAGCACAGAGTTGAAAGAACAATGGAAAAGGCCCTCCCCCCCCAAATCCCCAAACCTCTAATTTTTCTCAAGCAGGTTCAAGCAACAGCAAAATCCTGGGTAAAAGGCACTCCCCCCCCCAGCACATGAAATGAGACATAGGTAACAGAAAAAAGCAGGAACACTCATGCCTAGACCAAAAGATGACCTAAACCCAGGACTAATCCAAAGTAAAGCAGTAGTACTGGAGGAGTTAGAAGAAACCACTTTCCCTGGTTTATGAAGCCCTCAGAATGACCAGAAGCTCCACAGGACCCTCTGCAACATATGTGGATGAATCAAGAGAAGAAAAAGCTCTTCTTTGACTCTTATATATTTGATTAACCTTTCTGTACTTCTCATCCCCACCTGAGGAAAGAGAAATGGGTGGAAGTAAAGCCAACACATGGATTTCTGAAAAGGGAACAAAGAGGCCTTTGAATGAAAATACAGCTTTGAGGACTATAATGTGTCTGCATTGTTCTCCTGCTCCTCTGGAGAAGGCATCACAGCTGATGAGCCCAAACCTCCTGAGCAGGCACTTCTCACTGCACAGCTCTTCAGCCAGTACCATACTGGGTTCCCTTGCAGCAGTCACCATCTCAATAACTGTGCTTCAGGAAGCGGTGCTGACTTACTACTTACCCACAGGAGCTTCTTGAGCACAGAGTAAGTTGGATCCTGTAAGACTCCATGAGATGATACTCAGAGTCTAGGAACTCAACTTCAGAGCAGTACTGGTACTCCAGATATGACTGCTGGTACTATCCAGAACTTTCTGAATAGCAGAACAGGCAAGGAGGGTAAAGAGCCTACTCTTCTAGTTTAAAGAAGTTCCATTATAACAGATGAAATCCAAGCATCCAGTGTCATCTTATGGAGGGTGAACTACCACAGAGGCCATAACATTACAAACACAGAAAGCTCAAAAGTACTCAGCAGCAGTCACTCTCTCTCTCAGAGAAACTAACAAGTTCAAAACATTTCCAGCTTCAGGCAAAGGTGAATGCATCAGTAAGTTTTAATCAGAACCTAACAGCATAAATAGACAAAACATTTCCAGTACCACCCAAGGTTAAACAGTACTGGCTACAAACCTTGTCACGTATCTGGCTGCAAAGAGAAGAAAGAGAAGATTTTGATTAAGGAGCTGAAGAAGAAAGAAAACCAGCCTGAAGTTCAAAGGTCTTCAGTGAGAAATAAGAAACATGGCCTACACGTACACAAGGCAAGCAAAAAAGCTAGCAATACAAGGACCACTAAAATACAAGAGGGCAGGTGGAAAACGGAACTAGAAAAAGAATAGAAATTGAGAGAGAGAATAGGAAGCAGACATTCCCTTTCTCATGTTTTGTAGGGAAACTGGTTTCATCAATTCACACTGGCTGCAGCCAGCAGAGTTCACTATTCTTCTCTGTGTTAAGACAACCACATTCATTTTCCCCAGCCTTTGGCACAGCTGTTAGGATTTAAGCTTGATGGTTCTTAAATGTAACAACAGGCCTCCAGTCCAAAAATCTTCTTGCAACACTTGCAGCAGGCATTCCTTGCCTTGGACTGTGGACTAAGGCCGCAGTTCCCAAATTCTGGTACACAGACCACTAACAGTTCCTTCTGTTTTTGACCCAGAAAGGGAAGGTCAGGTTGGGATTGAAGAAAGCCCCCAAATTAAGAAACAAACCCCCTCCAGACATCAGTCATTGAAGGGGGGGGAAATGTCATATGTAGTTGTTCATCAACTTCCTTGAGAGTACGCTCAAGGCTGTGAGACACACATGGCCTGAAAACAAACTGTATGGGTGCTATGGCAGTCAGGACGCTGAGTGAGAACAGTATCACCATTCTCAGATCTAGTGCATTCTTTTCTTGGAATCAGCTCAACTGTTTTCCACAAGTAGATCTGGAAGCATTTGTTGCAAAGCATTGAAGCAGCCTATATAGCGATTTGAACTACACATCTGCATAGATTAGCCACTGGATAAAACAATGAGCCATGAAATAACCTGTAGAAATATTTAATTTCTGTAACATCCTTCAGGGAATCCAGGAAAGCAATGCACGTATCTGTCTTGATACTGACAATACTTTGAGATGCCCAGAGCTTTCTTCTGGAAAATCACAGTGGAAAGGACTAGCTGAAGGCTGTTGCTGTAATTCAGTTTTAGGAAGCACTGGGTACTCCCACTGTCCTTTCCTTCACTGTCTGTTTTCCTGTTCTTTTTCAAAAAAGACACAGCTGTCAACCCTTTTCTTTTCAACTAGGGCAGCTTTTTTCCTCGAACAGGAATGGTTTCCTCCTTTGCCTTTTCCTTCTTTTAACATCTTGCTGCCATCTCTCTATCCTTTCTTTCCCTCACTTGTTCCGTGCTCCCTGCCCCTCCTGGTCTTCTCCTTTTTTTCCTTTTGCATTGGGTCCCTGAAGTTTGCTTCCTTTCTAGTGCTTGCCTGCAGAATAGTCCCTGCAGATGGTACAGCACTAATTACCTCACGAGTTCGTTCTGTAATGCCCGTCCACGCCTCTGCCCTCAAAAATGTGTTCACAGCAGTACAGAAAAGTTCCTCTCTGTAACTGCCGCTGCTACGCATTACCTACGCTGCTTGGCCCCTTTTCATCTTCTTGGTGTTTTTCTCTTCAACCAGGTGCTGTATGCGGACACCTTGTTGAAAAGGGTTCTTTCCAATGGAGGTGGGGGGACCAGTGAACTGAGATGGACTTCAAAGTGAACAAATGCTTCTCACATTCATCCAACAACTAAACACACTAACTCAACAGAGAAGCTGGGCCATGCCTCAATCCCATGCTACATGGCTGTCCCACTGATTACAACTACTGGCGTGTGGTTTCCATGTCTCCTGGTATAATGCTCTGCATTCTGGGAGGGATGTGCTATCACACTGACTGCTGATTACGGGGCATACTTGGACCAGTGCTATTGCAGAGGTTGCAGCATTGCTGCAAAATTAGAAGGCCGTGAAGACTTCCCAAGGAGTAGGTAGTTCTGCTGTTTCATGTAGTAAGACGTAGCAGGAACTACAGGAGCAAATGCCTCCTATCCATAGTAACATATTAAAGCAAGGTCCAGTGAAGAAACTGCTAGAACAAAGATCAATGATGAAGAAAAAGGTGTCTCACAGATGTCTGGTGGCGTTTGGCACTCATGGTGACATTAGCCATTTGAAATAGGTCACACATACCATACATGTAAATTTAGTGTAGAACTTAGGTGGGAGGTTCCTGCCCCACAGTGCTCTTTAGCACAGTTTGTCTTGTAAAAGAATGTAATTACACAGCTCATTGCTTCGATTTCAATATTTTTTGGCCTTTGACCACTCTGGAAAATTTGTACAAACTTGATGACCTAAAGTCTTTGGCCTTACCACATATAGCTGTGTACAGTTCTGAGCATTAGCAGTTGCTCTGGCATATTAGAGAGTATGGCATGGAACAATAAATGATTCGAACTTTAGGCTAAAAAGGATAACCTTGCATACAGATTCTCCTCAGCAGCAGTCAAGAACAGTATTTCAAAATGCTCACCTTGGCCACATAGGCTTCAACTCTGTTTCTTGGTGATAATGTGTGTTCTGTTGCGCTTAGGAAGTTTCCTCCAAGACTGAGACTTCTGTTCAGTCCCAAACTGTTCCCAAGATGTCCCAGGCCTGTTGAATACAGAACTGGACTTGCAGCCAGATGTCCGCTGACAATGCTGCTTGTGATTAAAGATTTGCTCCTATGGCGCTCCCGAAGAAGCTTGGTGTTGGCCTCTGCAAGTCTCTCATTAGCTCTGAAACATTCAGAAGCACACAGAGAGTCATCTTTGGCAGTAAGGCTTTTGCAAAGTTACCCTCCACGTCCTTGACTATTACTCGACTTCTGAAAGCCAAGGGCGTTAAGAACATCCAAAACAAGCACATCCTTTGATCTGAGCTTGTTCAGATGACCTGTTTCTAAGAAATCACACTAAGTGCAAGGAGCAGCAAGTGTCACCTCCATAAGAACGCTGGCCTACCCTGGCCTTCTCAAGGAAAGCTCAAACCTCAGACCCGCTGCCAAAACAGAAGCCAAGAAAGAGCGTTCTTAGTTTTGATTCACAGAATCCAACTCTGTTCTCTGAGAGGCCTCTCCTTATTCAAACAGTAAAGGGCACAAGATTCATCTTTTCCGCCACACACAGGATGAGGGGATTAGAGACTGGCAAAAAGACTGCCTGCTAGGACAACATCAACTTGAAAAAGACACCAATAATGCCATAATGGCGCTACTGTGGTGTTAGTGCTGGAACTCTAAAGAGAAAGGAAGAACAGGTGTGATGAAGGGAAGGGTCTTAAGGGACTTTCCCCACAAATACGCCGTGTTATACTTTCACACATCATGCTGGCGAGATGTAGAAAAGAGATTTTAGAAGGACAATGCACGAGGAAAAAGGAGTCTGTTATTACCAGTCCAAAAAAGCATGGACTTACCTTTCCAGTTTCTTTGCTAGGCTTTTTCTGGTTTTCACTTCCTCCAGATAGAGCTCTTTGTACTTTTCCACTTCTGCCTGGGTGGATTCTTTTTGAAAAGTACTGTCTTGTTGGGTATTTTTTATCCTGTCCAGTTCACATTCAAGATCTCTAATTCTGTCTTTTAGCTGGTTTCTTAGTGAAGCATGATGACTGGCTCTGATTTGTTCTAATCTGTCCTGGGAGGCTGCCTGTGCCTGAAGGAGACAGTGCATCTTCAATCACCACAAGAAAAAGAGAACTCTCTCCAGCAGAAAATTGCATGTTCCCAATTTCAAGGCTTTACTCAGAGAGGCAGCTGTGCCTCCTCACTACCAGCAGCAATGAAAGCAGAACCCTGGAGCTACCAGGGTAAATAACACTTTTTATTCAGAAAGCAGTCAAAATTAGCACTATTATACAAAGCTACTAATGAAAGGACACTCTCTCTGTTCAACAGGGCATACCAAAAAGGATTCCTCAAAGACAGTAGGAGGATCCCTCACCTCCACAACTTCAGTGACTCCTTTTCTGAGCACCTTCCCCCCCTACAAGGACAAAGCAAGCACCTGTAGGTCTGGCCATGACAACTGGCAGTTGCAAAACCCATTCAAGGATGAGCAGCGAGAACCAGACCAGTGGACAGAGATACCTCCCAAGCACTGCCAAGTGGGAATCTGCCTTGGGCAGGCTTTTGATTCAGGGACCTGCCGGCACATTACACACCCATGACAGCCCTCCTGCCCAACCATATTGCCTTCTCTCACTGCCTTCAGGAAAGACAGAAGTACAGCGCTAACACACAGAAGAAGGCACAAAAAGCAAACCACTAATAACTGATGACCATAAAAACAGTCTACATAGTGCCTACGGACACTTGTGAGAAATTCACTTACTTGCAAAAACAGATTGACTTCTTGTAGTTTTTGTCTTATTTCTTGTCCAGCTCGTTCTTCCACCTCCCTTTTATATTGTTCTATTTGGCTGCGATCTACCATGTTAGTCTCTGAATGATGTTGGAGTTTTGCCACCTCTTCTTTCAGCTGGCATTTGCTCTTCTCCAGGTTCTCACACCTCCCATGCAGGGTGGACAGCTCATCTTGCAAATCCTGATTTTTGGCTTCCAACTGCATGCATTTTTTAGATTCCCTGTCCAGCTGCTGGGAAAGTTCACCAACCTGTACACAGAAGAAGAAAAAAAAAGAAACTTAAGAGTAATCTAAAGGCAGTGAATTCTATGAAAATCTCTAACGGGGGTGGCCATTTGGACTGCTGGCTCAGTACTAGAAACTAAGTGCAACCAGGCTCTTCTTTTCCAACCAGAACAGTTTTTACATCATTTGTCATAGGATTCCTCAGGTTCCCATCCTTTCTCAGCTCTTCTGGACTCTGACAGACGGCCACTTTAGCAACGAATCCGAGTAAGGAGCGGAGAAGGAGATAAAAGGTTACATGCCACTACTGCACAGGCACGCATCCCGCCAGGCTGGCTGCCACTCTTGGCTTGCCCTTCCTCTGCAGGACAGCCTGGCCTCCATGAGCCCTTACACCTAATGCTTTGCCCTTAACATTTGCATCTTTACCCATAATGATAACTACCTCCGAATTAGTTATAGTCATCTACTACTGTAACAGCAGAAGGAGCATTAAGAAAAGCCCATCACATCCAAAATACAGCCAAGGAAAATAAAAATGATCAACATGACAAGAAATATAGGGAAAGCATCTCCCAGGTCTCAAAAGAAATAACACCACAACCAAAAAAAAAAACCAAACTAAACTATGTAGAGCTCACCTTTGGTCTTAATCTACCAACTTCACTGACCATTTCAGAATATCTGTTCTTCATTTCTCCCTGCAAATTAAGCTGGGACTCAATTTCTCTTTCTTCATACACCCTTAGTTTCTTCGTAGCTCTACTCAGAAGTCTCTTCAACCTGCACAGCGAATTAGTTAAGAAAACAATGAAACACAGGAATAAATAGCCTTTTCCATGTACTCTCATGTTCACAGTGGAGACATGGCTTTCTTCATCTTTAACATGCTTGACACCACCAGGAATTGCTGAGAAAAAACATTATTCCTCATAAATTACCTAAAGCATCCAAAGTTCAGCTGAAAAGATGAATAAAAGATCTCCTTCTTCCCAGGAGAACTCCAGAGCAACCTGCATTGGCAATTCATCTGGCAGGTATAGAAAACTATAGGCTCATACAAAGAAGTGCCTTGCAGGAACTAACACAAGGCTTGAATTTGCCTACAGAGTTACGTACACCTATTTTACATTAAAGTTCAATAAAACTGGATTTCTACTCTGGGATACCTCTTCACCATATCAAAAAGCCATACCTCTTGAAGTCTTTCTGCAGTTCTAAGTTTCTTTTCATTTCTTGGTCCAGACGCATTTCAACTGGGCGTTTCAATTCGACCAGTTTCTTCACTTTCTTTCTTTCACTCTCACACTTTCAAAATAGAAAAGATACATGACACACACAGAGCTAAAAGCAATACTGAGGTGCAATACGTGCCTCTAGCACTCTCCACAGAGAAGCTGCAGTACATCTCCATCTTAGCCAAGTTCCACAGAGTGCCAAGGGACAGAATTCCTGAGAACAGTTAAGCACTTTAGGTTTTACATCAAACAGGCCGATACTGAACAACAAAAACAAATCCCTTCACTGAAGCAAAGATCACCTTCTTCTCTTTCAAGCAAAAAATGTGGAAAAGATGCTAGAGAATACTTTGGGCAGTTCTCTACTCATAGCAGGGATTATGTAGGTATGCTCATCATGGGAGAATACAGATAAATCTAAGGCTTTCATGTGATCTTTAATGACCAGGAAGCAGAGGAATTTGATCTCTTGGAATTCTTCAGTGTTTTATTCCCCTCCGCTGTTATCTCCATCTCTACTTTGTGGGTATTTACTTATGTACTTGTTGCTTTGTATTTCCATTATTCCTCTACAGAAAAGGAGAAAAGGGAAAGACTGCACCTTTGAAGCTGTCAGCCTTTTTTTTTTTTCCCAAGCACTAGTTCATTTGCCCAGAATTCCTTCAGTATGTTTTTCTGCAAGGCTTTTAAGCATCCACTAACCTGAAAACATGCTGCTGTTCCTCCATGGATTGCACTGGAAAAATAAAGCACTTCAACCTTGCCCAGAAACCAAGGGGTTCGAAGATGACCAGAAGGAATCCAAGAAACACTGGAGAATTGCAGCCCTACTTGATGTGCTCAAGTAATAGTAAACCATACTGGGAACTCTTCGAACAGAACCACCCCAGAATTCACACAAGAATACCCAGTTAGCTTTTATTTGTTTCCTGGATGATCCCCAAATCACAAGACACTCAGAGCATGAATGGCAGGGATAATAAAAAAAGCTGTTTATGTAAGAACTCAACAGAAAGGTTAACATGCTTCTCCCAGGTACTGGCTAGGTCTCTAGAGAATTTTCTGGGCTTACCTGTTCAAAGAGCTCTGCCTTTTCCCTGTCAAGCTGAGCAACACGCTCCTCGAGGTTGGATCTTGACTTAAACTGCTCTTCCCACATGCTCTGCAAATCCTTCGATGTCAGAGCCAGCGCATTCTGCTTTTGCACCTGTAAAAGCAACAGTGGCAGAAGAAGAAACTAAGGTGACCGGAAGGAAAACAGTGCAATAGAAAGCAGTAACTTAAATAGAAACTGGCCTAAGCTCTGCAAGGTCTATGGTTAAGCTTAATGTGGAGTGTAAAACACAGCTCAGGAAACATAACTGAGAAACTGAAGCTGATAGAAAGAATGAATGCTCTAGCAGTGACAAGACAAGGTTGCGTCTTTGGGGAATAACAAGACATGCACACACACACAAAATCACCCTGCAACTTTCTTCCAAGGGTTCTCCAGAGTTCGTGCCACATACTGTCTAATATATGCTCACTATCTCTAGTGCTCACCACAGAAAATACCCTATCCTCACGGCTTCTGTAACAGCTGCACATCTCCTGAGAGCAAGAAAATGTTTTTAAGGTTATTTTTGGTTCTGCCTAAAGGGACAAAGATTTGCCTAACAGATGCATTGGAGTGGAACAGAACTTGCTGATTCAGTTCAAGTATAAAGACCGGAAGATGACTAAATGTCTTCAGTGGCATTTTTTTAAGGAAAAAAAAAAAAGAAAAAAAGAAGAAACCAAGAGATGTCTGCTGGCTACACAAAGCCACAAAAATCTCAGCACAAAGTCTTAGATAAAATAATTGTTAGGATGTATGACTTTCTCAAGTGTCCTTACAGACAAGGTGAAACACTGGGTCTTGTGACAGAAACTAACATGGCCTCAAGGCTCTAACAAAGTTGCAAAGATAATGTGCATCTCCCAACTCCAGTCTCCTCTCTCAGCTTTCAGCCACAGATCTCCCCATTGTCCACAACATCCACCCTCTCCATCATCTCCTATGGTTTAGCCCCAGTAGATAGCTAAGCATCACACAGCCACTTGTTCACTCCTTGCAGGTGGGATGGCGAAGAGAATTCATCAGATGAATCATGCTGATGAACACAAGTATCTTGCACATGGCAACACAGATGCAAAACAAACACAGATGCAAAAACAGCAGGGAAACAAGGAAATTTACAGCCTTTTCCCTTGATGGTGCCTTGCCCTAAAATCAGATAGGTATTTGACAGTTGTGTGCCTACACAGCCCACCCAATCTTTTCATCAATTACCTACACATAAAAATTCAAAGACCAGAACAGTCATTCACAGAAGCCAGTCATCTACCTGCTTGTGGTGGTCCTCTGCAGCTGCCTGTGATGTCCGTAAGCTAGTTATCAAGTCTTCCAGGCGGTTGTGAACCTACAGAAGCATTACAGGAAGCAAGAAGCCACACTATGACTTTCTAGATTGAAGTTTATACCTCACTACCAAAAATAAATACTACATAAACCTCTTCACTTCTTTATTCCTATACTATTTACACTCAGGACCAATGATCAAAGTGGCCTTAGTTTGATGCCACTGTTATACTGTTAGCAATCATCACCTCTGCCATTTGTAGCAGGGAGAGAGAGACAAGATCATGGTGAATATTAAGGATCTTCAGTGAAAACGGGCAGGAGCAGCTTTTCTCATCCCCCGTACACTTGAAAATCATGTCCTATTAACTAAAGGGGAACGATGAGTATTTTAAATGCCCTTCTACTTCTCTTGACAGTATCAGTACATCAGAAAGTTCAACTTTCACATGTAGTGTTTCTCAAAAATTCTTCAGCTCTAATTGACAACTACAGTTGTAACAAGAACCCTAGTTCACTGGTTACAATACAAAAAAAAAAATCGCTTCATACAGGCCACAGATGTAAGCACTTTATCAGACCTAAAATTAACAACTGTGTAGAAGCAGTGGGAAATTCCAGGGCTCACACTCAGTTCTGCAAGTACCACGGGAATTCCTCTTCACTGTTTCATGAAAACACACATGCAGCAAGTGACCAAAGGAAAAGCAATTCTGCACAGAAAAAGCTCTGGGAAGTATAATTTTTGTTCCAGTTTTATGATGCCAGCCAGGCCTCTGGCACAAAGGCCTTGGCATCAATATACCCTGTGGAATTTCCACAACTTGATGAATACTTTAAATGAAACACACTGCAACAAGTATCTGAAGCAGCATCTGATGTATGACAGGTATAAAGCAGACAATAGTTACACCAGTGTATTACTTGCAAATCCTTACCTTTTAGAGTGTTAAGTTTGACTTGCTATAGTATCATGTGAAAACTCAAAACCAGGAAGCTGGGGAGTGGCACAGGCTGCTTTCCAAAAGTTCAGGAGAACGCAGGATACGAGTTCCCCTAGGCTCTCCATCAAAACCTCATCTTAAAGTTTCCCCACAGAAATAGGCAATTAGGCTCGAGAGTCACAAAAAGGGAAATTTATGACCAGCTTACTGAGGCAGAGGCTTGCAGGTCTCTCTGAAGGGCTTCAATCCTATTGCTTTGTTGCTGGACAGTGGCTTCCAATCTGGTGTTTTCAATTTCAAGGCTTAAAAACAAATACAGGTCTTACTATGAAAATCCACCAGAGCAACAATGACGCAACAAGGCTATCTATCCCATTGTTTCCACCCAATCCCCCAAAGCGACAGACACCTCGCTTCACTGTGTTACTCTCTTACTGTTGCACGTGTTCTTCCAGTTGTTTAAGAGTGGTATTAGTCTCGGAAGATGCCAACAGGAGGTCCTGCAGTTTCTGGGAAGAAGTTATTGCTTCTCTTTCCTTATCATCCAAGGCAGTCTTCAAGTCACGAATGCAATGCTCAGACTGAAGATGCTTTTCTTCCTCCTCTCGCAGCTGTAAAATCACAGTAAGAATCCACAGTTGTTAGGTGAGCTTTCACATAGAGGAGCCAGCTGCTGCTGAAGAACTCAGGTGCTGCATGTATGTGTGCATCCCCTCTGCCCAGAGAACTGGAATCAATTCAAGTACCTTCAAAGCTTCACTTCCACTACCCAATGAACACAAGCTGTATTCCTTTGTCCTGTTTTACAGCAGCCTCTCCCACCCCTCCACTGCTTTCCTACAGCACGGTTCTAAGCACTGACACTGTGCCTCCGACCCTTTCAGTGACTTAGGATGCTCTTTGTACCCTCTTGTTTGCTCCTCTGTGAAAACATGAATTAAAAAGTTCATCCTTCTCCTATAGTGACTATAAGCTATAAACACAATTTATTATGCAAAGAACCTTAGCAAATACAAATTTCCGTTCAAGTAGGGACATAATGTCCTCATGTCAAAGACACGGACACCAAGTTTATAGAACAGTGCAATTGAATCACACATCATGAAATCTGTCCTGTTGAATTTTTCCTAGATTTTAGGAAAACATCCACTCCTACTTTCAATAGCCACCCTCAGATTTATTAATATAATTACAGACATTGTGTACCTTGGTTTTAACCTTTTCCAATTCCTTCTGCAAGCGCAGCTTGTCTTCCTCCAGGTCACTGCGATAGCGTGTAGTAACTTCAAGTGAAGCTTCTGACATAGATTGCTTTTTAAGAGCATCAGCAAGCTCCTGCTGCAGCTGTCTGATCATGCCCTAATGAAACAGTTAAATGAGTATGAATAAAATGGTAAGAACATGAAAAATATTATGACTTATGTGATTACTCAATTAGACCTGTCTTTGGATTGAACTCAAAGGTATAAACTGTTGCCTGCCACCAGCAGGCATGTGCACAGATGATCACTGCTACATCTTTCTCAGCTGAGCACCTCCAAACTCTCATCAGCTGTTCATGTTTCCTAACACATATTAAAAGTTCAAGTACTATTCTTCTCGAAACAAGCACACACTGCAATCATGTGAATTTTTTTAACATAATCCAAAGAAATCTGTTGTAATGGAAGAGCCACAGTTTGACTGCAGATACTACTCTGATGACCAAAGGCAGGACTTCATATCATTCTTTGTTCTCGTTCTCCGTTTTAAAAATATAATTAAATGAATACATATATCTGAAAGCTCTTTTGAGATATACTTTATGTTGAATCCCATCCTCTTACAGTTGTCTTACTGAGTTTGCTTCAGAATAACAACTGCCTTTATACTGACATATTAGGTTTACCAAAACATAGTATCTTCAAAAGGAACCTGTTATTTTGGTACTAAGAATACACAGCAATTCACTGATTAAAATGATGGACAGTATTGCTGGAGTTCTCTCCCGACACACACCTTAAAGTAACTGACAAATGAAGAATAAAGTAGTTATCTTACACATGCAGATATTAACCTCATTCAAAGATCCTGGATTTATTAGGAAGAAGGAAATGTAATTTTAAATCACTATTCAACTCATTAAGGGAAACAAACCTTATACCAGTGTGTCTAAATACTGAATGGGATTAGTTCCTATTTTCCAGAAAGTAAGGGAGATTAAACAAAATGGGCAAGGCAATTTTTAAGTCATTGCTCTACCTGGAATTGGTAGAACACTCTACCAATAAAGAACACCCTACCTACTCCTAGGAACACATATAATAATGCATTCTCCAGCCAGACCCCTTAGAACCTTCAGAACATACATAAATCAACACCTGAACACTATAATACTCTTCAATTTTGACAGCAATTTATGGAGAAGAGGTTTTTTTCCTCTGTAGGAACTTAATATAAATCTCTTCCATATCACTTCACTTGTCTGCATCTTCATTTCTCAACTCTCATATATTGGATGGTTCTTCCTTTTATACCACTCTTATTTGTGTCATCAGTGCAATCCTTATAAAATCAATGAAATATATAAAACCATTCTATAGGACAAAAAATGGATTAAGGAAAAGATGAAAAAGTTCTAGAGAAAAATCACCTTTTTTGATCAAAGCTTAGATTTGGATACCTTTTTTCTGTTCTCTGCTCAGATCCCATTTGGCAAAACCTTCCACAATTTCAAGAGAAACAAAACAAACCAGAACAAATCAGCATTATCTGGACCTACACATATAGCTTATACCTGGTACACTTTAGAAACACAAATTAATTTCAAGAACTGACAAACTTTTCTTTCGAAGTGTTGATTTTACCTCTCTCTCTATTTTGTCAGTCTCATACTTGAAGACTTGTTCTCTTAAATCGGTACACTTGGCATTTAATTCCTTGTTTCTCTCTTCCACTAGGTAAACTTGCTTTTCAGTATCAGCTCTGAGTTTGTTGAAAATATCATTAAACCGATCCTGTACATCATTCACTACTTTTTCTTTGATGATCCCCTTGTTCTGCATATCTTCCAGTTGCTGACGGAGCAAAAGGTTTTCACTCTGGAGCTGGGCCAATCGCTCCTGCATGGATTCCTGCTTTATTGTAAGTTTGCTTACTTGATCTTTCTCAAGTTGTCGAGCATGATCGTATTCCTTTGCCTGACACTGGGCTTGACTTAATTCTTTTTGTGTCATTTCTAAAAGCAATATTTTTTCTCTGAGCATTTGTTTCAACTGGTGAAGTTCATTTTCTAGACCATTAGCTTTGCTTTCAGCTTTACTCAGCTGCTGAGACAAGCTCTTGTTGGTTTCTCGCACATCAGAGAGGTCATGATGCAGCTTGTCTTGCAAGCGAAGCCATTCATCACGTTCTCTCTGAAATGTGCGCTCGACATCACTTTTTGATGACTGATGACGTTCAAGTTCTTGAACAGTAGTGTTCAGGCGGGAACGAAATGATTCAATTTCTGTCTCCAGTCTGTCTTTGCTTTCTTTTGTTTGCTCAAGTTTGGAAGTTAGCATTGCAGATTCTGTCTTTAGTAAGTTCAGCTGTCCATTGTACTGAAAAACTGTTTGTGTTAAGGCTTCTTCATTCAGTTTAAGTTCCTTTTTGAGATCTTCATTTTTTTCTTTCAAGGTCTCATTTTCCTCTAAATATTTTCCTTCTTCCTCCTGGTGCCTAAGTCTTATTTGATCAAGTTCTAGTCTTAACACAGCAATCTCATCTTGCAGTAACTGATTTTTGTACAACAGATCCTTTTCTCTCTCAGTGTCGGATTCCTGAATGACAGGGAACATGAATAAATAGCCAGCTGGGAAATAAATCTACAGAAACACTTCAGCATTGAACTGCATTTTAACATTTCTAATTGTGAAGCATGACTTCAAAGATAAGAGTAAAATTTCAGGAAATATATAAGCTACTCTATGAACCTATGGACATGTACAATGCATGCACAGAATGAGAAGTGTAACATACTCATAAATAAACACCCCAAATATACAATGATTTTTTTTTAGCTTAAATCAGCAACTAAATAAAATTATTTAAAATACCTCAAGTCTACCTTCAGGTACAAAGCTTTTAAAATGACATGTGTGTTCATTCCTCTAAAATATTCCCTTTAAAGTTAATTTACCTGTGTTACCAATCTGGTAAAAACAAGGCTAAAGAGGGTGTTTTCCTTCTTCAATATCTTTTTAACACTTTTTCTTTAGCATTACTGAAAGTTAGCTATACAACTGAACCATCCCTGGAATACAAGTCTTGTATATTGCTTGTTTATTACATAACTTTCCCCCCCCGCTAAACATATCCATCCTACATTAATTGGGCAGCAGGGGACCCCTGGTGGTCCAGTGGTTAGGATGTGGTGCTCTCACCGTCGCGGCCCGGGTTTGATTCCCGGTCAGGGATACTCCCCCGGGCAGATGGAGCTCGTCAGCCCTGTAAGGCCATCCATCTATGAGAAGGTCACTCTAAACAAACCTACGTCCTGAGGACCTCACTGCCATTGTCCAAGCTTGCTTGGCACCGGCAGATGAACCTTAGGATGAAAGGGTGGGCTCAGTTCTCAGTTCAGCGCATGCTGTGTCTCACCTAAAAAATCCATTGCGCAGGCTTGAAAGGTAAAAGACCTTTCCCAAAAAATCTTCATTCGCGAAGACTGGCCATACTTATACTAATTGGGCAGCACAGCCAAGAACAAGTAATTCTTCCAAGAACTGCACATTCTTAGTAAATTCAGACTTTAAGATAGTGTTCAGGACTACTTTTTCTCCTTCAATTATTCTAACTAGTACAGAGAGTTTAATTCATTGCTTATCTTCCTTCATAAAATTTTAGTATGGGGAGGTGGAAGAGAAAGGCACACTCGAAGTAACTAAGTTTGATAAGGGAGTAAGTAATTAAAAAAACAAATAATGGGAACACAGAGTGGATGTCAAACAACTTTCTTCCTGGTCAACCTGAATGTAGGTAGATA
This sequence comes from Neopelma chrysocephalum, assembly GCF_003984885.1. Classification (NCBI taxonomy): domain Eukaryota; kingdom Metazoa; phylum Chordata; class Aves; order Passeriformes; family Pipridae; genus Neopelma; species Neopelma chrysocephalum. The sequence goes on from NW_020897719.1 coordinate 9,768,062, forward strand.
GGTGTTTCACTGCTAGAAATCTTAAAAAGTGATGATAAAATGTCTGGGAAAAACATGACAGTTAAAAAATGGTTTAAATAGTGCTTTCTGGTAGTTTTCTACTTGCACATGCAATTAAAGTACCTACAGGACTGATGCTGCTTTCCAGAATTTTTAAAGACATAAGGGAAAATGGAAGACGTATTTACAAAGTTAAGTTACACTGGGAAACTGTAAATAATCAATCAAGAAGCAGAAAAATTTATATAATTTTATGACTTGAGAATGAACATGATGAAATTTAATTAATTAGGGGAAAAGTCTGCTTACATCTGAATTTTTTCCTATAGTTCTTCTTGTCTCTTCTTCTAGTTCCTTTTGTCTCCAAAGGTGGTTGTTCAAAATGCCTTCTTGCAAGGCTCTGGCACTCTTTTCCTGAGAGAGCTGTCTCTGTGTTTCATCACGCTCTTCTTCAACCTACAATAATACAGTTAAACTATTTGCATCTTGAGAAAAATCAGAGCTAGCAATATCTTCCCATTCTCCATTTTATTCTTGTAAGTATTTTTGCTTCCCCACAGTTATAATAATCCATCTATAAATTTTCATTTTCTTCGGAAAAATTAAGAAGAAATACAGAATGTTTGGTAGGAATTTAGAAAAATAATTCAAAGTTTGGCTTTACCTGAAATACAAATGAGAAAAAAAAAAGAATAGACCTCTTGGAAACCAACTGTTCTCAAAGTCTGGCCACAGTTACCCAATGCCTTGTCCATGAACTAAGTACCTCCTTCTTTAGGCATACTGAAACACAACACCAATAAAAAAGAAGCAGGAAATAAGAAGACAAATGTTTAACTGATTATTTAATATACCTGCTTCAAGAGCTTCCTCAGTGTTATTAACTCCATTTCTAAATTTCTTGATTGTAACTCAAGTTGCTGTTTCTCCTCCACCTCTTTACAATATTGCTCTTCTTGCCTTCTGAGTTTTTCTCTTGTTTTCTCATAGAGTGCTTCTACTCTGACCCTCTTTTCCTCTTCCTGTTTCAAAGTAAATCTGGGATTTAACAGAATAGTTGAGAAACTAAAGAATTGATATAAAAAGTAGATATTCCACATTATGAATTTGCAGACAAACCATAAAAATGTTAAATATTGTCACACTTTATATTTTTACTACAATTTTTAACTTTTTAAAGAATTCTAACTTCATTCCATTATCCATGGTATCAGTCTGATAAGATATGGAAATAAACCTTTGTAATTATCCTTTGTAAGTAAGTTTACATAGGTAAATATACAATAGTACGCAAATTTCTGTAATTTTTAAAGAAGTCATCTTCACATTAGAGACACTTCATTCAAAAGGAGTTTGTTGTCTTTTCAGATCAAAGCATCAAAATTTTGATTAATATGATGATTAATATATCTTTTCTTAATATGCTGAGCATTGCCTGCATGTTATGGATTCAGTAATTGCAAGTCATGCTGATGAAGCAGCACATTACTTATCTCTCTGACAGACCCAACAATTTTATAACAAGCCTTTTCTAAGTCTAAAACAACTGCTGACCACAGAAAGAGCAAGCAGTTTCTATTTACTCCAGAACGAGGTCAGTGTTCAAAAATACATTTAGAAATGCACAGGGGTTTAAATTTAATGAGATTAAAAGTAGTTTTGAACCTTGATGGATCTACATCTGGGAGAAACATCAGCAATTTAATTTTGAAGGTAATTCATACTGAAAGCCTTAGGGAATATCAACTTCTTTACTAACTGAAACAATCAGCAACAAACACCAACATGGGAAGAAATGGTCCATGGTGTGTCCATAGTATCCAAACAAAAAAGCAGTTTTGTGTTTCACAGTTAATTTTAGTATGTTTTTCTCTTATCCCTTGCAACAGTCAAAAAGGAAAAAAATAAGTAATAACATAAAGAAAGAGCCGGCAATTGAAAATCTGCTTTAAAAATTCTGCAAAACAAGTATCAGCAGCCATTAATAAATTATTCAGAAGACTGACAGTAACATTTGTATTTCAATGGTTTATATTGCAAGGAAAAAGCTTTACATATTTTAGGGTAACTTCACAAAAGAAAAAATACAGCTTTTATAATTGTAAAGTTAACATTGCTTTGATAATTTATTTAGAACAAAAATATTACTTATTTGTAATTTATACATATTTGAGAATGGGGGACCCCTGGTGGCCTAGTGGTTAGCATGCGGGACTCTCACCGCTGCGACCCAGGTTCGAATCCCAGTCCCCTGGGCAGATGGAGCCCGTTAGCCCTGTAAGGCCATCCATCTATGAGAAGGTCACTCTAAACAAACCTACGTCCTGAGGACCTCACTGCCATTGTCCAAGCTTGCTTGGCCCCGGCAGATGAACCTTAGGATTAAAGGGTGGTCTCAGTTCAGCGCATGCTGTGCCTCACCTAAAAAAATCCATTGCGCAGGCTGGAAAGGTAAAAGACCTTTCCCCAAATCTTCGTTCGCGAAGACTGGCCATTATTATTATATTTGAGAATGTGCTGGCTTTGGCTGGGGACCCAAGGGATATCCCATACCGTATGGCATCAGCATATACAGCAGGCAGAAGAAGGAAGAAGCAGGGGGATATTCAGAGTGATGGTGTTTGTCTTCCCAAGTCACTGTTACGTGTGATGGATCTCTGCTTTCCTGGGGATTGCTGAACACCTGCCTGCCCATGGGATGCAATGAAGGGATTCTTTGTTTTGCTTTGCTTGTGTGCATGGCTTTCGCTTTCCCTATTAAATTGTCTATATCTCAACCCATGAGTTTCCTCACTTATACCCTTCTGATTCTCTCCCTGATCCCACTGGTGGGGGAGTGACTGAGTGAGCAGCTGAGTGGGGCTTGGTTGCCATCTGGGCTTAAACCCTGATAAACTGTTGGAGTCAAATCCGGGCAAACCTAGGGCTGGCTTTGTCTTCCATATACCAGAAAGCGCAATGTCTCAAAGCTCAGTTCCGTCAGCCTCTCCTCACAGAGCTGCTGTTCCTGTTCCCTGACCAGCTTGGTAGCTCTCTGCTGAACTCACACATATCAATTAAGATCCCTCTTGTACTAGAAGGCCAAAAATTGGACCCAGGGCTCTAGATGCAGTTCAGCAAGTGCTGAGTAAGGGTGGATAATCACTCACTTCAATCTCCTGTTGCACTCTGTGGACTTACCTGAATTCCTAATATTATACACCAACAGAAGCTGCAAAGACACTAACATACAAAATTTATATAAATCCTCTCTCTTATAAATCTCATTTTCCCATACAAACTCTCTTGTTCCCTTTTCTTGTTAAAAAAAACCCTGAAAACAACCTGCAGAAGATTTTAGATGGAGCTAATATTCAGGCTTTTTTTCCCCCTGACATTATGTCAGTTATAGCAAAACTTGCCCAAGAGATTAAAAAAACCCCAAACTCAAAAGACTATAAACTTCTTATCCTACCACATGCATCATCAGCATCTTCTGGCACATTAACACTGACAAGATAACATGTTTTCAGGACACAAGAATACATACTTCAGGCTTTGGATATCACTTTTCCATTCCACTTCTTGATGAGCCAATATAGATTTCAAATCTTGAGTCTCTTCTGCTATTAATTGTGATTCCTCCTTTTCACTTTCCAATTTTCTTACTTCTTTACAGACAGCTGTATACCGATTTTTTTCATGTTCTATTATTTGTTCATATTTAAGAAGTATGTTTTGAATTTTCAATAAAATAGCAGAACCTATTTTGAGATAGAAAGATAAAGCTGTACATATGCACAAATACTTTCTAATGTGTAAATTATTTAATTAGGTATAAGTGATAAAGTTTTGGTAGTGGGAAGACTGCAGGTACCGCAGAGGTCTCTGTGAGAAGAGGCCAGGGGTTGCCTCGTGCCAGGCAGAGACAGTTCCAATAGACCCGCTGCAGGGCACGGTTGAGCCTCTCAGTCATGCTGGTGGCACCTCAGGGAAAAATATATTTAGGAGAGGGAAAAACCACCACACAGGTAAAGGAAAAGGGGGAAACAACGTGAACAACAGTGAAGGTCAGTGAAGAATGGGGTGGAAGGAATCTTAATTTTTTTGGCTTTGCTTCTCACGGTTGAAATTTGTTTTAAACTGTAACAAATTAGGTTTTCCCAAGTGGAGTCTGTTTTGCCTGTGACAGTAACTGGTAAGTGACAGTCCTGCCTTTGTATTGCTCTTCTGGCTTTTTCATCCTATTTTGTCCTGTTGAGGAGAGGCAGTGAGAGAGCAGCTGCACAGAAGTTTGGCCCTTAGCCAAGGTTAATCCTTCATGTAAGTGATGCTTATGTTTCTATAATGCTATGTGTATATATGCAATCTTCTTATGACAATTTATCTATATATATATATACGCGCACGTGTGTGTATGTGCTTAAGTAAAGTCATTATTTTTCTGCACTATTTGAGGAGTATGCTGGTTTAGGCTGGGACAGAGTTAATTTGCTTCACCGTGGGATGGGGCTGTGTTCTGGATTTGTGCTGAACATAGTGTTGATAATACAGAGATTGTTTTCTTATTGCTGAGCAGGGCTTACACAGAGCCAAGGTCTTTTCCGCTTCTCCTACCACCCAGTCAGCGAGGAGGCTGGGGGTGCACAAGTTGTTGGGAGGGGACACAGCCAGGACAGCTGACCACAACTGACCAAAAAGATACCCCAGATCCTATGGCATCATGCTCAGCATATAAAGCTGGAGGAAGAAGAAGGAAGAGAGGGATGTTTCGAATAATGGCATTGTCTTCCCAGGTAATGAATGTATTAGGAGAAGTTCAACTATACTTTGCAAGAATCTGCTTCTTCAGCTCTGACTAGACAGAGAACCGATGATAAAGTAAAGTAAGTGTACTGACAATGCAGGCAGACATCTCAGGTTAAGGTGACATAATTTCACATCCTTTGAGACAGTTCTCTACTCATAAAGAAATATTAGACAGAAATATGAAATTAAAATATCTAGGAGGGCATGCAAAGAAACCATGTTTTAAAAGAGAAACATGTAACATCTGAAGAAAAAGTGACTTTCAACATACCTGTATGATCCACGCTAAGCTGCTCTAACAGCAGCACAGCCTCTTTGTACGTGGATGTTGGTAATGCGACATCCTCTGAAGTTGTGTCAGATGAGTGAGTTAAATCAAGGTCATCAGTTACATCCATGCCGACCTACAAACAGTATTTTCTGTATACAGCTATATAGTATTGCAGATCCTTACAAATGCATGCATGACTCATTCTCTCATTCACAGTTCATAAACTTAACTCAAATATGATAAAGGTGCATACTAGCAGCAATTTGTGCATCTGGTCGATCCCATCTAAGTGATTAAAAGCTGGTAAAACTATTTATCAAGAAACTAATTTACAGTACCTTGTTCTTTTCGCTTCCTGTTTTTGCTGCAGGTCTGGAAAACAGAAATGTATTTCAGTTCTGGCATGTTTATCTTGCCTTATGAACAATATCTAAAGTTGCTCTGAAAACCTAATTTCAGAATGGAATTAAAGTAAAATTCAATATAAAAATTTTCTTAGATGCAGTTGAATACTGGAAAAAAAATTTGTCTATCATCATTGCTATTGGAAGACTATTTTTTTCCAGAAGATATTAAGCAAATACTTGAAAAAACTGGTTTCTGCACTTCACTCAAAGTGAAAGGAATTGTACACCTACAGATAGGTAGACAGCCACAGTTATGTGCATTCCCTGTTTAATACCAGAGGTTTAGCTCTCCTGAGTATTGAGACTCTTTTTTCTTACAGGTCAAATGACCATAATTTTGGATTCTCTAGTGTACTTGGGCTGGCTGGGATGGGGTTAATTTTCTTCATAGCAGCCCACACAATGCTGTGTGTTAGACACCTGACCAAAACAGTGTTGACAACACACCACTTTTTTAGCTATTGCTAAACAGTGCTTGTACCCTGCCAGCAACTTCTGTCTCTCATTTTGCCTCCTATACAAGTAAGTTTGAGGTAGGCAAGAAGTCAGGAGGACATAAAACTGAAGAAAAAACAACAAAACAAAAAATAAACCCTAAGATGCCTGCAATGAAACAGCAATTTTACTTTTTTATAAGTCTCTCCTCTCCCTCAGGTAATTATTCGCATTATTGCCCACTGACCTTACAATTAACTTGGCTAGGATGTTCTAAGCACTCTGAGCAAAAGATAAGTGTTTTGGAACACGAAAGGCTTCAGGTCATGTTGTCACATAAAAGAACAAGAACCATTGTACATATGATGTTTACAAAAAACTTCCCTTCAGTTTTAGGTTAATTTTTATCATTAAGTAAGTTTTATTTATAACACTTCTTATATTCAGTACCTTTCTTCATCTTGAGATGTTTCACTGAAAGTGCTATCATCCAGTGTTTGAAAATGATTCCCACTGGAAGAGCTCATCTGCTGATTAGCTGTCTGCTTCAAAGTCTGTCTTTTATTCTTCTTTGCAACTTTGGGATTCAGGGCAAATTCACTGCATTAAACAGAAAGAAAAAAACCCCACCAGTTGCGTAATTTTACAGAAAATATTTCTGTGAAACAGACATACTTAAGATGACGTCCAGAAACAACTGAGACAAAAAAATATCTCTATATTTTGGAGACTTAACTCCAAAGACTGTAAAGTATTTAAAAGTATTTAAAAAACCTTCCCATAGGAATGAGGCAGAACAACCTGAACTAGATTCAGGAAAGCTGAAATATATCTTATATCCCTATTAAAAGAAGTATTAAGAGCAAAGACTCTTTCAAAGCACAGACAGGAAAACACTCCTGCTTAGGATTACCTAAAAATATCTGTGCTTCCTTCAAATTTTTGAGGTTGGTTTGGTAATATCATCTTTTCCCTCTTCCTGACAAAGAGCACCTGAACTTATTGAAAACACTACCTGCATGCAGATCACTTAAAATCACCTGGAAAAGGGAGACAGCAAAATAAACTGCAAGTTCCTACTTGGCTTTTCTGGACAGTTGTTTCCTATAAAAATAAGTAGGTTTTTTCAGTGTTTGACTCTCATTTTGAAGACTCATTTTGCCCCAATATTATAAGGAAGTTCACAGGAATGTGGTTTCTCTTTTTTTTTTATTTTATTTTTTTTAAAGGAGGCAATAAATTTGAACCTCCATTATGAGCTTAGGTTTCGAGGTTTTTTTTAAATTATTTTTCTTGAATGTTTGTGATGCAGTGGACTACTCAGTATGGCTTTCAGTACTAAGGACACTACTTCAATTAGTACAGTATTAGAAAACCTAACAGATATTTGAGTAATGCTACAAATAAGCATTAGGGATCGTATCTTCAACTTACCCTTTCAGTGGCATTTTAATCAATTTTGACCTCTCCTCAGGAGAAAAATTCTTTTTGTCCGTTTCTTCTGTACTGTTTTCATTCTCCCTTTTCAGACAGTCATTCTTTCTTAGAGTAAGCTTCTCTTTCATTTCCTTATTAGTAATGTTGCCTGGCGGTGTACTTAATTTAGCAACATCTTCCTGTTTTGCCACCTCCTGCATTTTCAAACATCTTTGTTTGCTTTTTTCCTTCTCAACCTACAAAAAGAAAGGTAAGTTTCATGTACTTCTCAGTATTTCCAGAAAAGAGAAACACAATATCCAAGATTGAATAATTCAGTGTTTAGCTCTGAAAAAGCATAAAATGAAAAAAGAAATAATATAGAGAAGTATTTTCACAAAATTACATTACAAAATGTATTGTCATTGAAAGTACTTTGAATTCACCCATGATTCTATGATAAAACAGAAGCATAGTCCTTAGAAAGAAAACAATCATGTATCTTAAAACATGAACAACAAAGAAGTGAAAGCATTACTGATGGATTAAAGAGTTAGAAGGACTGCACAATGTTAGTTGTAAAAACAGAAAAAAAAAATCAAGTGGAAGTGTGATTTAATTTTGGATTCTCTAGTGTGCTGCTTCCTCCATAGGGAATGGGTAGTGTGGCAGGGGAGAAGATTCCAAACCCACAAGCAGAAATAGTTTCACAGCAAACAGGAATTTTAATGAAGGGCAATGAAGACACATCATGCAGAAATCACAGCAAATGAAAAGATTGGTCAAGACCCTGTTCAGAAGCTATTTTCATTCTTTGTGTCAGAATCAGAACTGATTTAATTGTGTGCAGTTCTTTTTACGTCAATTAAATGATAACTACTTACACTGGAACTGAGTGCCACCTACTGTTAAACTGGAAAAATAATGCATTCTGTGTTTTCCAAAAAGGGGTAAAAGGGTGAAAAGGGCAACTCTCTGCTGCTCTCTTTATTCATAAGCATCGTATTGCCATTAAAACAACAACCAATTGGCACAAAACATCTTCACTTAATTATGAATAGCTAAAGTGAACAGGACCATTGATACAGAGAAAGCCTAAAGAATAAGGAGTAGCAGGTGAACTACCTCTTTTTGCAGCTGTACCTTCTCTTTCTCCAAAGCCAGGAATACTGTTTGCAGCATTCCTACCTTACTCTTAAATCTTTCCATATCTTGTTTTAGTTCTTCATCAAGATTCCTTTCCAGCATGCCACAAGATTGCTGAGCATTTGCAAAAAGACTTTCAATTTCTGTTTCTCCTATATTATTATTGTTGATAAGGCAGTCCCTGGGAACATCATCATTAAATCCAGAGTATTTTTCAAGTTTCCTTTTTGTTACAAAAACTGCATTTTCATCACTTGTAGAAACAGCTCTTATTTTAGGAAGAGTATTAGAAATCTCACCCACAATACTTGATTTTAAGCTATGTCTCAGGGAGTAAGCAGAACCTTCCTCTGCATTTTCACTACTTCCATTATCATTCTCTTCTGTTTCCATAGTAGGCATTCTCTTTTTCTCTCCTTTTGCCAGAGACACCTTTCTGTTATCCATATTATTAGTACCATCTTCTTCATCTCTATTCTGGGTATCTTCCACATTTGCCTTTAAGCTATTTTCATCAGGAAGGATACCAAGACTCGGAATTACAATTTTCATTTGGGGTACTTTTCCATCTAGCACAAGTTTAATATCTCCAAATTCACCTTTGCTTTCTAACTTACTACTTGATTCTGTCACAGGAGAGGAAATAATGGGAGAACTCTTCAGTTTTTCACCAAAGTCATCTTCTGGTATTTCTTTCACATGGGAAGCAGTTTTCCCAGTTTCATTTTCACCAAACAACTGCTTCAGCTCTGCTGTAATGTTTTTAAAATTTGTTTTCAATTCCCTTTTCTCCTTTTCAATCCACAGTTTTTCATATCTTTCTTCCCAAGGTTTCAGACTTAACTCCTTGTCAGCACTGTGTGATTCCTCATTTTCTGCTAGGGCTTCCTGATGTGAAATTTCTGCTTTGTCAGTCTGATTTTCATGTGCTCTTTTTTCTATCAAGTTGGTAGTTTTTAAAATATATTTATCCTTAAGTAAACAGGTACAGACAAAAAGATTACCAAGAAAAAAAGAAGTTACAGTTAATCTAAGTAATTTCTGTTGCAAACTCATCCTATCATATAACAGAAATAATAGAATCAAGATATTTTTGAAACAATTTTTATAATACAAAGCAAGGGATACTAAATTAACGGTTCACTGAATTATCTTTTTCTTAAAAACAGAAGGACTTACTTTAGAGACAACAGTTTTTCTGGATTAGACTTGACTGGACATTAGGGTTACTTTTATCTTTAACCCTGCCTGCTTTCTGTAACTGGTGGCCTTTGTTAGAAAGCAATTTATTTTTTCATGTTTTATTGCTTTAATACCATTTTTCTTTGTAACTGCCAACATTTTCTCATCCTCCATTCTCCATTGTTTTCTACTTTCTGGCAGAGTATTAGCTAGCTAAGCTAACACACCGTGAAAAGCTTTTTACTGTCCACCACACAGAGAATTGGCTAAGGTAGGCCTATTTCTTCAGCCAAGATGCAGAAATTTTAAATTCCATTCCAAGCTGCCTTATTCCTCTCTAGAACGCCCTCTGAAAAAACCTTTCTCAAACACTTAATAACATGGCCAAACAAGCACGTATTTTGCAGAGGCAGAGAAAACATCAAGAAGGTCACAAAATTTAATTTTTTTTATTTCATCCTTCTTTTACCTGGCATGTTTAATCAAACAGATCAGCATATTATATACAAATCTCCCTGTTTAATTGAATGTGCCTTTTGCATAGGAAAAAAATGAATTTCACTGCACTGTTTCTCAGCACCACGCAAAAGGAAAAAAGGAAAAACATAGAACAAAATTTAAGCAAACCAGCTGGAAATGAATTAGTGTAACAGCAAGTATCTAACATAATTATAAGGATTTTTCCCCACCATAAGAAGACTGCATCCCACTTTACTTCAGGTTGTAATTTCTACAGGACTTTCCCTTCAGAATTATTCATTGATTGGTAAGTTTTCTTTACATTAGTGTATAATACAATTTACTGATTCAGACTCTAATTCAAAATACTTAGTGTTACATACCCACACTCCATAGTTTTCAAGGGCATCCTTGACATCTTCTTTTTCAGCTGATGATGACATATGAAAGGTAGATCCTGAGTACTCACCTACAGTGAGAAAACAAGTATTTTGATAAACTGTATAACCTAATTCTACTTATTTACACCTAGAGTGCATCTTGTATCATATTAGTGAGACAAATCTTAACACAAGTAACACATCCCCTCTAATTTGTGAGCTCCTAGAGAGAAAATTACCATAATAGAGATTTAAGATGCATCTGTGTAAATTGCTTTCTTCCAGGGCATTTTAGCTTTTAATGTATAAAGGAAATTTCCTGGAATTCACTACAAATGGGCACAAGTAAACCAATCTTGTTTCTTAAAGGTGTGTGATCTCAATTTCTCTGACACACTGTGTGCTATACAGTAACTAGTTATGTTCCTCCAGCAATTTTAATTTCCCTATGTGTTGTGCACAGAAAATCATGAAAAAAATTAAAGCTTTGGAATCTTATGAGGCCCCAGCTTTACTCTATGCATGAAACAAATCTGTCTTTAGACATGGATCTGGACTGTTGCAGGAGACATGGATGGGACACTAAATGAAATACAAACTTGTGTGATGTTTTGACCTGAACATTTCTCTCATACTAGTGAAAACTGGATTCCACTCTTCCCTCTCTCGGAATTTCTATATAATAGGGGCAGTCACAAACCTCTCAGAAGCAGTCACTCTGTCTAGGCACACTGAAACAAACATTAAGTAACAAATATTAAGAAAGAAACAAGTCCCAGCACCTCAAGTGTGGAATCTAAACACAAGAGATGGAGGCTTTTCACTTTAATCACTCTGCACCTCCTGTCCTACTCCATAATTCTGTGATTTCTATGCAACAGCCTTTCTATGCACAAAGTTTCGCTGCTAAAGAGAGACACAATACCCTTCCTACAAGAAAAATTAACAAGACAGAGAAAAATAGGTAGATATTATCATAAAAATACAAAATAAAGGGCAGAGTATTAATGAGTCACAAGGCCAATCTCACTTCTGGCATTTTCTGCTTTAGGGGACTAGTTTTGAAAGCTTTCATTTCTTGAGGGGGATTACAAGCTTAGAGTTACAACTTGTACGTCTGAACTGGGAAGCCAAGCTCTTCAGTCATTCATATAGGTCTCCAGAAGTCGATTTTAACCCCAAGTCACACAGCGTGAAATAACAACCTTCTCCTCCCACCTCAGTCACTGCTGGGTAGAATTTCCTAGATTTTTTTGTAGATTTGGTTTTTGAGCATTTCAGCACAAGCTATTTCCCAATACGAAGTAGTCATTAGTGGGTTGACAGCACTTATTTCACAGGTTTGTTATGATGATGTATTGATGACTGTGATGCATTGCAGACAGTCTGACAAATATTAAAGACAATAATAACAGCAATAATTAATAATTATTGAAGGATAATGTTCTATAAGGAACACAGGCATTGCCCCCTTTTTCTTGTTTTCAACATCATAGAGTAGCTTTAGACTTGACTCATCCTTATAGCTATCCCAATATCAAACTGTTTGCTGGTGCAGGTGAAGGTTTCGACCAGGAGTAAAAACAGAGAACGGATGTGCTGGTGGCCAGGGAGCATTTGTAGATAGCACCATAGAAGTTACTGTAGAGAGTGACATAAATTATAGCAAGACTGCTATAATCAAAAGAAGACAAACTCCTATTCAGTCTTGCTCATCAGTAAATTCTTCAGTAGCAGCTATTTGAGTCTGAAATCTCAGTCTTCAGATAAGATTTCAGGGTCTTTGGAGCTGATAAGATTTACTTCACATAGGGCTTAATCAATCTTGAAATTTCTCTATAACGGGCACAGAAAAAGGAAAAAGGCAGGAAAGACAAAAGGCAACAATGTCATTCCATCTTCAGAATTCAAGTTCTCATTGTGTCGGTAATTCTTTTACCAGTGATTGGAAAAATAATTCAAAAACAAACTGGAAAAAAACAAGAACTCTCATTAGCTGTTGAAAATAAAAGTTCGTCTCTTCTTGGAGCAGTGATTAAGGAGTCTATTTTCTGTGTTATTGGCAACTGTTTGTGAAAGAGGGATAACTCTTAACTGTTGAGATTTTTTCACTTTTAGCATAGGGAGAAATTTTTAGTTAAAATATTGGTAGAACACTGGTCTGAAGCTTCTGAAGAGCTTGCCATAAAAAAAATATTAAAACCTCCCCCCCAAGTAAATTAACCAGTATTTTTGCCAGTCATTTATTATCAGCATGTATTTTTATTAATTGATACCTGCAGTGGGGTTAAATGAATCTGGCTTTGTGCCTAACACAAATCACCGTGCATACAAAAGATGCAAATTCCCCAGCTTTTACTCTGCCCGTTCTCTAGCTGACATTAAAAGATGACTTGTAGTGTTCTTTCCAATTAGCCTTTACCTCTCTGCTGTCTTCTGACATTTCCCTCGTCATAAATTGTCTTAAAAAATGACTTTTTCCAGATGAAAGTGCAATGCAGCTACCTTCCTGCACTGAAAACATGAGAATACCACTACTTAATTTTGACCTAAAAATAGATTTTAAGAAGTTATTACTATGAGTCAGCAACATAGTAAATAGAACGGGAAATTTCATCTCGTTCAACATTTAATTGTGCAAGATACTGTACCTATTTCCCATATTTATTAAATAAACTTGTGAATGATAACACTTAGCCCTTTTAGAGTTAGAAATATTTGTGCTTCAGGAATAGTGATGCTTTGCTGAAGCAATTTAAATTGCTTAAATTCAAGTTCAAATATAAACATTTGAAAGAAATTTTCACATGGACTTTTCAATATCAGATCTTCAAGATAACACATGGGTAAAAACCAACATGACAAATGATTAAAGACACACAGGAAAAATAGCTGACCTGAAATGAGCTATGGAAAGGCAGTCTTTCAGAATCACAGAATCAAGAATCAGCCAGATTGGAAAAGACCTCTGAGATCATCGAGTCCAACCTATGACCACGTTGTCAACTAGCTCACAGCATTAAGTGCCACATCCAATCTCTTCTTAAACTTCTTCAGGGACGGTGACTCCGCCACTTCCCTGGACAGCCCATTCCAATGCCCAATCACTCTCTCTATAAAGAACTTCTTCCTGAAGTCTAACCTAAACCTCCCCTGGCACAACTTAAAACTTCGTCCACTTGTCCTATTGCTAGCTGCCTGGGAGACGAGACCAACACCCACCTGGCTACAACCTGCCTTCAGTGCTTGTAATATTAAAAAATAGTATGTAAATTGGAAGGAAAGCAAACTTCAGGACTGCCTGAAAAGGGGAGATGACAGCATGTATGCCGGAGGAAGCCTACATCACAGAAGGGTATTTTGTGTTGAATGGCAGACTACAGGAGGGACCAAACACATATACAGGTGCATATTTCAGTAGACCACCTGCTTCCAGAACATCCTGCTAGAAACATTGATTTAATTTTAGGAAAAAATTCGCAAGCACAACGTGTCTGTTTATAAAAGAAAATTACAAACAGATTGTTACAATACCTTCAATGTCCTCGGCATCTTCTAAACCAAATTCCTGCAACAGATCTGCCAAACACAAAACAGATGCCTTGCTAAATACTCCTAAAAAATTATGAAGCTACATCCAAAACCACTTGAAGAGAACATTACCTGATTTCTGCTGTCTGTTTTTAGGAGAGGTTTCATTCATTTCCAAAGCAGATTTGGGAGTCTTCAGCTATGAAAGACAATTCAATGATAAAACACCAAATTCAAAGTAACTATGTACTACTTAATGAGCAGAATAAGTAGTTAGTCTGATATGAAAAAATACTCACCCGTGAATTGTTGGGTTTCTCAAAAAAACCTGGAGGTGAAAAATGTTTTGGAAAACGTTATTTAATTGTGGATATCTTTTACTCCATTCAACATCAATGGTTTCTACAACTAAGCAGAAATAAGTCACAAGCATTATTTCATAAAGATTACAATACCTAACATTCAATTTACCTCATCGTGCAGCACTTGCATTAGTATACAAGAAAAGAACAATGCATATTTCCCATCTTGCACCTTGGATTTAAAAAATAATTAACACAGAACTAAGTCAATTTATGTGAAGCAATAAGGTCCTGCTTGTTAACAGAACAAGATCAAAATATTTAGTCCTTTTGAGGAACTGAATCCTGTTTTCTAAAATGATTATTTCAAAAGCCAAAGCTGGTCTGCTGTAATGAATGATCATAAAACAGCATTATGACTGTGATTATTCTACAAGTGCTTAATATTGAGGAGTATTTTTCTTTCCATTGAAAGCAGGAGTGCAGACACAGAAACCTCATATATGTGTAACAAGGTAAGAGCAAGGTAGTCCTCATCAGATTGTTGTGGTTTAGCTTGCAAGGGAACAATAGAAACAAATGTTGTTTAGTTGTAATCTACATTTATAGCACAGTTCCAAATATTATTTTTTTTAATTTTGCCCAACATTGAATCATTTCTAAACCCACAGAATCTACTGCCCCATCTGTATTTCTCAAATGCTCTATGTTAGTCATCTTACAGACATCTTTGAGTCCTCTCATGAAATAAGTGTATGAAATGTTACTAAACATGGCTCCATGGTAAAAATTTTGTATTTTAAAAAAACCCAAACTAACATTAAAAAACAGCATTTCATTTCACTAAACCTGGTCATCTAGCAGGATGGAAAGACCTTAGCAAGATTACCATAATAACCTTTTACCCTCTTTTCACACTGATGAGTACAATCATGCAAAGCAGACTTCCACAACAAATACTTAACAACTACATTTCAAGCTCCTGGGAGTTCATAACGTTTTGCTCAAGATGCTCAGGAGACAGTGTCACAAACTACAGGCAGAAATCCTCAGCAACAAAACCTGAACTTTTAATCCTATTTTAGCCCCTACGTACAGCACAATAAAAAGCTATCAAAAGTTGAGCTAGGAGGAAAAAAAATGCTTAGGCAGATCACAGCTGTCTTCCACTGCATTATCATCCGAGAAAGTTAAATGTTCAGAAAGGGTCAATCCTAAACCACATACCCTTTCATCACTACGCAACAAGAACTTGAACCAAAAAAACTAAAAACACGTCCAAATAATGCAAACAACTTCCTCTGCAAACTGGTCAGCAAGCACTGTGATAAGGCATTAATTAACAGTAAGCATTCCACAAGTATAGCTCACACCCACATCATGACAGCACTTCTAAGGCAGACAGTCATAGAAGTTCACTTCAGCCTATAAAAGCTTACAGACAAACACTAGGCCACCAGGAAGTTACCATTGTTGTGTTCCCCTGAAACAATAAGGGAGCATACTCCGTGTCTCTCTGCAGCTGGGAGCAACACACTGGATGATACTTTTCTCAGACTTTGAGAATCTGCCTGTATAACCCAAAACACATGAATGAGAACTGGTACAAATGCATTTTCAATCATTTCTATGCAAAAAGTTCCTGCTTAAGTCAAATTGTCTAGCATGACATCAAATATATTAGAGATACAAAAACCTTTTATCGTAGCCTTGGAAAGGATGCATAAAGACATAGTATCCTGGAAAATCACAGCATTTGTGTCTGTTTCCAGATCTTAGGCAAAAACTTTACAACTCATCTAAACTATTCCGTCACACTGACAAACTGGACAGCCACAGAAGAGAATTAATGTGGTAATTCAAGATGCAGACTGTGAACCAATAGCTGCAGGTCTGCAGTGAACCAATATTTCCACTGAAGTGGTACCTGACATTCACGTTTGTGCTGATCTTCCCTAGGCGTGCATCCTGCAGTAGTGAGTGAACACAGTGCTATTCTCAGTCACAAGGGTCATTTGGGCTGGTCAAAGACTAGCAAGGCAAAGCTTACAGCTACCTTAAAAATAATAACATTTTAGTCTTGTAGTTTTAAGAAAGGCATGGGAAGACTTCATTTTTCCTCATAAGAAAAGCCAGAGTGGGGTAGCTACAGACGCTGTTCATTACCGTGAACAGAAAGAACTAAAAAGGAAAACACAGCCAGCATGTGTGGTGTCTCTGCTGAACATAACTTTCAAAAAGGGTCAGGGTACACTACAAGAGGTAGAGAGGATTTGTTCAGAGGTAGGTAACTGTCTAGGTTGTAGACCACAGAGGCAACCGCCAATCAGGTCAGAAGACTAGAGATGTATGGTGAAAAAGCATCAATGCTGCCAGCCTCCGGAAAAAGGTCAGAGTGTTTTAAGCAACAAGGAAGTTCACTACTTCAATATTATATTAGAAACCGAACTCAGAGGCCAGTTGCTATGAGACCCAAGCCGTTGGCTTGACCTAACTTCACCCCAATCCTAACTGAACAGCTGGCCTAGAATGGAAATATTTAAAGGGTCCCTCAGTTACAAACATATGGAAAAAGCAGGAAAAGAGGAAATAAATCTTATCAACAGTAGAGCCCAAGCCAAAAGCAAGCTCTCAAGTGCTTCTGGATCTTACTCCTACCCCCTGCAGTGGGAACACCCGTGTCCTTCACACAAAGTACCTCAGAATCCCAGGGAGATTCAGCATCTTCCTCTTGCTCTGCTCCCACTGCTGGCAGGGCACCTACAAATCAAGCAAGAAGTGAGATGCTTGGGTGCTTACATTTCACTCTTTTTCCCCATCAGTCAAGCCTTGCATCCAAAAGATGCAGGTTCTATTGATGAGGACAAACTAAGAAGTGAGTTTCATTCAAGAGTGTGGGAAGATGGCTGGTGGTAAAAATTAGAGGAAACTGACAAGTTATATTCACATCCTCACAGAATTTATAATGGTACGGAAATTATGGGGTAAAATGCAGCTGCTATTCCCTCAATGGAATGCAGTTGGCATGTTCCATGATGATTCCCCACACAACAGTAACCACTTGCTAAGAGCGATGGAATGGAGGGTGGAGTGGAGTGGTGGCACCATGGCCAGGCTCTGTGGAAATCCCTGCAGGGAAGGAAACTCAGTGGCACTTTGCAGCTGATAACCCACATAGCACCTGTCAAGAAAGACAGAAGATGTCCTGCTGCTGAGCCAACAACTGTGGCAAAATCTCTCTCCTCGGATGAACTTGGTTTATTAAAGCCTAATTGTAATATTAACACACACCTCCATCCCAAAGTTATTCACCTCCAAGGTATGACCACTCCCCCATGGGTACATGCTCTATATTTTTTTGACTGTATCTTTAAAAGCGAAGTGAGAGAATTTTACACCAATCAGTAACAAAGGTATTTAGGACTAAAGTCACTCAAGTTTCACCTAAACATAAAGCAATAGTTTAAAAGTAAGTTGAGAATGGAGGAACAGGTAGGGAAGACTCCACCGTAACTGATGGGATCAGTTGATGGGCTGAACCTGTAGGGAGTCTGTTGGGTAAGAACTGCACTCTACACACACTGAATACTTTTACTGGGATTAGAGCTTGTCTGTGTATTGCTTTAAAAGCGTCTCTGCAGTCAGATACTATCACCAACGATCCTTGAACCTTAACCTGTCACAGTTTTGTATTAATAAAGAGTGTTGTGCAAACTGTTCGAGTGAATCCTTCACAGGTGCTGGCAGTTGCTGGCAGTGGGTAAGACACTTGAATAAACTGGGAAGACCCACTGAGGGGTTTCCCTTATGCTGTTGGCTGAGCCCCCTGAAATGGGCAGTCGAATTACCCTCTGATCCAGCAGGACTGTTCAGTGATGGGTCTCCATAACAGGACAAGGTCAGGCACAAGGGTCTCGGCTTTCCTGGGGCGCTGACAGACAAACAAAACACTGAGGGTTGAGGAAATCTCCTCACACTAAGGGTCGAGGAAATCTTCCCTTTTCACGTGATAAAGTTTCTTCACACACAGACACTTCATGGTATGCCCCTTACATAGCCAGTTCCTTTTCCTTCCTTTCCAGCAGAAGATGGCTACGCACAACAGCTGACACAGCTACAGCCAATATCCAACTTGTTTGAGTAACATTCACAAAGAGACTCCGGTATGCTGCAGTCCTGTTGTGTACAGAGTTTAGGTCACCTCTCTGCAGCCTACAGCTCCAGAATTTGGCATTTACTATCACTTTCCACTGTACAGGGGGTACCATAGAAACACTATCCAAAGCATCCTCACACTAACATCACTAAAGACACCAAGAAACAATGTTTCTTTTTTAGAATTACCAGGAAAGATCTTCTTTGACAGAGTTGTTACACTGCACCTTCCCAGAAGCTGGGCACCTAAGCACTGCCTTTTAAAAACACAGTAGAGGCTCACAGCTCACTTACCCAAAGACACAAAGGCCGTTTCTATTTCAGAGGATTAAAATTCGAACCTCTTCTCCAGTAAGACAATTGTAATGTTCAGTCTCAGTGGGTTCTTGGCCAGATTATACTATCTTATTTCTCCGTTTTACACAACTCCATTAGGTAAAACAGATTCAGGATTCAGTTGTGTAGATACATACACAAAAAGAAGGGGGAAGGAGCTGGAGACCAGTGAGGGCACCCACCCCAGAAGAAGCAACTGCTGGTTCCAGCCTGGACTCTGACTACTCACACCATGCCAAAATGCATGCCTATGGTAAAATGCATACAGACAGATGAGCACGTAGAGACACAACAGACACAACAGTTGAATACAGCAGGTTCTGCCAGGCAGGCCCCATGTAGCACTTGATCACCAGCTACACGTGCTCTGGTAACACCTACCACACCAAGCTATTCTCTGGAGATGGACAGTGGAAATGATGCCTTCCCCTCCTGCACTCAGACCTCAGGTAAGTACCAAAGTGCTCAACTCTGACTAGGCTGGTAATGTTTTCAAGCATAGACAAGTGTGGTGTTGGAGAAACCTCTACTTTTTAAAACTGGACAAGGTGAGGCACTGGAACAGAAGAAGTGCTCTCAAGCTTGACTCCAATCTTTCCCAGGCTTCAGCCAAGAGCAATCCCAGCTTGTCAATCTGACAGCACCGGCCAGAAAAAAGGGAATACTACGGTCACACACAAGACACTCTAGTCCTCCTCCTCTTTTTCGCCTGCTCATTTTGTTCAGATCACTTCAGAAGGAACAAAGCAAGAAATCAAGAATGGCACTTGGTTCTGTAGAAATAGATACATTTCCGAACAATTTGTAACAGAAAGCTAGAACTCCTTTCGCTAGGAAGGCTTTCTGCCTAAATGGTAACTCTTTCTCAAAGGCAGTTTCAATGCTTTCCCTCCCCTGCATAGCAAGAGATGTTCTCAGCCTTGCTCTCTGGTATGCAAAGAGATAACACGTTTGCAGATATGTACAAGGCTTCCTTGGGCCAGAGAGGGTGGGGGAGAAGAGAGGGAAGATACAAAAAGCATTGGAGGAGGCAGAGCATTCCCTTTGCCCCTGGAGGCCTTGATGCATGCAACATCGTAAAAAAGTGGTCCTTGCATCTGAAATAATCTTTTTTTTTAATCCTTCCACTGCCTCGGCATTCTTGGGAAGAATACCTGCATATGTTTACCTCACACTTCATACAGCATTGCTTGGAATACAGTGCTACAATTTCAGTTCTTCAAGAATGAACGAAAAAGAACAAAAGCTGCTTTCCTTCTCTGCCAATACCCAATGGGATTCACAAGCAAGGGAAAATTTCGCTATCTCAGAAGTCAATCACAATTTTAGTTAATTTTCTGTGCATTAATATTTGTAGAGGAAGAATTGGGATCAGTAGGTTCTAACTCATTTCTCTCACCCGAGTTGTCTTTTGAAGCATTGTGGACTTCACAGATATCATTACAAACAGAATTTTTCACATCCTCAGCAACTAGCTTTTCGCCAGTGTCTTCCTTCTCCTGCTTCTCAACTTCTTCTTCCTGTTCAGGTGATTCTTCCTAAAAGAGATCAACTAAAGCAGCTGAAAAGAACAGAAATAAGCATTGTCTTTGCTGTTCCTCCATCAGCAATTCCTCAGGTCAGCCTACCTCTAGCTTCATTAAGTTACATCATTCTGGAACATATGCCTTTTCTTCCCCTACTTTGCTCCAAGGAAAATCACTAGCTTCCTGCTCTCAATCTTATGCAAATTTCTTTTTGTTTCCTCACTTTCAGCCATCGCACCATGCATTTTCCTAAACAGCAGTAAATCTTCACAGATAAGAACTGTACATAGAACTGAGAACATTCTAACTGATTCCAGAGTCTACTGCCTATTCTTTTTCCTGCAAAACCATATTCTTATAATAAAGAAACCATTTTGGCTAGGAGTAAGACATTATCTAACGTTAAAAATAGATGATCAAAAGATGCATATATGTGAAGAATACATATTAACAGAAATCCAGTTTACCATTTGTTTCTTACCAAATTACCCTTAGGAAATATCCTTGTGATTGAATCATCCCTATATACTTACTTTGCTGCTCGAATGAAATGCTCTCAAATTTTCTTCATGTCTATTTAAGTGCAAGTTTTCACTTTCTTGTTTCAGTGGTTCACAGATTTTATCACCTACTCCTTCATATTGCTCTTCTTCAGTATCTTCATCACTCACACGTTCAAGAATGGCAGAGCTTGGTCTTTCACTTTCAAGTCCTGGATTTTTTGCTGCTGACCAAGAATTATTACCACTTTCAAAGTCATCACTGAAGCTTGACTTTTTCTCCTTAAGACCACAACTATTTGAGAGAGGGGGAGCTATCTCTTTTTTCCCGTCTGTCATTTCAGAGTCTGCAAAACAGAAGTCAGCATTTCTGTGAAACTTCTCCTGAATCATGCTTTTCCTGTTCCAACTTTCTTGTGTATCTTGCAAATTATTTAGATTTTGAAAGACAGCTTGTTTCGGTACTGACCTGCAAGACACTTCATTATTCATGATCTTTGGAGACACTGATGTTTTATTTTCTTGCAACCTTTCATAAAACCCAGCTATGAAAGACACAGGAGTATCAACAGATTCCTCCCCCCTTTTCATCATGTTCTTTACTTATTTTTTCATCAATGCAGACAGCACCGGTTCCACACTGAGCTTCCTCTTCATACTTAGCTTTCCTAATATACTCTAACTTCCCATTAATTTCCCCTTTAGGTTCCGTTTTTTTCCCCTGCTCCTCTTCCAGTATTTCACTAGACTGAGCTTCTTCATCTTCCAGCTCTTCCTCCTCCTCTCCATCTTCAGTAAAATCTTCATCATCCTCCTCCTCTTCCTCCTCATAATCTTCATCACCATCTCCATCGTGATTTTCATCATCATTTTCCTCCTCCTCCTCCTCTTCTTCCTCTTCCTCCAATTCTTCTTCCTCCAGGTTGCTTGCAGCTGAGACATCTTGATTAAACAATTCTTCACTGTCTCCTTTGTTCAGGTTTGCATCTGATGGGATTCGCTGTTTGAGACTTTTCTTTGGTGACTTAGGACTTTCAATTCTAGAACCACCATCATCATCTTAAAGCATAAGAAAAGGGAAAATGCGTGTGAATAGAAGGAGTTAAGTAAACAGCAATGTTATCAGATTAATGCACAGGAGAGGAGCCATCTAGGAATGTCTGGAAACAGAGACAGGTAGGATGGAGGATGGAATTTATGAGGAAAAAAGGCTTAAGAGAAGATTAATATCTTCATTTTAATGACTTATTTTATCCTGAATTATTAAATGCTATGTTTTCAAAATGCTACTTTTCTCATTTACTATAGCAAAAATTAAAAAAACAAACCCAAAAACCTACTTAGGAAGTCTACTTATATATATTGGTATATCATGCAACCTTTTCCAAATAGCTTACTGTTTTTCCTGAACTGCTGTGAAGCATTCATTAGCAGTGTCAAGTTTGGCTTCTGCAGCTTCTGTAAACAAAGATTTATTTAAAAATTTTTTAACAACAACAACAAGAAATCCTTTGTTCATATCAAATCTTGAACAGTAAATATAATCAGACTGTCCTTATGATAGTGGTGGCTTCACCCTATATTTGTAACTACAAAAAAACTCCTCATGTATGCAATTCAGGGAGTATTTCACACCGAGCAAACTAGCATCCTTCTGCAAACTGCTTCCAAAATTATGTTTGCATGCATATCAGTTCTAAAAATCTGTTTCTGGTATTTATAATACTTAAGTAAAATTCAGCTATATTCAAGATAGCAGTTCCAGCACGCTTACTTACAAATGTGCACTACTCAAGTAACTGTTAAGATCCTTAGACTTAATGCAAGTACACTTAGCAAAATACCCCTAAATTTCCAAATCATGGCAGAAAATGCATAATTTCTATTTAAATCAGTGCAAGAAAATGAAATCATGTTAAAACTAAACATGCTTGCACCTCCAGCATTACAGAGTGGGTTGAACTATCATGCTCCAGTTCCTCATCACTGCAGAATTCCAGCACAACAGAACAGATGCTCCAGACACCACTCAGAAGTTGATAATTCTCCAGATCATTAGTAAAATCAGTAGGTGTGAGAGCTTGTAACTGACAAAAAGAATACTACCCGAGCGTTCAGACACAGAGGTAGAACACGCAGCATGAGATCACATGCAAGCACAGAATGTCATCTTATAAAAGAAAAAAGATGACCCATATGAGCCATCCATTCATTAAGCACTCTTGAGGAACCTGCTGAGGAGGAAAGGAGAACTAGGTGAAGAAGGATTTATGTAGATCTTGATAAGTAAATG
This sequence comes from Neopelma chrysocephalum, assembly GCF_003984885.1. NCBI lineage: Eukaryota > Metazoa > Chordata > Aves > Passeriformes > Pipridae > Neopelma > Neopelma chrysocephalum. The sequence goes on from NW_020897719.1 coordinate 9,791,189, forward strand.
TCGTTTATCAGTTAGGAATCTATCACCAAATTTACACAAAACAATAACAGTGTTTGGAGAAGAACAGAATAGGTTATGGAGAAGAACAGATTAGGTTATAATAGTAACTTAAAAACTTTTAGGGTCTGCAAATCTGACTCAAATGAACAAGAACAAATAAAACTACATGGCTGTTTATCTTGTCACCTACTGCTCTTTTGCTCCAAACTACAAATATACTGCATGCTCTGCCCCAGCTACGGGTCTTTTAGGAAAAACTCATAGCAGAAGAAAGGCTGGCAGGACAGAGATTGTTTCTAAAGAGAAAACAATATTGGCTAGAACAGCAGCATCTTTCAATCCCAAAGAAAACTTGCCTTCAAATCCCTTATTTTTTCAGGACATTTTTCCTGTAAATGCACCATACCTTGGGGGTAAAATCGAGTTCCTCTTCCTCAGAGGTATGCCAACTGTCATCGCTTCCCTCTTTCTCAGAGCTTCTTGAAAAGCAAAGCAAAATGAGTACTATGTCTCTCAAATAATTCCTCAGGTAACTGTTAGGTACTTTTAAAGTCTCACCTTATTGAGTCTCCTTGGGAAAAGTCATCTGTTGCTGTTCAAACATTAATTGGCATTAGTTGAAATTAGATTGGGCACATTAAAAATTAACTAGTACATATAAACATTTAACATGGACAACTCTACAGGTCATAATAGAATGATGCTTCAGGTAGTCAACTCAATACAAGGTGGCATGAATGAATGCATTTCCAAAACAAAACTGCTTTTTCAAATGACACTGAATTAAAAAGAAAAGAAAGAAGAGGGGAGGAGAGGGGAGGGGAGGGATATATGCCCTTTGGACACTTATACCTAAAAGTTTAAGAAACATGTCTAAACTTCAAAAAAAAAAAAAGAAAAAGCATAGCAGAAATATGCTATGTTCGTTAACACTGAACAAAATGGTGGTGGTTTAGCAAGACATTAAATAAAAGAACCTCCAAAGTATTCATATTACACATGAGTACACATCACATGCAGAGATTTTACTAATTGAAGCAGCATTATGCATAACATTATGCTATATACTATGCTATCTGCTGCTTTACCCAGTTACAGATTATTCTGAAAAAGTAAAGAAAATTAAAAAGCATAAAGCTTATTCTCAAGTAGAAGAATCACCAGCAGTTCTCTACACTGCACCAAAAAGGGTGCTCAGCAGATAAAAGGGGCAAAACCAGGGCATTCTATACTATGCTCCAAGCTACTTGCACATAGGATCATAGGATAAATCAGGCCAGGGAGGAAGTCTCTTAGCCAACCGCCTTCTCAAAACAGGCTCAGCTATGAGGTCAGGGAAGGTTGTTTAGGGCTTTATCCAGTCTGGTCTCAAACACCTCCAAGGAGGGAGACTCTACAATGTCTCTGTTTTACTGTCTTTACTGTTCCCACATCCAATTAGAAACTCATTTCTATTTATGCCTCTTGCATCTCTTCTCCTGTCACTGGGAAGCACCTGGCTTCTTCTCATATGTACTAGAAGCTGCTGCTAGGTCCCCATCAGTCACGTCTTCCCTAGGCTGAAAAAGCCTGGTTTCCTCAGCCTGTCTTCAAAGGGCAAGTACTCCTGCCCCTGATGAATGTGATGGCCTTCCACTGAACTTGCTCACTGTTGAAAGACCAATCAATCTCTCTTGCATTGGAGGCTCAAATTATACCCAGGGTGCTGGACACAATCCAGCAAGTGCCAAGCAGGAGTGGATAATCACTTTCCTCAATCTCTTGGTTATGCTGCTCTTAATACAGCCCAGGACACAGGGCACTCTGCTGGCTCATTCTCAGCTCACACTCTGCCAAGACCCTCTGGACTTTCTCAGCAAAGCAGCTCTCCAGCCAGGCAGTCCCAGCATGTTTTGTAGCGATTGGGTTTCCTTTCCATGTGCAGACTTTGCAGTTGCCCTTGCTGAATTTTATAAGACTGGCCTGACAGTTCATTTCCACACGCTGTCAGGGTACAGTGCCTCTGAATGGCAGCACTGCCCTGAAGTGTATCTGCTGATCCTCCCAATTTAGGGCTATTTGCAATCTTGATGAGAGTGCACTCTAGCACATCACTGATGTACTAAAGAAACCTGAACTCCAGGAATCCAGATTGAAGAATGCTAAAACCTCTCAACTGTCAACAGCTAAGATGAAATAAAAGGGCTCTGCAATTCCCAAAACAGAAGGGAAAAACAGAAACAACCTTCACATAGTAGCTATTTCAGCTATTTCCTCAAGTTCTTGATAACTAATTCTTGTTAAATATCATAACAAAATGAAGTCGCTTATAAATAAGAGACTGGTGACCTTCCAAAGAGTTGTACGATGACAACCAAACTACGGTCTTGTGCAGAATCGTGCAAGGGAAAAGAAAACAAAGGCATATCATGCCTGAAGACATCTCCTCTACTAGCAGTAAACCACAAATGAGTACGCAAATTTTGTCTGTTCTAAAGACAGGGCTTATGTGGGAATTTTGACAAGTACATCTCCTGACCTGCACTGGGCTTTTGGACAACAAAATACAGTGTATATATCATGTAGATAAACCCTAGAAGCTGAAATCTTCAGTGCAAGGACAAGCTAACAGTTAAAATACCAACACAGTCTCTAATTTTTAATGTTTCCTATTGCAATATTTAAAAAATATTAATTAGTTGTAACAGTTTTCTGTTATCTTAATCAGTACCAGCAGTTTAATCTACCTGCTAATATCCCAAGCTGAATAAAAATCTGCCTTTTAGAGCTGGGCAGACAGTGTGGAGCACTCAGTTATCACTCTTGATAGGTGACTTCAGTTATATTTTCAATTAGTACAGTTATAATTCATCAAAATGGCTGAGTCAGTTTTCTGAACTTTTGCTTTCAATGAATAATAACTTGAACCAATGATCACGACCAGGTCACATTGTCCTTTACAAGGCAAGAGAGGCAAAGTTCATGAGCTAGCTTTCAGATGAACTCTGACTACTGTAGAAATGGGATCTAGAAAAGCAGTCTCTGGGGAGACTGTTTCTACTTGATTTGAAGTCCCTTTCAGACTAACAGAAGAACATATGTAAAAATAAAATTGTTTATTACCACTAATGACACAAAGCAAATGTTAAATTCAATAATAAAGAACCAATGCAAAACATGCAAACAAACAAAAAACACTCAAAGGCTGCTCTCAAATACAATTTATAAAACCAATACCATCAACATAGGGACCTCCAGGATAATAAATATCATAGATGTGTTAGTATTTGGATATAGTACAACACATTTCATATTTGAAATGCTACTGTATAAAATACCTTTCCTTGATTTTCCTGTTCTTGATGTCTGGTTAGGAGATTGTTGAATTCCTATATCCATTTAGGAAAAGGCATGGAAAGGACAGACGAAATAATGACATCAGAACAAACTGAAATTCCCAGAAACTTGGAAAACATAAGCAGTATATCAAAGCAGCTACAGCAATGGGAGAATATACTGTGACTACCAGCCTACTCTACAGTTTTAAGTCCTGGAAACAAAAGAAATCACAATCTATAGAACTCTACTCTTAAGGTACAGGGTCAAACAGTAACTTCATTTACTTGCTCCATGTAAGACATCCATATTTCAATATTTTGAAATACTGAAACAAACTGTGAGAAATTTACTCTTCTGACAACTTTAGTATTTCCCTCAGTTTGACTATTCCTTGTCTAACACTGGCTGCCAACGCAATTCTAGAGTGCTTTATACATGCAGCACACAAAAGTCCTTACTCAAAGCATCCCAAAAATCTCTATGTGCCAACAACTAAACTTTGGCTGTAGACTATCCAGAAATTTGAAGGAAATCTTGGCTCCTAGTACTCACACCACCATGCAGCTCTGAGCCATTATGTCATTTACACTCACTCAAGTTACAGTTTTAGCATGTTTGTTATCCCTTGCTAAAAAAGGAACCCAGTAACTTCTTGCCTTAATCCAGCTCACCTGAAAAGTTGTGTTGATGTCTGATGCAAACACACACCCCTCAACCTCTGAAGATAGGAGTCCTGCTTACATTGATCTGACCATGCTGAACCATTCACACAGAGAGCCTATGTCACCAACCAGAACACAGACCTGACAAGAAGTCACAGTGTTCCCCCAGGACCAAAATGGGTGAATTGACTAGTGTGAGTATCATGCATGTGTGCCTGTATGTGTGCACATCTGTGTGCTGTGGAACAGAAGCTCAGAATATAAATCACTGTGCAACTGTTCTACCCATCCTGTTTAGTAAAATTTTGTATTTTAAGGCAACGAATGGTGTAGTTCAGTTATTGCAGCTACCTGACACCAAATTTCTTCACAATGTTGAGAGCAGAGTCCTGCCTATACTGATTTTACCACACGGAATGAATGTAGCAAAAGGACTCTTATCAAAAAGATACATTTAAAGAGTTAAGAAATTACCTTAACATGGTTTCTCATCCCTTCTCCATTTCTCAGTTTTCTTAAGAGATGATACAGGACAACTTTTACTGACTTTGGGAGATACAAATCACACTGAGGCACTTCTTTTCTAAGAGTTCTCTGCTGAAAACCCAACAGTTTCTGTAGGGACTCAGGGAAACGGAAAAGGAACAACATGCTAATATACCATGTAGTAGCTAAAAAAAAAAATCTGACTGCTTGCCTCTAGAAAAATTGGACAATTATTAGTTTTTGCCAAAGAAATTCCAACTTCAAATCTAAAAGTCTGTCACTCCATATGCTAGGGCTGGGCCATTCATTTGGAGATATTTGCAAATCTGTCCGTGATTAATAAAAAAGTGCACATTCTGACAAAAAGAGGGTAAATATTCAAATAAGCAAAAGCTAACTTCTTAAATATGCTGACTTGCACATTAGAGGGGAGTATTTTGAAAAATGATCCCAGAAAAATAGTAGAGAAGAGCAAAAGAAGAGAAAGTAATTCCAAAATGGGTTTCTCTGTACTCTCAAGATCATTCCAGCTTTTCCTCTAACAGAGACTTCTAAATCTGTTACTGCAGCATATCAAAGGGACTCTCCTGATGCAGGATCTACCTGTGCTCTGCATGTACAAGCCAGAGACTGCAAAATTAATGCCAATAAATGTTCCCTATATGCTACTAATCTCTCAGAGACACTACTACCTGTACCAAGACCTTTCAAAAAGAAAAATTATTTCCTGCAATCTACCAAGAAACTTCACAAATCTCCAACTAGATCAAAGCAACTGTTCCTAAGTCAAAGCAACAAAGTTTGACTCTAAATTAAAATCCTGTATCTGGGAAAAGTCAGCGAGGAAAAATATCCCATATTTTGCTTGTATTTCTTGACATATTTAAAAAAAGGAGTTACAAACTGTATTTAAAGGAGTAATGAACAGTGTTTGAACACTGTCTTCTGCCCATTTGCCACATAGTTCCAATATAACATCCTTAAAAACTCAGAAAGAATAAAACCTCTCACTTGTAAGGCCTGAGATGTAAGGTACAAGACAAACTATTTCATTTGTAGTATGATATTAATTTTCTAAGATTCCCCTAGGGCTCTGTGAGCTCATAAACGTAGGCTAGATTTTTAAAACTCACTAAACAACTGAATGATTTTTTGATCACAAGACAATTTAATTGTTTTTCTGAATCATAAGTAAGTTTTTTTAAAAAAGTATTTCATAAAATTACTGAAAGAAAAGCTTTATTTTTATTGTAAATCAAAACTATGTCCAAGACAATATAGCATACACAGACTCTGCAATGCTACTGCTAAGAAATTTACTTTTACAATATAATTTTTCCTAAATATGTCTCTACAGCACCTACACAGAAACAATTGTAAGTAATGCTGAGAAACAGGGTGACTTGCTAAAAGGACCTTAGTGCAGATGAAACTACTAATATTAAAACAAAGACACATAAACTCCATGAAAGATACAAGACATGTATCTTTCCCCTAATTCCTCTGTTGCTTCCCAACTACAGAGAGAGGAACAACTATTAGGGATGAACCTACCGCTTTTGTAATTGGATTTTCACAATCTGAATGGCCATCTATGGCTAAACTGTACATACCTGAAAAAGAAAAACACTTCTGCCTATTTTCTTTCCTGTTGCCCTTCTCCCCCTCTCTCAATGAAAACATATAGATGGGCAATCGCTCAGACAGAAGGCAACAACCTTAAGAATCGGACACGTAGCACACAAATCAAATGCTTTCGCAGCCTGAAGAAGCACCTCCAACTAGCAACAAATAAGCACATTCACAAAACTTGTGCTGCTCCACCTGATGCTGAGACTAAAATCAGTGGTGAACACAGTAAGCATTAACAATACAAATCCCCTACAGAAAAGACCTTAGTGATTTTCCTCTTGAGCTACTCCACAGTTAAGGATCCTACCTCCTCTGTCCACAGCAGGTGCGCCCAACGTAAAGGCAGCAGCTCCTGCCCGCTGCGGAGTGCCAAGTACTGTGATGCCCTGTGCACCGCCTGCAGAAACTTCTGTGTTTTCCCAGTCTGCGTATTCTCCCAGTTGCTTACTAAGACTGCATACAGAAAGAGAAGAAATATATTTGATAAAAAATAACCATATACTTGCATATACCATTTAACAGTTTACAGCCACTTATTATCCATCCCACACATATTCATAGCCATATAGATTCATATACTCATATGCACTTACTGCATGACTGTAACATACATCAATACTCACTACAGTCACGTTCAGTCTAAAGATGCATATTCAAACCTACAAAGTTATTAACTCCTTGGTACACTTATTTCAGCTTAGCTTTTAAGCACTCTTAACCACTCTAGGGAAGAAACAACCACAGGTACAAAGCTATGCATAAGAGGAGTAAAACTGTTCAAGATTTTAACAAAAGGGATATCATATCTCCTCTGAAACAACAGGTTGGTAGTTCTCGGTTGTTGTAGTGGAAGCCAGTAAGGACAACAGTGTTGGGAGGGGGAGAGGGCTTACATGTGTTTCAGTCTGCCAAGTTTCACCTCTGGATAACTGTAGGATACATTGGACAGATGTGGGCTTAGCAACAAAACTTGAAACTAAACAGAGAACTCTGTGTAGAAATTTTCCTCAACTTCCAAACTAACATGAGACACTTGAATGATACATACCAGAAGACAATGAGGAAATGACCTCAAGTTGGGCCAAGGGAGGTTTAGATTGGGTATTAGGAAAAACTACTTCAATGAAAGGGTTGTCAGGCATTGGAACAGACTGCCCAGGGAAGCTGTTGAGTCACCAGCCTCGCAGGTATTTAAAAGATGTTGTAGATGTGGTACTTAGGGACATGATTTAATGATGGGCTTGGCAGTGTTAGGTTGATGTCTTCACTTGATTATCATCTTAGAGGCCTTTTCCAACCTAAATGATTCTATGAAGACATCACTGAACACTGAAGACAACACTGAACATCACACCATCAACACAGGTCTCAATACACCATTAAACCTTGGTGCTCTTATCAAAAATGATCAAAAGCCACACTGATAACTGACAATTTACTCTAGTAATAAACTTTAAAATTTACCTAGAATATCCATGAATAACAGCATAATCCTCAGCTGTCCATCCATTAGTGTCTTTGTGGGAAACATCAGCACCATACTGAAGAAGAACTTTTATCAAATTAACCTCTCCCCCAGAAGCAGCAGTCATAAGTGGGGTTCTGAAACATCAAAAATATGATATGGAGTAGATCATTTCACACAGAAAATGTAATTATTTTTATTCCTGTTTGCCCTCAAAAAAGTATTCTCCCCATTACTTTAAAATTAATAAAAGATAAAGCATTTTTCATTCAGTATTATGAGAAACAATAAAATGGAAGAAGAAGTCAAAACAAATGTTTGATCTTCAAACAAAGCTTCCACATAGACAACAATTACATACAAACTCTGCTGCTATGCAGGAGATGGTTTTTCAAATTGAGACAATGCTGCTTAGCTAATGGCAGGTTTCCTGCCAGAAAGGCCATCACAGACAACACCATCTTGCAGAAAACATCCACCGAGGAATGACAGCAAGCCACTGAGGTATGACCCACTTCCACAAGTCACACAGAAATAAAAGCTTCTCTGGGGCTACCTGGGTTTTTTTCAGAGCTCATTCCTATGCCTCTCATCCATCCAACCTAAAGAATACTAAAGAGACCCATGTAGAGTTTTGAAAACCCCTCACCTTTCACACCGATCTCGAGCATGCACATTAGCTCCTTTTTTAAGAAGAAACTCCATTATCTCTTCATGATGTTCGGAGACAGCAAGAATAAGTGGGGTATATCCCTCCTAAAAGGAGGAAGTTAAAAATAAAAGTAAAAAAAATCTTCAAGAAAAACACGAATGCAACTTTTTGAAAGAACTTCCTCAACAAATAAAAAAACCTTACCTTATTTTGAGCATTAATATTGGCATTATGCTCAAGTAACAGCCCTGCTACAATGGTATTAGGAGATAGGACAGCCAGGTGAAGGGCAGTGTTGCCGTCAGCATCTGCCAGATTTGGGTCAGCACCATGCTCTAGTAGAATAGCCACACATTTTTCTTGCTGGCACTGTACTGCCTGGGAACAAAGCACAAAAAAGGAAAAACTTCCAACATTTACCTTTCACTCTGTTACAATTCCCCCAGCTTCCCAATACTGGGAAATAAGAGCACCTTCAAAGATTAGCTAACATATGCCCTTCCACACCAATCACAATATGCATTTTTCTACACAGGTCTAAATAAAGAATCCTGCAAAATACATAATTTAGGGCATAATCAATAAGCCTCACTTACAAGAACATAATACAGTCCACATACCTTCATCAGTGGCGATTTGTTATCATTGTCAAAAAGATTTAGCTTACACTGGTTTTCTACTAGATGTGTAACTACATCCACATGGCCGCTTGCACAAGCGAGATGCAGAGGCGTCCTAAAAATTAAATAAATTAAATTAGCACAGACAGCCATAATTTCAGGCTTTGATAAATGGATATGACCACAAGTTTCACTCTGCACTAATTTTGAACCGCATTGCTGTAGGTAGGTCCTCTATATTTATGGAAGCTCAACTAACCTTTCAAATGTTTTAGTACCTTGCTGAGAGACAGAGGGACATCATCTCCCTGGTGGGTGGGAACACAGAGGGAGAGGTACACTGATTAAATAGCAGGTGACACAAACTCAGCAATTTGTAAGGCAGATGCTCCTCGTTAGAGGGCAGCTGATGGGCCCCCTCCATAGCAAAGAGCACGAGGACAAGAAAAACGCGCAAGACTTGTGATATCTTATTACAGACGGAAGAAACTGAAGCATCAAGGAAGAGCTCCTAAGAGCAACTACCACCAATTTTTTAAAAATTCCCATGCAAGTATGGAGGATCCTTACATCTCTGAAGAAATGGCTGACTGAGATTACTTGAAAGCTAAACAGAACTTCTAGTGAAGGAGTCCACAATCATCTAAAAGCTGCTACTACCAAGCACTAGGAAACAGGATAAACCTAAAGTGCCTAACAGCTCTGAAAACAGGAAAGTCTGCAGAAAACCTGTGGGCTCATTGCTGCCCTCCCAACCAAGCCTCTAAGCCTGCCAAGTGGAAAGAGATGGCTCTGCTTGGAGCAAGTCCTGCTGAGCTCCACAGAAGATCCACTTCAGGGAATAGGCTGGGAGAACATCAGAGTGTTCACAGTTGCCTGTCTCCACAAGAGACCTTCAGTAACACCAAAGCTGTTCTGCCACCCCCCTGGAGATCCTGCTCAGACTCAGCTCCTCCTGCTGCTGCAATCATACATTGATCAGCCATGGGGTAGAAGAGACCTACTGATGTCTGAGCAGCCACAAAACAACTCAACCAGGAGGCCACAGGGGAATAGCAAATTGATGGCACACACTTTCAAAGGCACCCGAGCCAACAATCCAGCAGCTACAAGATATGCAATGCTAAGCTCTAGAGTTCACTTTGACAGGCAGCTGACAGAGTAAATCTCTCTTAGAGATTAGTTTGACCCAGGATTCATGACTCGCCAGCATCATGCCTGAAGTGCTTCAAACTCTGTGCCGAGTTTTGCCTATCTTTTTCAGTAGGGCTGAAGGGTTTGCTAGACCACCTCTGAAAAGTCTGCCTGCTCCTAATTCATGCTGTTCCAAACACATTTTTTTGGAGGTCCTACGGGCTACAAGACCCACTTTATGGAAAGAGCCTGTAGGCATGAGACTTGCCACGTCCCTTATGGAGGATTTTGCTTTTGGAAATCCCGAGGAGCAGAACTGAGATATTCATATGAACAATGCACATTTCAGCATTTCAGTCATTGCTTCATAGGTTTCCTATTCTTCACTTCTATTTCCAATCATGCCTTTCAGTCCATGGAGGACATGATGAAGCTCTGAAACACAATTGCATCTCACAATCGTTCACACCACACATCACACCCACAAACACTAAGAGTAGGTGGGCCTGTAACCCTCATAGCTGGTAAAGTGTACAGGGGCTCCAGTAAACAGGCATATTCTGTCCACTGAATTCCTCTCAGGCAAGCTTTTCAGCACTGAGCATTGTCATGTCAAAATCATTGCAGTGCTTTACAGTACGTCCACTGCCTTGCCTCTTGTAAAATTTGTTTGGGGTTTTGTTTTGGTTTTTTACAGCGTGCTACTTTATTTCCCCAGTTATAACACTGATAATAGCTTGACACACAGAAGGAAACCTTTCTAGAAGAAACAAAGCTGTCTAGAGAATGAACTTACACACAAAGTAACCAAATTTCATATTAGGACCTGCTAAGACCCGATGACTATTTCCATAAATGCCATTGGGCATCCTGACTCAGGCAAATGGAGTCACAAAATGCACTCAATTCGCCTTAAACTGCATCTCCCATCTCTAACTGCATAAACAAATACTAATTGCCAACACTCAGGCACATAATCCACATTACCAAAGTGGATATTTACCATGCTCTTCCCTGCTTCTACAAATCTAGGTGTTTTTAGGGCTATAAGCGAGCTGGCCACCACAAGTACAGCCTTCAGGACAGACAGCCTAAGAAGCTGAGCTACTCTGCCAAAACCAGCATCTCTTCAGAATATCACAAAACTTTTGACTCTGAGCCTTTTTAGAAAAGGTATTAAAGGGTTGTAACATACAAGACTCCAAAACTTCAGCCAATTCCCTTATGCTGGATCACTAGGAACCATGCTGCAGACCAAGGCTTCTCCTGAAGACAGAATTGCCAAATACTTGCTGTGCGTGACTGAAAAACCCACACAACAGCACCTGTCAGAAGAAGCAGCTTTTCCTGCAAGTCACTGACCAGATCTTCCAATCCAAGATACTGATTAGCTGAGCCAAAGCCTCAGTGCAAACAACTCAGTGCAAACAACTCAGTGCAAACTGCCATCTAAAATCAGACTGGCTTTGGCTGCCACATCACAGTCACAGAAGGCAACTGTGCATGCAGCATCAATAAATATCATGTTTATTCTGCATTACAAGTCCTTCCTAACTGTAGTGCTTAACTTATCCTTAAGTTCCGAGGAACTTAAGTGCCTCTGAGTGAAGGCAGTGTATCCTTCTCGCCTCAACTACTGAACCTGCACGCTGAGCCCTCAGAGGTGCCCACTTTGACTTTGCAATTTGATTTCAAAGCGTGGCTGGACACAGGGCGTGAGGCTTTTCCTGCAACCCGCCTTTACCAGGCTGACAGCTCACTTCCACTCCTACGCCCCTAGGCAAGGGCACACGACTCCGGGAATGAGGACACTGAGGAGACCAGGTCAAAAAGGGTAAGGCGACAGTTGGATGCTTGGCCGAATTCACGGGGTTTCTGGCAACACAAGCCCGATTCCCACAGCCAGGCGAGGGCTGCGCTCGGCTGCGGCGCCCGCCCTCCCGTTCCTCCCAGCGGCGCTGCCGGCCCTGCGCCGGGGAGCTCCCGGGGGCTGCTGTAGGTGCACCTGGGGCTCCCGGCCCAACCCCGCGGCTCCCGCGCTTACCGCTCCGCCTTGTCCCGCCCGTCGATGCTGTATTTCCTCAGTCCCTGCCGCACCTGGGCCAGGTCACCGCTGGCGGCCGCACGGTGCAGCTTGCCCAGATCCTTCTGCCGGAGCTCGTAGGCACCGGCGGGGCAGGGCAGGGAGGCGCTGCCGGGAGGCGGCTGCCCTTTCCTCTTCCTTCCGAACCCGAAGATCCTCTTCATCCCGCGAGAGGGACGCGGGAAGCACCCGGCGGGCTGTGTCGGGCCCCGAGCAGGGACAGGGGAGGGGAAGGGAGGGGAACTCCCGACGGCGGCCTCGCCTCGGTGCGGTTGCTGCGGGGCGAACGGCCGGCGTGCCGGGAGGGGAGGGGCAGCAGCAGGGACCAGGGCAGCTCTGGCTGCCCGCGGACCCCCCCGCCCTGCGAGCCCGGCGCAGGCGCGGTCCGGTGGCGGCGGGAGGGCTCGCGCAGGCGCGGCCGCGGGAGGCGGTGAATTAACGGACAGAGTAGTTATCCCGTGAAATGCGTGTCCCGGTGTCTTTAGTGCTCCTTGAGGACTGTTACTGGGATTGGGTGAATGGGTGACAAGGGAACAAACAGCAAGCCTTAATACAGGAGGAAATGGGATGGAGGGGGACTTCAGACCTCGTCCCACTACGTCACCCATTGTTGAGTAAGTCTGGTCCCTGTAGCTGGACTCGCAAGCCGCAGATTGAAATGAGGATGGAGCTCTGGGTGGGAGCCCGAGACAAGGGGCCGTGAACTGCCAACCTTCGGGATAAGAAAGGGCACGACGAGGGGTGACGTCAGCCAGGTGAATGGACACGGAGAGACCCAGCAGGATCAAGGAATTGCTGACCCGTCGGATATCAAAGGAGATGAAGACCGGTGACGCCGGCGAGGTCGATGGACAGGGAGAGGCAGGAGCCGAGACGTGTGCGCGGGGAGACTGTGAGGGGACAAAGGCCCAGGGGTCCCTTGTGTGAATGTCCTACTCGGAGGTAACAGCTCGAGCTGCTTCTGTGTTACTGCAGAGGAATAAATGGCTTCATGGAACGAGACATCTGAGACTTTGCTATGGACAGCCTGGGGTCGAACCGGTAAGGAAACCTGGTCGGACTGTGTGAGAGGGGGTCTGTAGGGATGGGTGTCAAGCGGGGCACCCGTCGAGACATTGGAGCCGCCCACTGCGAAGGTGCTTCGATCCCAGCAGTGAAAGCCTCTGGCTTTGGGAGTGTGACTGTCAGATAGTTGTGAATGATCAGACTGGGAATTTTCCTTAATACCCATGACAGACTCAGAAAGTTACTTTTCAGTAAATGTGGTTGTCGACACCGACACAGGAGTCTACAAACGTGCGCACTCACTATCTGTATGAAAACGTGCTACAGAAAGCAAAATATTTTGTGTTAGTAAGTTGGGAATCATTCTGAATATGGTACTGGTACAGTCATACCCCTAGGTAGTGCAGATGCCATATGATTTGGGGGTGATGCCATGGTACAGGAACCTAGCGTATTTGGCTAATGGAACACCTTGCCAGAACACTCTTTGCTATCTGTAGGAACTGCTGCTTTCATATGAATTTCTGAAAAAAGAGAGATGGCAAAAAACCCTAATTCAAACAAAGGAACACATTTCACTATGATTAGCAGTGAAAATATTTATTGCAATGTGACAGTGCCACTTCTTAGAGAGACACTTCAACCCTTTGAAATATTTTTTTCTCCTTTATCACTAATAATGGTACAGATATCAAACCCCTCATTTTTCTTTGCAGAATGAGTCTTCACAGCTTTATCAAATGTGTTTGCTACTGGTAGTGTTCTCTTACACCACAGTAACTGTTGTACGGTCACTTTCTTTAGTTGATTAGTGTATTAATAGTGTTCTGTTTTTTCAGACCTGATCTCTAGAAAAAAGAGCTAAATTAATAATACACAATATCATCATGGCTAGGCTTCGCGAACGAAGATTTGAGAAGGGCTCTACCCATGTTTGTTGCAAGCGCGTTGGTGGCTAAAAAGGCCAATAAAAGATAGGCATGACCGATTGCAAAAGGCACAGCAGAAAGAATCCTTAGATGGTATATTCTGGAAGGCATGATTCTTTCTGCGTTGTCTTTTCTCCTCAAGGGTGATCCTGCGTGCGTTCTCAAAAGCATCAACAGCGTTATAGATGGTGTGTCTCCAGGCCTCCCGATTGGAGGCCAGAGTAGACCAGTTATGATGATCAATATGGCCAAGGCTGAGATGTTGTTTCAGGGAGTCCTTGTATCTTCTCTTTGGGGCTTCTCTCTTGCGGCAGCTGGTGGCAAGTTCACCATAGAGCAGGATCTTGGGGAGGCGGTAGTCCTTCATCCTTGAGACGTGCCCTGCCCAATGCAGTTGTGTTCTCAGCAACATGGCCTCAATACTTGTGACTGCTGCTTGTTCAAGAACAGATGTATTGGTCACATAATCTGACCAGTGGATGTTTAGTATTGTGGAGACGTGCCTCGGGCCTACCTCACCACACTGGGCGGGGGACATGCCCCGGGCCGCCCTTGCCATGCCGGGCGGGGGCTCCTGGCGACCAATAAATAGATGGAAAAATACCCTTTTGCTGAAATCACAGCTAAGTAGATTCAGGTTGCAAAACCTAAAATCTAGGAGTATTGGGAAGTTACTAGTAGTAACCATTTTGAGAGTATCTTTGTAGTCAGGCTGACCATTTAATGGAGAAAAGGAAAGCAAAATACATTTTTAATCTGGATATATTTGTTTTCTTCCAGACATCTTAGAAGAAAGGCAAGTTTTTATTTACGAGATGGCAACATGGAGTAAACACAAGACATCTCTATGCTCTTCTCAGAAGGAAGTATTGCATCTCAAGTCCTTTTTCAAGTGGACGCATGCTCAGCCATAAATAGTTTTGTTTTACAGGTCACTCCCCAGCCAAGACCAGGAGACCCTACAGTCCATGTTAAATGTTTCAGAATGGTATCAGTAAAACCCCCTGTGATTAGAATCAGATTTAGTTGGTAGTAACTTTGATAACTTCTTAGGCTAAAATTTGATTTCATGCTTTTAAGATAAGGGGGTGCTGATGGGGCCAAAGAGTCATATAGGCACAACAGAAACTGTTCATTCATTATTAGCCAAAAAAAGTTGCAAAATAAATAGCTAGAATCAATCACTAAACCAGTTGTCAGCTGTTTGTATAGATCTTTGTTCATACTATTTCTTTAATCTTGTTGGCTCATGATGCTGTTGAAGCTATCCAAGTGTTTGGTTTTAGTTTTAATCCATTCCTATTTTTAGCTTTATTTTTACACTGCCTTTTAGGTTTTTGGTTGTCTTTTTTTAAAAGTTGATATTTCCTATTCTGTACTTTGTCTGTTCAGTGTTCTCTGTGGAGCTTATCTGTAGCTTTCTCAGTATCATCTAGTAACTGCTGTTTCTTTTCCTGTCTGCATGAAATATTTCATTCATGTTCTGATAGTCTGTATACCACAGGAAGATTTCCAAATAGGGCTTAAGTGTAGCTTAAGTGTTGCATAAGCCTTGGTATTTGGGTTAGTCTGCTGAAGGTACTTCAGTGTCATTCACTGTGGCTGGATAATTAAGCTCACAATCTTTGTACAGCTGAGGTACAAAATGGCAGTCTAAAATTCCCCTTTTCCAATATCTGTTTTCCCCCCTATTAGATCACCCAGTATATTTTATTTACCAGGAAGGAAAAGTGTCAGTAAAGACTTGTTGGGGTGATAACCATATGTTAATTACCTGGTTTAGTAGACCTGCTTTGTAACTGCTGTATTTATAGGAGGGGTGGTACAACTCAGAAAAGCTGTCTGGGAGAATTGCATTTCTTGACATTGCCAACCCTGAGGCTTTGAAGAGGACTGAGTAGTTACATGCATCCTGCAGACTGTGACTTCAACAGCTTTTGCTCTAAGCGGAGAGCTGCAACTGTGGGGCTGTTTCTGGTGTGCCACCTCTGAAGCCTTTTACAGTCAGTGCTGAGTCAAGTAGTGGCAGTTTTACTTGTTCCTAGTCCAGTCTGACACACCATATCCCATGCACACATGCACATGGTAGGATTAACAGCTAGCTTTCTGTTCAGAATGTGGAAGGGATTTCTTTTGACGTCCTCTAACTGATGAATAAAAAATGCTATTTTCTTTTCAATACAGTAAAAGAGTTATTGTGTAAAAGAAGGGGCTTATTAGCATATTCAGAATGGCAGAGATGCACTGACTCACGCTTTTTGGGCAACCAATGTACAGCTATCATAAAATTAACTCATTGTGTTATTGTGGAGCCAGGTAGGCCGTAATTGGATTTGTTAGGTTTGGTTACATCTTAATTGACAAAAATGCAAAATAAAACTTTTGTCTTCCTTCTTTTAATTAAACTACTTAGAAATTATAAACCATAAGAAAGCAATAAATGTCTGCTAAAAGTAGGACTGTAATACATTGAAAATTGATTTCAATTTCCAAACATCGTGGTCTAACCTCAGACACCGAGGTACCACACAGCTGCTTGATCACTACCCCCCGCACCTCACTTGCCCACAGTGGGATTGGGAGGAGAATTTAAAGAATAAAAAAACCTAACTCTTGGGTTCAGATCAGAGCAGTTTAATAATTGAAATAAAACAAGAAGTAGTAAGAAGAATTGTAATTTTAAAAAGACAGAAAGGAAAAATAAAACCCAAGAAAACAAGTGATGTACAATACAATTGCTCACCACCCACTGGTTGATGCCCATCCTGTCTAACTTCCCCCAGTTTCTATTTCTATGGTGTGGAATATCCCTTTGGCCAGTTTGGGTCAGCTGTCCCAGCTATGCTTCCTCCCAGCTTTTTGTGCAGCTCCTCTCTTGGCATGGCATAAGACACTCAAAAGTCCCTGACTTTTGGTAAGCACTGCTCAGCAACAGCCAAAATATCAATATGTTATTATGCTGGTTTTGGCTGGGATAGAATTAATTGTCTTCACAGTAGCTGATATGGGGCTGTGTCTTGGATTTGTGCTGAACACAGTGATGTATTACCATCAAACAGAAATGTTTTTGTGCAAAATTGTGCATTGCTGCAAAATTAGAAGGCCGTGAAGACTTCCCAAGGAGTAGGTAGTTCTGCTGTTTCATGTAGTAAGACGTAGCAGGAACTACAGGAGCAAATGCCTCCTATCCATAGTAACATATTAAAGCAAGGTCCAGTGAAGAAACTGCTAGAACAAAGATCAATGATGAAGAAAAAGGTGTCTCACAGATGTCTGGTGGCATTTGGCACTCATGGTGACATTAGCTATTTGAAATAGGTCACACATACCATACATGTAAATTTAGTGTAGAACTTAGGTGGGAGGTTCCTGCCCCACAGTGC
>NW_020897720.1:0-14395 GCF_003984885.1 Neopelma chrysocephalum
ACACCGTGCGCTGCTCCGCCGCCTCACACGCTCCCACACAGCGCCAGTGCTGTCATCTTCTCTGCCATTTCTTCTTACCGTGCTCCTCTTCCTTTCTCATTTTCTTTGCCTGTTTTGTCTTTCCTTCCTCCTCTTACTTTCGTCCTTTCTCTTCCTTCTTTTGTCCTTGTTTCCTTCATTAGTTATCTCTTTTCTAGTTTCTTTCTTTCTATTTTGCTTCCCTTTCTTCTTTCTTCTCTTCATTCTCATTTTCGTCTTTGCCGTGCCATGCCCTTCCCTTACTCCCCTTTCCCTTCTCTTTTGATTCTCCTCTCTTCTTTACCCCCGCTGGCAGCTCGTCAGTCCCCTCGGGTGCTGCGGTTGAGATCATCAAAGTCAGAGCAATCAGCACTAATTACGGGACCAGCGCCGGAGCGTGGTGCTCTGACCCAGGCGGAGATCGTTTGGGACCAATTCCTCTCAAGGTCTAGAGGTAAGGTCGGTGCGTGCTGGTCATCTCGACTGTCTCGTCTGTCTCTCTCCATTTTTCCTTCTTTGTTTACCCTAATTTCTTCCCCGCCTTTCTCCTATTTTCTCTGCTTTGCCTCCTTCCTTTTTTCCTTTCTCACCCTCCTTTCTTCTTGTGTACAGTGATACCGTCAGTGCCATGTCACTGAATCAATTTATGGTTTCTTCCTTTCTCTCTCTCCTTCCATTTATTACTTCACTCTTCTTTGCTTCTCTTTCTCTGCGTTGTTTCTTCCTTTCTTCTCTTCTTTCTCGTAGTCTTCTCTTCCCTGTCCTGCCCCATTTCCTTATCTTTTGCTTCTCTTTTTGCATCTCGTTTGTCTCTTTAACCAACGAGGTTTTCATATGATTACATCACTCTCGATATGGAGCATGGACCTGCCTTTTGACAAGAGCTCTTCTTCCTCTTCCTTGCTGACTTCCATCTCTCCAGATGAGGAACAAACTTCCTGCTTTTCTGCAGTTTATGCAAGACAGAAAGACTATCCCTTCTCCTTCCCTTCCCTTCCCTCCCCTTTTGCAATAAGGACACACTCTTCAGCCCCTGTTATCTCTAAAGAGAATCCACCACCCTCTGACAAACAAGCCCAAGCCCCAGAGACTTTGACATTTGTGCAACAAAAAGGCTTTGATCACACCAAACAACCAGGGGAGTCTTTCCTTCAGGGACTCGAACTCATCCCAGCCCAGCACTCCAATCCTCCAAGAAGGCTGAAAAAAAGCTCAGGACCACCACAGCTCCTGAGAGCTCTTCATTTACCTCGATGAAGAGCTATTTTCCACCTGCATGATGAATATCAAGCTCTTGCTTTTCCTTTCAGACAGACAAGGTCTGCCAGAACACAGCAAGAACCTCTGTACCCAGGGTCAGAGATCTCCAGCTAGGCAGACATTCTCCAGTTCTTCACCAATGACACAATCCATGTTCTACACAGCATCTCCTTTCCTCAGGGAAGACTCTTCCCCGCTCAAATTCAGCCTCCCTGTGACAAATCCTCAATCCCTACTCTGTGCCACTCGGAGGGAAGGATCACTGCCACAGCACACAGACAATGGCCCATCACAACAAAATAGCCCAGAAATTAAAAAAAAAAAAAGTTACTGTCTCCCCTTTCCCACCCCGGCAAAGCCGCTTGTGTGGCTGTCGGAGGATTTTTTACCACTCCATGAAGATTCAGGGCAAAATCTTCCACCTGCTAACACAGCTCTCGTCTGCTCTCGTTCACACCGGCCCCACGGCCACAGCACTTCCCTGAGGTGGATTAAGGATAAGAGCGATCTCTGCCGTTACCTCTGGAGCTCCTGTACACAAACCACGGTTCAAAACATTATTTCACACGATTGTCATACTGACCTTTTTGTGTTCCTGACGGACTGATCTCCACGGTGCTGCTGGTTCATGTGGAAACCTGTCACTGAAGGTTGTCAGGCTTTCCGTGGACATTAATGATGCTTTGATTCCAGATCCATCCCCGATGCCATTTTTTGTCTGGCTTATGCCATCAAAGCAAAGATGAACTCTTCCTACTGCATCTTTGTAACTTACCTGCATTTCCTTATCCCGACAAGTGACAGGGTTTTCTCCCCGAGGAAGACATTCAGACAGATAATGTTTCATATCCAAAATCCTGCTGGAATGAGGCTTTGAAGATAAAGAGTTGTCTTCCCCTCCAGCACTTCTCTCGAGCAGTGCAGCCCACGGTAAACAGCAAAAAGAGCCTCTGGCAGACACCGCTTCTGCTGAGGACTCGGATTTATTCAGCCCATTAGCACGTTCCTATGTCATTCCTAACGCCCACAAGGGTTTTGTTCTTCTCTTCCATGGTTTAGGTCTGCAGACTCACACTCTCATTGCCGTAGACCACAGGTAAACAGACACGAACAAATCCATCCTACCAAGTAGTACAGCATTTGTTAACTTCTTCCAAGTGCCGGCAATTGAATTGATCTTTTTGATAACAGAGAACTGGTGAGAAAGACCCTGCTCAGCATGATTTTTGCTAAGTTGATTTGGAGACACGTTCCCAACGTCTTGAATTTCCTGGAGTTTTCCGTCGGTTTGTTTTGATTTCTGTAGCAAAAGGAAATAAAGATTTGGGTAGAGATCACTGCCTTGACTCATGGAAAAGAAGTAATGCTGGGGCAGATCTTCTATCAACAAATTAATCACATTTGCTCCATGTGAGTCCCAGACGAGAGGTGTTTAAATAGGACAGATTTCGGGCTTTGGCTTAGGTTTTTTGGGTTGGTTTGTTTGGGTTTTTTGTTTCGTTATGTTTTGGTTGAGTTTTGGTTTTGTTGTTTGGTTGGTTGCTTTGGTTTTTATTTTTGTTGTGGGTTTGTTTTGTTTGGTTGTGTTTTTTTTCCTCCCACGCTTATCTTCTTGCTAAATTAATTCACTTACCTTGAATAAGTAGGTCTTCTCTGGAGAAATATCTCATGCCATATTCATGGGGAGGAAAACGTAATGCCGAGGTCAGCAAATTTGATTGACAAGTATCTTTAGAGCTGTACTAGGGTCTAGGTTAAGCTTGCTGTATGTAAAATGCAGTAGGATGTTTTAAATCAGTAAAACAGCTGTTATTGAGATGACCAACGCTGACGTCAAGGACACAGCACTCGGTGCCCCTTTTCCTGTGGTCTGAACACTTGTCTGTATTGTCTTCATATCCACCAAGTAGCGGCTTCTCTAAATGGTCCCACAGTGACAGAGATCTGAGCTTATCTAGTGAAAAATGTGCAATGAAACAGATAAAGAATCCAGGATCACCTACAGGAAGAGTTGTTTCTTGCTTCCTCAAATCCAGACCATGAGAGATTCTCGTATTCTGATGAAATCCAGCTTCTACCTGAGTAGCAGTGTAGTAGTGGATGACATTGGCAAATCCTTATGCATTGTAACGTTGCACTACTACCACAGATGTACAGCTAAATTGCCTTTTATACCACCTGCATCTATATGATCAGAAGTCCCAAATGTCAAAAGAAAAAGCTGAGATGATCCTGCAAAAAGCATCCGAGATGGTGGAAGGCTTAATTTAGCTACTTCAACTTGGTCTGTCTCAGAGCATGCCCGGTGCCTCTGACTGAGCAGCAAGACGTGAAGAGTGGTGATCCATATCGAGAATCTGTAAAGAAAAATCAAGATAAACTACTCACCTTTACACCCTGAAAGCCTGGGGTTTACTCTGAGCCTCCTTCATTGGGCAGGAAGGGATGAAAGCCTAGTTAAAGACCTGCAAAATAATAACCACGTGTTTCGACATCCGAAGTTCAGGTCATCCACCAAGAGCTCGAGGAGTGACTGCTGGACTCCTGGAAAAGGAGGTACAGCCCAACGGCGAGCACAAATCAGAAGGTTTGTCCTCCTGTCGTTTTTTAGACAGCGGAGAGACACACGGACTTTTCGAGGGATGTTTGGAACGCTCTATTTCGACCCCCGCTGAAATGAGAGCATGACTTCAGCTACACTTCGAGACAAGAAATGGAGAATCGGCAAGAGATGGAAAAGCAGCAGCTGGGGGAAAATCGCTCCCGTGATACAGGACACTTCCAGCTCTACCATCCCAAGTAGGAAGGTGCCGCACAGCAGCTCCACATCAGCCAGCTCAGGGCGACTGTCTCCATGGGACCGCGATCCAGAAAGAAAAGCCCGTCCCCTCCTGAAGGGCAGGCGAGCTCCGAAATCACAGCGTCGGATTTATCTTCGGGTCCTTCTCGCCTCTTTAACGTAGTTGGGCTGTTAGAGCACGGCACAGAAAAGCCGGGGTCGGGTTTCAAAGCCTCCTGAGACCGAAAGCTTTGAAAACAGCATCTCATTAAAGAGTGCTCTAATCACTAAGAGAGGAACTGCTCATATGGGTCCCACTGCCCCTTCAGCGGGGCATTCCGCCCTCGGCAATGCCAGCGGGGGCCAAGGAAGGGGATGACCTGGTGACACCCACCGCCACAGGGTTTAGTCTTCCCTTCTGCACATCACCCCCAGCAACGACCGAATATAACGGGGGCAGGCTCGGAGAGCATGGAACGGACACTAAATCCGTCCATTTCCACCTCCATCTCCGCGATGCTGCCAGAGCTGGGGCCCCGGCCTCGGGAAGCTGCCGGCGATGCTCGTCGCCGCTCCCCCAGACGCTGCTGCCGCTCGGCCGGTGACCGGACCCGCCGCAGGACCCGCACAAGGATCCTGCTGCCGGCCCCGAGCGGCTCCGCTCTCCTCGGAAAACCCAGCGCCTTGTCTGCTCCTTCATCCCGGGGAGTGGCCCGGCTCCCCCGCCGTCATCTGCGGGAGGAGAAGGGTGGCCCCGGTCGGAAAAGCGCATTAATAAAATATATAAAATAAACAAATAAATATTAATAATAAAATAATATCAGTCACTTCCAAGGCGCTCCCCAGGGCAGCGCGTCCGCCCCGGGCTCGCACGGACCCTCCCGGTGCCGGGACGCTCCGAGCAGCCGGCGAATCCCGACTCTCTCCGCCTCCCTCCTCCGCGTTCCCGGCAGCTTCCCGGAAGCTCCCGGCAGCCTCCGCTCCCGCTCCCGCCGCCGCGGCGGCAGCTCCGGGACCGGGATCACCGGCGGGAGCCGCTGCCATCGCCCCGAGCTGGTCCGGGCTCTCGCTCATCCCCCGCGGGCTGTCCAGACCCTGCCGGGCGGCGGCTCCTCCCTCGCTGCCTCTCTCTTCTGTCGCTCGAGGTTTCGTCCTCAAGTGCCCTGTATTTCGGCTGGAATTCCTCCGAGTGGCGTTTATAGGAGCCGGGATTTTCTCACGTGTTAAGGGGTTTAGGGGCATGGTGCCCGCCCAGTCCTGGGTTCTCCCTCTGAGGATATATATCTCCTTGTACATATATATGTATTAAGGATACAGATAGGGATATAAAGACAGAAGGAGGATGTCCTCCAGCGCAAACATTTTGGCTGCTCATCCCACGATGAGAGCTCGTGCCATAACCCCTCCACGCCCCCGCGTTGCTCATTTAACGTAAGTTGCATCCAAGCATTCGCAGCGCCCCAGGGGTCCCCGTTTTCCCGGGAGTCAGCCGGCCCCGAGCCCCGGTGGTGGGCTGAACCACAGAATGTACTGAATTGGAAGGGACCCACAACGATCATCGAGTCCAATTCCTGGCCCTGCACTGGTCCATCCCCAGCAGTCACACCCTGCGCCCCAGAGGATCATCCAAACACTCCTTGAGCTCTGTCAGTCTTGGGGCTGTGCCCACTGCCCTGGGCAGCCTGGTCAGTGCCCACCCATCCTTCTTGGGGAAGAACCTTTTTCTAGGATCCAACCTAAACGTCTCCTGACATTCAGGCCATTCCCTCGTGTCCTGTCCCTGGTCCCCACAGAGCAGAGATCAGTCCCTGCCCCTCCTCTTTCCCTCCTAAAGAAGTTGTAATTGCAGTGAGGTGTCCCCTCAGTCTCCTCCAGCTGAACACACCAAGTGCCCTCAGCCGCTCCTCACACGCCTTCAAATCAAGGCCCTTCTCCATCCTCGTTGCCCTCCTTTGGACACTTTCTAATGGCTGAATATCCTTCTGATATTGTGGTGCTTCAAACTGCCCCAATATTTCAGGTGAGGCCATCCCAGGTCAGAGCAGAGAGGGACAATCCCCTCCCTGATGCCCCTCAGGACAGGGCTGGCCCTCCTGGCTGCCAGGGCACTGCTGACTCATGGCCAATTTGCCGTCGACCAGGACTCCCAGGTCCCATTCCCGGCACTGCTTTCCAGCCTCTCATTCCCAGTCTCTCCGTACATCCGGGGTTGCTCCTTCTCAGGTGTAGAATCCGGCACTTCCCCTTGTTGTGTTTGCTCAGGCCTCTAATTTGTTGAGGTCTCTCTGCAGGGCCTCCCTGCCTTCGAGAGAGCCAACAGCTCCTCCCAGTTTTGTGTCCTCTGCAGAGTTGCTCAGTATCCCTTCGAATCCTGCGTCCAAGTCATTGATGAAGATGTTGAGCTGCCCTGCCCGCCCCTTCGCTGCTCAGCGCTGGGAGGAGCTGAGCTGAAAATCCTCCGAGAAAACACATCAGTCACGGTTAGAGGTGGAGCATAAAACGTGGAGAATGATGTTTGTGGGCGGCAATTAGCACTGACCCAGAGGAGAGGCGGGCGAGATCGGCTTCCCCGCCCTGGGGTGGGGACACAGGGCACCCCTGGGACTGGGGGTCTCCCTGGACCAGGACCCTTTGGAAAGGATCTCAAAAGAGAGCATGAGTTCCCAGGGAGCTGGCCGAGCCTGCGGGGCTGGAAAGATGACGCTGGGCCTGAATTCCACTTCTCTGGGGATCCCTGCAGGATCCTGTCCGGGGGGTGTTGTCCCACTCTGGAAATGCCGTGCGGAGACCAGGCGCTCCGGGAGCCCGGCTGAGCGATCCCATCGCCTTTCATTTGCTAAGTTCGTTCCCTAGACACCATTAGAGCTGCCGCTCGGGAGCAGATGGTTCCCCTCCGTCCCAAGCTTCATCCTGGACAGATTGCATACAATTTATTAATAACCCAACAGATGCTCGGGCACTTTCCAGCTCAGATTATATTTCCTGATTGCTGAAATCCCGGCGTGGGGGAGCTGCTCATTTATCTTCCACCGTTCCTCTTTGTGCCTTACCAGCACCAGGGGGGAAAGGGTGAAAATCGTGTATGTGTGTTCCCTCGCCCCAATTCAGCTTATAAACGTCCGGGAACTGAACGTGGTCTGATGCCAGCCTTGGTTCGGCCCTGCCAGCCCCGTGTCCTGGGGAGAATCGACTCTACATGGTGCCGGGGCCGCCCCATTTTCCTCGGGCACAGCACGAAGGAGCCGTCGGGACCCTCCGGTGCTGCTGCCGAGGCTCCCGTTAGTTCCCGTCAGCAGCCCGGCCCGCCAGTGTCTGGCAGGAAGCGGCGTGTTGTGATTCCCAGTAAAACATCAGGGACTTATGCCCTTTACTTCCCCTCCCGGAGCTGCTTTCCGAACTGTAGGGGTTGCTGTATCCAGGTGAAACTAAAACAAATGAAAAAAGCCCTCGACATGAACTCCCCCAGCCTTGGGCAGTACGGCCAGTGAGACAAGCAGAGCTGAGGGCCGGTAACCTCTTCTTCCTCCCGAACACAGGTTCTTAAGAAAGGAGTATTTGTATTTTAAGGAGGGGGATGTATGAGGAAAAAATGCTTGTGCCCTGCGAGACCCCTCCCGGAATAAGATAAAATGCTCTGAGCTCCAGAAAAAGCCATCACCGACCTTTCAGCAACACTACGTTCAATTTTAATGTATAAAATGGGCTTTTCTTTGCTCTGCAGGGAGAAGCACAAAAGCAGCAGGTTGTTTATCCTACTGAATAAACTAAATGCTGGTCTCTGAGGGATCTTATGCAAACCACTTACCTTGAAACACAACCCCACGGGAAAGTGAGCTATGAAGAGAGGCATGGTTAATGTTTTACATCTTCCAAGCAGCATCCAAGCGCCTGGCTCAGCACCAGTTACCATCAGGTACCACGGAAGGTAGGGGCTGTGGTTGTAATTAGGAATGTAGGAATCTCCTTTAAGGTAGCAGAGGATTTGGGGCTGGAGTTCAGTGAAGCATGATGTGGGGGTTAACCCTGGGGGCTGGAGGCTTAAATTAAGTCTTGAAGCTGAAGGTTAATTGTTAAAGTGAGAGTTTGGAGGGAAAGTGCATTTATTATTAGGATGCACTCCACAGTGTAGCTTTAAAACAAAAATAGGCAATCATTTCTGCTCAGTGGTAAAAGGCACTTCACTTTCTGTGAATGCAGGTGAGAGACGCTCTCAGCAATAACAGCAGAAGAATATTAAAGTCTGTTACATTTTTCATAGCCCCTGACATTTGCAATATAATTCCACTCCCTTGCCTTCACCACGCTCCCCATGCCAAACAGATTTAGTGCAGGGGGGAGTTTTCTTCATTTCAGCCTCTGTAAATAAAGTGAGAGAATTATGCAGTTGCAGGAAAAATAATTCCTTGCTCTACAGCAGTAGGGAAGGGCTCCATGAAATGATGCCATAGAAAGGGGAATCAGGGTGTAAAAGCTGGAGAGGTTGTGTTAAGATGGCCAGAGAACATGATGAGAAGGAGGGGGGTGGGCTACCAGAGACTGAGCTTTTTGCAGTTTCAGACAGAATCTATATAATATCTTGTACTCTCCATCCATAGCAATTTTATTTCCTGTCCATAGGTTCCTCTAATACCTCAGATTTTCTGAAATGTCCACCACAAAGGGAATGTGGGGAAATTCCAACAATGGTACAGGTTTCCTGATCAAATAATGACTTTTTTTATCCAGTTCTCAGTGTTCTGTCCATCCTTCTTCATCTCACAGTAACAACAACAACAACAAATATTATCTCATGGCAGAAATTCTTAAATTCTATTAAATTAGACAAATTTCTGCCCATATTTTTTTTCTTTCCTGTTGCTGCACACCAGCTGTGCAGGTCCTGAATGCCATCTCCTTTGTTCTTTCACAGACCTCCAAAATACTGACTTCCTTTGATGAGTTTCCTTGGCCAGGTCACAGAAGAAAGCAGAGAATGAGCAAAACCTGCAACAGCAACAAAACTATTTTCCTTGTTGATAAACGTTCTTCAGTCACTCACCACTTTGTGTCACTGACAAACCGTCACCACAGTGAGTAAGTCTCGCACACATTCTAAGGGAATGTTGTAATTATATGATTTGATGCTGTTTTGCCAATTTTCAGTCCTGACTTCCTCATTAATAAACTCGAGAAAAGGGAAATACAAGCGTAGCCAAAATTACAAAGTTGCAAAGTAGAACCTTGTAACAAAATGAACAAAGTCAGAAGCATTCACTTCCTAAATCTTTTCCCTTTTGAGTGAAAGGCTCAGCTGTATTGTTCCTCCACTTGGAGAACAGACACATCCATGAAGACCAAACGGAAGTGTCCTCTGAAAGACCAGCCAGTTCCCATGCAGCTGGGAACTTCAGCTCTCACTGGAGAAAGGGCATGTGGAAATGTTTGGGGAAGAGAAAAAGAGGTGAGGAACCAGGGCTCATGGGGTAGCTATTCCAAGTAGGAAAAATTAATTACCTACAGACTCTGTTTCTGCCTGTATAGATTTCTAAGCGGGCACTGGTAGTGATGAGTGTGCAGGGCTGGGCCCTGGGGGTTTTCCTTGTACAGTTTGACAGGAAGGCACAAGATTCCCTTGGCACAAATTTGCTGTATGGTACAAATCTGGTACAAACTTCTGCCCACACAGAAAGGGTTGGATTTTAAGTGATTCCAGAGGCTTGGGCAGTTTGGAAAACTGTAGGGACCAGCTAGTCCTCTTCCACTTATCCTAGGTCACAGCTAAAATTCCTCTCCCTCTCTCTCTTCCTCTCCTCTATGCCTTATAATACCCAGATTTCCAGCATTTAAGCTCCGGTGAATGATCCTGTCACAGTCATGGAGACTTTCTTTTGCTCAAGCAGTGCCAAAATTACAAGGTTGCCCAATATTTGCGGCGGGAGACCGAAATTTCAGGTCAGCCAGCAGAGCCTGGCTGGGGCAGGGCATGGCTGGGGCAGGGCACATCCAGTTTGCTTGATAGCTATGCAGAATATTGCCCTGGGCTCTATGTTGTATGCAAATGTGATGCAAATATTGAAGTGTCCAAATTGCCTCATCTCTTGCTGTGGCCACAGCAACATGTCTGTCCCTTTTGGGTGAAGGAAAAGAAAAAGCTGTGATCACAGAATCCCACAACAGTGTTTGGAAGAGATCTCTGGACAATATTTAGTGTGTCATGTTGTGTCCCCTCCCTCTGCTTGGAGCAAATTGCCCAGGACTGAATCCAATCAGTGATTTTACTCCTTGTGTTCATTTCCTCGGGGTCAGCTTTCAGCATTTGAGAGCTGAAAAAAAGTGGATTTATTTGAAGAGCTTTGCTTGGTTTGTTTTGTCAGAGATGCGTCCGCATCATTCTTGTTTCCGAGGTCTTTCTGTGTGCATGAGCTTAAAAACGTTCCCTGTCTTTGTCAAGCCTGCTGCTCTCTGCTCATCTTTAAGGCAACAACCAGCCGTGTGTGTGCCAAAAGATTTTACTGGAAAAAAAACCCATAAAGCAGCAAGCAATCCAGTTAAGCCAATGAATGACAGCACCACAACCCCAGCCTTGAAAACACTGAGAGCTGCATCCAGACTGATGCTTAATTTGCCACCGAAATAAATAAATAAATCAAGCCTTAAGCACCCTGAGGTTCATCAGGGAAACAAAAGCCAGTGCAGATTAGCAGACTCCTCACTTGTAACTGGGGAAAAAAAAGATAACTGAAGCCTGGCTCACAGTCTCAGCCTTTGTAACAAACACAGATCCCACAGTCCACTATATTTTGCAAACTGCAGAGTACCAGGGACTGCAAATTTCCATCAGCCACCATGGTTAGTCTTGCAGCATGGACACCTATCCCTGGTTTCTAGTTGGTTTTATTTTTCCTCCACATTTTGGGCTCTTTTGGGCAGAAGCACACTCAGACCTGCCTCTCGTGTCTCTGGTTTCTGCCCAGGGTCTTTGTCCAAAGGGCTCACTAGAAACCTGTAGCTTCAGGGATCCTGCAGCTGCTTTATCTGTTCCAAAGAACATCATACAACTCTGTTTTCCCGATTTTTTGCTATCACAAACTTCTTGTCAGGCTTAGCCCACTGTCTTATTTACCACCTCTTTGCTTTCCCACTGAATCCCGGAAAGAAACCAGACACACAATCCTAATGAAAAGCTCGGCATGTAAAGAGAGGATTTATATTTCACTTCTTGTCTTTGCTATTGGTTTTACAAGTGATTGCTCATCAGAAACCAATTACCCCAGAAAGGCTTGGGTTTGGGTCCCTACTGATGTTAGCAGGATGAATAGCCTCATTTACAATCTCTCAACTGGAAAACAAAAAGTAATGATAATAAAAAAAAAAAAGTCTTTTCTAATTCTCTCTGCCTCCATTGTAATTCACAAGAAAATTAAACTAATAACTCTCTCTGTGAGCGTGTTATGCAGATGCCAGGAGTCAGGAATAAATGTATGAAACTATCCCAGGGAAAGTCCCCCGGGAAGGAACCTCTGAGCAGACAACTATTACGCCTTGCAACACTCAGAGCTACTCCAGCAATGCAATCTGTGCAGAGGGGAGGCTGTTTCATTTTCTTTTCTTCTCCCTCCCCTCTTTTTCAATTGAATTCCACTTGCAGGCAGCAAAAACTTCCACGATTTTTTTGCTGGGCTCATTTCCCACTCCATCTCCATTTCCCATTTGCGTATGGGAGTCCTTTATGAAAAAATTCTCCATGCCAACAGAATCAAGTTTTTCAGAAGTGGCTCCCAGAGTGGTCTTCCTTCCTAATGCCTTCAGTAGACACATAGGAAGGCTCGGGGGATGACACGAGGGTCCTCTCTGTATTCCCAAGCTCTGTGCTTCGATTTGTCCCTGCAGCTCACATCCAAGTTTTTAATCTTATTTTCTAAAATAAGCTGTAACGTTAAAGCAAAGTCTGTAACTTGTTCCTGGTGGTCTCCAAGGAAGGAGGAGCAGGAATGATCTTCTAGTTCCTCTCTGCTAGTTCCTCCCTGGCAAGACTGGGAGTGTCTTGCTGGTCAGTCGTGATGCCCCACGTGGATCCACCCTGGTTTTTGGACACCACGATGCTGGACACGGGATGGCTCAGTAAGCACAAGCACATCAGACAGGATGGTTCTGTCCCTGCTGGGTGCTGGTGGTGTTGTGCATTGTGTGAATAACATGGAGGACATCCCATTTCACCAGGGATTTGGCAGTTTTGCAGCCAGATCTTCATGGATCTTCATGGATTCACAGGATGACTGGAAGAGAGAGGGATGCCTGGAAGTGGTTGGGTCAGCCTTCTGCTCAAAGCAGGGTCAGATTTGATCCAACCTTACTAGGAAGCCACAGCAGATATAAAACTTGGGCCCAAAGAGAGGTAGAGAAAAAGGCCATAGGGTGAACCCTGCAGTGACAGGAGGAGAGTGGTGGAGTCTGTTCAGGTACCAAAGGAACACGACCATCAAGGTGTGTGACATCTGACAGGCATTGAGGGAGCTAAATGGTTCATGTTATGTGGCACAACCAGCCAAGAGGACTCTTGGGGAACATGGGCAAAGGATTCAGCCCCAGATGACCATCCTTTTGATGATCTCCTTACATGCTGGGGCAGCTGGCAGACTATCTTGCAGGGGGAGATTAAGAGGAAGGGCTGGTTTAGGTAAGCAAATGGAACATAATATTGCATTTCCTGGAAAGAGGGGAAAATAAACTTTTGTTTTAGGAACTGGTTTCAGGATTACATTCCTAAAGTATGGTCTTCCAGGGGAGACTCAAAGCAAATGGCAAACCTGTTCCTCTGGTCTCTGATAAAATACCACTGTCAGACAAGTGCTGGGCGTGTAAGGCTTTGTCTCCACCAAATGATATTAGAGGAAGATCAAGGAGGAGAGTGAGGACAAGATGGATCATACAGGTGGGATTGAACCCCAGGTTAAACTCCTTACATTTAGATCCCTGTGTGAATATGTTCCATCTGTACTCTGGGAAGCTTTGGAGATTTAGTCAATAGAGACTGAACAACTGCAGAGCAAGTGCAGTGATAAATAAATCCTGGAGCCCTCAGCCTTCACCCTTGGCAGTACAAAAAAATCTTCCTGTTAGTTAAAGCACCAAGAAATATGGACATGGACTTAGGAGGAGAATCATCAAACAAGCCAGGCTCCCCTGTGATGCTACAATCTAAACTAACCTCTGAATTTCAGACAGTCTTGGGCTGAAAAAATCCCTGTGTAGAGATCTGAGTTATTGTCTGCACCATGCTGAACTCCAGTGCTTTTTAGAGGGAGATTTGGATACAGAAATTGGGTGACTCATTGCAATTGAACAGAACAAATTCAGACAGCTCATCTTTTCTCTGGGTTCACATAACAATTTAACCCCGATTTTTTGATTTCCCATGCAGCCTGTTATCACAGAGTCTCTGCATCCTGGCCTAGCAGAAATCCTACTAATGCTCATAATAATTTTCTTGATTGATGGTTGCCTTTCCTGCTTCTTTTTCCTTTGTATGCTTTATTCTCTATGCAGGCAAAATGTATGATAAGATATTTCTGGAGCTGTTTAATGATATTTTCTGTTGTAGGCATTACTGAAATGGACGGATTTGATGTGAAGACTTTAGTGACCCTTCTGGGAATCTTCGCTCTTTCTTCATTTCTTCTGATGCATTTTTTTCACCTGTTGTTGCAGATATTCCTAGCAATGAATTAAACTGAATATCTCATCAGAAATGCCTGCAGATCCTCTGGATGTATTTCTGATAGCTGACTGCACAAATGTTTTATTTTTCAATCCGTTTAACATGAACTTGTTTGCCCTGCTTCCCGGCGCTGAGGAAACACTCTGAATGCTGAATGCTGAAATAAAAAATCGCTGCTATTGTTTAAAACATGCAAAAATGTATCATTTATTCAAATGGAAGTTTTGTAAGTCATTGAATTTCATGGGAAACGAATCATTAGTCAAAGTGCAGACTGCACTAGGGGTCATATTTAATTTATTTTCCAAGCCTTCATTTGTGCTTTTTGGTCCAGTGTGTCATAAGTTATTCAATACACAAAGGTGTCTACTTATGTCTCACAGTAATTAAGCTGATTAAGTCATATTATCACTAACAAGAAGCATTAATTCCACTTGAGTGAACGCTGCAAACAGAGCCAGTGACATTTCCACCACTTAGAGTGAAAACACATTAGAGGCGAACTGGGAAGCAAAAGCTTCCCTCAGCCCTGGCCTGTTCCTCCATCTGATCTCTGTGGAGGAGTTGGCAACTGATGTTTTCAGAGCAGTCAAAACCAAAAAGGTGCAAAGGAGCAGAGCAAATCAGCACGTGACAGTCAC
>NW_020897720.1:14795-45826 GCF_003984885.1 Neopelma chrysocephalum
AGGAGAGGAGAGGAGAGGAGAGGAGAGGAGAGGAGAGGAGGAATTTCTAGCATCTTTGGAGGCTGTAATTAACCACTGAGTGCCACAGACTGGGCTAGATGCAAAACCCTCCAAGATCCACACGCTGATCCCTGTGGATTTTAGCTCTGTCCTGCTGATACTGAGCCTTCTGGGATCTCAGACCACCTATATCCCTGGCTTTCCCCAGCCTGACCCAACTGCATTCAGAGTGCTGTGACCCTGCTAAGGTTTCCTGGGAGATTCACTGGCTGCTCCTTGGCTCTGTGCGTGGCAGACAGGAGTAGAGCTGAGCATCAGCCCCTCTGGTTCTTTCCCTCTGGCCTCTTTTCTCTCTACCTCTGGATTCATTTTGTCTCTTTGGGATCCATCTTCAAGCCATTACAGAGATATAAGTAACGTTTCCATCCAAGCAGTCTATTCAGCAACAGTCAAGGTTTGTGCTGGTGCCCAGAAGCACTGTGTGCCTGCCTCCCATGGCCTGAAGCATTTTGCAGCCAACTGCACCACATGGCAGCTTTCCCGCTGTCCTAGAAGCAAATCTCAAGCTGGCTGGCAGGCCCCTGAAAGCCAAATTTGCCTCTGGATCTCCGAGAGAGCTGGAATGTATGAGAGGGGTATATAGTGAGCATTCTACTGTGCAGATCTCCAAAGGAGCTCTCATGCCCAGTGCATTACCAGGCTCCAGAAACCAGCTAATGCTCATCAGCTGTGCAGGAGTGTAAGCACACAGAGAGTTGTAAAAATAACTAGTTGTAGGGCAAAGACCTTGCATTTTTAATGAGACCCTGTCCCCGTGGGAGATCTTCAAAGGAGATCTCATCTATTAGATGGACGATTCTGACCAGACATGCCCTTTGAAGAGGGATAGTAGTGTGGTTGAATTAGATTTATGCAAGTGCTCTCTCCCCTGAAGCAAGTCCCTTTTTATTGTCCTTTTTGTCAATATGGTGATTGAAACGAAAGATTGAAACTGAGCTCTTGTCAGTGCAGGTTTTCCTTCAACTAAGCAAAAGGAGATCCTCAGGGAATGTGGGGTGTTGAGGCTTGGGCTGGGCACAGTGTAGCTCAAATCCCTTTTGGAAGAGGCCTGACCTGAATATGCAGACCTGGGGGTCAGCAAGAGGCACAGATGTGTGTCTGTGTGTATCCATCTAGTCCCATGGGCTGAGAGGATGGTCAGGAGTAATGGAGAGGAGGGGGAGGCAATTTACAGTTGGAGCTTGGTAGTAGGGGTAAAAAAAGCCAGGAAAATACACTGGAGAGTGACACACGCACAGGGAGGTGGCAAAACCTGTCCCCTTGGTTGTTCAACCCCATGATTTTCCAAAAACAGGGATGCAAAGTGTCACTTTCAAATGTGTGGTTTGGGGGGGTCAGTTCTGAGCTCCATTTCCCTTTGGGAAGCCACACTTGGGAACCTGGCACAAAACACTGTCTCCATGAGTTTGTTTTGGTCCTGGATGCCATGAGGCACTGGGTGTAATGGGTGCTGTTGCTGTGTGAGCTGGAACACAGCAAATGCCTTGGCCCTGCTGCAGAGGGGCTGTGGCTGAGCCCCCACAGGCTCACTGCAGAGGGGCTGCAGTCCTCTCCCAGTGCCTGACCAGCACCACCTACAAATGCAGGGAAGATACTGCCAGAGCTAATCTGGGGAGAGGGGGAGATGCTCTCTGCCCCGCAGGGAGTCAGGTCCATTTGATGCTTTTATTACTTCTTGAGGCTGTTATTAATCTTATTGTATCACTTTACATAATTCCCTTGTTCTTTTGAAGCAGTGGAACAGGCTAATGCTGTACAGAGGTCTCAGGCAGTGGCTGTTTGGGGTTCTTTTTTACCCTTAGCACTCTCTAGAGACCCTTGAAGAATGCACTTGGCAGCATAAAATCCTTCATCCTACCGTCTAATTGGGACAGGGAATATTTCATCTACCCGCAGTCAGGCAGATGTGAGCCGGGACTGAACTCACCAGAAGCAGCCAGGTCCCTTTCATGTCCAAAGCACTGTCCTCCCGGGTCCCTGACTCCCACGGGGCCCCTTTGAGTGCTCCCTGCCCCCCACTTCCACTGAAGAGCAAGTTGGCCACTTGTAGACAAGGACTTTTCTGGGTTAATCCCAAAAGCCGCATTGCAGCCTCCCCAAGCCAGTCACTGAGCAAGGAGGGGGTAAGAGAAGGACAGTCATGGTGTGGCCACCTCAGGACTTCATCTGAAGGTGAACTGCTTCCCACATCAAGCCTAGAGTAATCCCACCACCAGACACAGGCCTGCCTATCCCCAGGGAGCCGGTCCCTACGCCTGGCACACATCCAGGTTGTCTCTGGCTCCTGAGGCAAGCTGGTGTGGGGTGAGCATCCAGGCAAAGCTTAAATGAAGCAGAGAAAGCAGAATAATAGCAACGAGACAACAGTGCCAGATCCAGCCCCTCTCCCCAGCAGCTCAAAGCCCTGTATGCCCGTGCCTTGGTTTCAAACCCCTCTCTGCCCAAGCTGGAGCACAGAGCAAGGAGCTGTGTGACAATTCCGTCTCCTTCCAGCCATGACCCCAAAGTACTCCTGGATCCCTGGGAGGACAGAAGGCGGCCTCGAGCCCCCAGAATCCAGGGGAAGTGAATAAAATGAGCTTTTGGCATAAATGAATAAAATGCTCTCCAGAACTCAGGAGGCCAGAGGGACACACGTATCTCCTGGAGCTGGGAGCGCTGCTCCAAGGGCTGCGCAGCCATCCCTGCTGTCATGTGCAGTTCAGGGACAGCCAGGAGCCAGGGTGAGCTATTAAAATACAATTTATTGGTACAAATCAGACATCATGAAACAAACTCAGTTTAGAAAGAGCTGTCATGTTCTGCACAGATGGATTGGAAATGAACTGTCCCGTGACCGGAGCGATTGGCAGTGGTGACAGACAGACTGGGTGGACAGGTGCAGGGAGAGCAAGGCAGGGAAGAGACTGTTCTGGGGCTGGAGTCCTGCCCTTGAGGGCCCCTGACAGGCAGCTAAAAGTCCTCACAGAGAAGCAGGGCACAGTGGGAGAGGTCTGTCCTAGGCAGGAAGGGTCCCCAGTGCAGGGGCTCCTCCAGGAATTCAAGACTTGGGGAAAACAAAGATCCAAGTGAGGGCACAGGGAGGAGGGAAGAGGATGGTCACCTGTGCTGGGGCCACTCCAGTGGCTGGAAACTGTTTTTCATTCAGGTGATGTCACCTTGGGCTAGAGAGTTGCCCAGCAGTGTGCATCTCTCACCTGCTTAATCTAACAGCTCTTCTGGCCATCCAATCCCTGTGTGCCCATGCTGTTCCCAGAACAAAGGCTGGCTCTGTCCTGGGCTCTGGTTGTGTCCTGGACTTTGGGTCTCCAGTCCTGCAAGTGTTTGGGTCAGGGTTTGAAGGGAAGCACCCTTAAAGGCTGGGGTTTGCACTCACTTCCCAGAGAAGACAGACACCAATGGCTGCTCTGGACATGCAACACATCCCACTGGATCTCAGGGACAGAGCAATGGTCACTGCCCCAGTGCGTGGGGTCAGACTTGGCTGGACCAGGCTTGGTCTGCATACACTTTCCATGCCTACTGGGACAGAGATACAGGCATGCAGCTCAGTACATTCACACAGCCAGACAAGACAAAGTGACAATGTTTACAGAGATGGACAGTCCCTAAGGGGACATGGGAATGGGTAAACTCAAGGCAGATTTGCTTAAATCTGGTCATATGGATCCCAAACAGCACCTGCTGCCAACACAGCTCTGCAGGATGAGATGGGAGAAATGCCCCCTGCTGTCCCCCTCCCCCCATAATTTTCAGTCTCTTGCTCCTTAAATCCTTTCCCCATGCTCTGGTGAGCCACTTTCCCAGCAGCCCTGCAGAATCCTGAGTGGTCCATACATGGAACTGTGTGCTGAGGGTGGACCTGGCAGCTGAAACAATGTGACAGATTCCCAGGATAGAGCCATCCAGGCTATTTCAGGTCATTGTTGATAACCACACTGTCATGCATGTCACAGTAAGTCGTCATCTTCTTCCTCTTGCCAAAGGTGGAGAAGCTGTTCTTGTTCTCCCGGCCTGGGAAGAGGGGCCCATCCTTGCTGGAAAGCAGAGTGGGGGTGCCGGGGATGTAGACGTTGTGTTGATAATCCAGGGCTGGGATGTGCCCTGGGTACAAGGGGTTGTACTGGGGGGTCCAGATGCTGTTGGGGCCTGCAGAAGCCTTCTGAAACTCTGGAGGAAAGATGAGTGTAAGACTGGCTCAGGGAGGTCACATCCACAGCTCAATGGGACAGTCACATCCATGTCCGAGGATTCAACAACCTCCCTCCCAGAGCCTGGACATCCCTTCCAGCACGCAAAACTCTACCACTTCTAGGAACAGGGATGTGACCCCCCAGCTGCACCTCCAACAAGCGACCAGAGGGTCTGGTCCTCCCAGCCCCAGTGTCCCAATACTAACCAGAGACAGGAGTCACCAGCGTGCACAGCCTCTCATGCTCCTTCTGGAGGGCTCTGCGGATTTCCCCCACGTCTTCCAGGCTCTGGGAGCTAAAGAGAAGAGATTTGTTCAAAGCTGTGTTGGAGACAATCCCACATCCCCCTTCCACCTGCTCCCTCTGTTCCCACAGTGCTGGATTTGGTACCTTTTCAGGGTAGGTCGCTGTGTGCTTGGAGGCAGCCAGTCTGTGTTGGGCTGCTTGACCTGGAAAACACAGGGAAGGGCAAGGCTGGTTATTGGGACTCTCTGTCAGTCAGCCCTGGGCCCCTCTGTCAGTCAGACCAGATCAGCCCTACAAGCACAAGGCTTCAGCAGCCAGGGATGCAGGACCCCATCTTCTCTTTCCCCATACCCTTTGTGGAGATCCAAGCAGCGCTTTCCTATTTTTGGGAAACTGAGGCACCGTTGAAACAGCCTTTTCCCTTCTGGACCTTCTGCACCCTCCTGAGACATCAGGGTTGTTTGAGGCTTGCTCTTTGACTGTGTGAGGTTTAAGTCTGTCCTTCTGGGGAGGGACAGGGCATTTTCCTACTCCTGTTAATTTTTAAAAGCCTTTTTTTGCAGGTGCAGTAGTGACTTAGCCCAGGTCTGAGGCACCAAATGATGAGAGGTGCAGAAATCGGCTGCATGCCTGGTGTCCCAGGAGGATTGCAAAAACTAGGGGAAAATCCCATTAAAGGAAGACAGTCCAGGAGTGCAAGGACACATGTGGAGAGAAACTCTTGGCAGAGAGTCTTGGGCTCTCCTCAGAAGGGCTGGTTTATTAAAACTCAAACATAAGTGGATTAGACGCCTCATCACTCTCCATCCTTGTAATCGTGTTTCGGAAAGAGTCTTTCACCAGGAAAATTAGACATTCCTCATTTCAGTACCTAACAAATGTTGACATCAAAATCCCGCCCCTAAGACCCCACGCCCTCCCTGCCCGCTGGCACAGCCCGGAACAGCGGCCAGGCCTGGGACAGGAGCAGTGCCGGCGGGACAGGGACCAGCCCCGGGTGCAGCAGCCGGACACTGCGGAGCTTCCACGGGGGAAGCGAAGCAGCGCTGGAGCTCAGGCTGTCCCAGTGTGAATTGCTCACCCACACGGAGGAGAAACCACCCCCACCTTCCCACCTCCCCCAGGGCACCGGAGCATCTCTGTTGCCTCTAATGGGTACAAAAGGCGGTGGGAAGGGATTTCCTCTCGCCTCAGCCGAGCCTGACGCTCCCCCGGTAATTAGACCCATCGGGAAGCTCGGTGGAGTTCCCGCTGCCTGACGGCTCCTAATTCCCGCACTGATCAAAGGCTCCGGTTATTCTCTGGGAGAAGCCGTGCCTGGTTTCTCCCGTGGCAGAGGCTGAGGGAGGGGGCTGGGGGGACCCGCGGAGCACCGGTAAGCACCGCTGGGCACGGTGTTACCTCCTTGGAGACCTGGAGATGCTGGTCTGGCCGGGACCGCTTCCCAGGATCCTTCTCGTTGTTCCGTGGGGGGCTGCAGGGTTTGAGGAACATGAAGTCGCTCTGAGCAGACTCAGGACCAAGGCAGACCTTGTAGCAGTAGCCCGGGGGGCCGCCTGCAGGCACGTCAAGGCAGGTGGCAGCCGCGGTCCCTGCGGGGGGCTGTGCCGTCAGGTTGGAAGTCTTCAGGCCATCGGAGGAGGGTCTGGACCCAGGGCAGCAGTGGCAGCGGGGCGGGGAGCAGCTGTCACCTTGGCGGGAACGCCGCTCTCCGCGGCAGCGAATGGCTGTGAGGATGAGGATGGCGAGGAGGAAGGTGAAGGAGATGGAGCCCAGGGAGACAAGGAGGTAGAGGGTGAGTGGGGAGGATGAGGAGACCTCTGGGGGGAGACTGAGCTCGCTGAAGTCGGAGAGAGTCTGAGGCATGCTCTCCACCACGGAAAGCAGGAGGGACACGGTGGCAGAGAGGGCTGGCTGCCCACTGTCCTGCACCTGCACCACCAGCCGCTGCCGGGTTGAGTCCTGCTCCAGGAAGGAGCGGAGGGTGCGCAGCTCACCCGTGTCTGGTGCCACGCTGAAGAGGGTGAAGTCAGTGGCCTGGAGGAGCTGGTAGGAGAGGCGAGAGTTCAGCCCCGCATCCGCATCCACTGCTGACACTGTGCCCACCAGGTAGCCCGGCCTGGCTGATCGTGGCACCAGCTCGGTGGCCACGGAGCCGTTGTGTGGCAGGGGGGAAACGATGACCGGAGCATTGTCGTTCTGATCCAGCACGAAGATGTGGACGGTGACGTTGGCGCTCAGCGGGGGGAAACCCGCGTCCTGTGCTTGCACCTGGATCTGGAAGCTGCGGATCTGCTCATAGTCGAGGGAGCGCAGGGCATACATGTGCCCACTGTCTGAGTTTATAGACACGTAGGTGCCCACAGGCATGCCATGGATGTGCCCATCGGCAATGGAGTAGGACAGGTAGGCGTTCTGTTGGCAGTCAGGGTCCAGTGCACTGACAGAGCAGATGGAGGCACCCGGCGCATTGTTCTCCATCACGTAGACGCTGTAGGAGGGCTGGAGGAAGCGTGGGGCGTTGTCGTTCACGTCGGACACCGGGACGGTGAGGGTGCTGCGGGTCAGCAGGGCGGGCGAGCCCATGTCCCGCGCCGTGATGCTCACGTTGTACTCGGGCACAACCTCCCGGTCCAGCGCCTGCGTGGTGACCAGCGTGTAGTAGTTGCGGAAGGAGGAGCGGAGCTCAAAGGGTACGTTGGGGCCAACCTCACAGCTCACACGCCCGTTGTCCCCAGAATCCCGGTCCAGAACGCTGATGACGGCGATGACGGTGCCTGGGGGGGCATCCTCCAGCACGGGTGTGGACACAGAGGTGAGGGTCACCTCTGGCGCATTGTCATTGACGTCGAGGAGGTGCACGAGCACCCGGCAGTGAACGGCCACGGCTGAGGGTCCACGGTCCTTGGCTTGCACGTAGAGCTCGTGGAGACTGGCCCGCTCATAGTCCAGGCGGCCCTTCAGCAGCACCTGCCCACTGCGGGGCTCTATGTGGAAGAGCTCCCGCACGCGCGGCGGCGCGTGCCCACTGAAGGAATACTCGATCTCCCCGTTGGGGCCCTCGTCCAGGTCCGTGGCGTTGAGCTGGATGACCAGCGTGCCAGCGGGGGCATCCTCAGGAAGGCTCACGCCATATGAGGGCTGGTCGAAGGCAGGCACGTTGTCGTTGGCGTCCAGCACGGTGACGAGGATGTGCGCGGTGCCCGAGCGCTCGGGGACGCCGCCGTCGAGAGCCGTGAGCAGCACCCGGTGCAGGCGCTGCTGCTCGCGGTCCAGGGCGCGCTCCAGCACCAGCTCCGCAAACTTGCTGGCGTCACTGCGTGTCTGCACCTCGAGGGAGAAGAAGCTGTTGGGGCTGAGGCGGTAGGTGTGCACAGAGTTGGTTCCCACGTCAGGATCCTGGGCGCTCTCCAGCGGGAAGCGGGCACCGAGCACGGCGGACTCGGCCACCTCCAGCACGTACTCTTGCCAGGGGAAGGTGGGCGCGTGGTCGTTGATGTCCAGCACCTCCACCTCGACGCGGTAGAGCTCCAGCGGGCTTTCGACGAGGAGCTGCAGGTGGAGCAGGCAGGTCCCCCCGGCCTCGCACACCTCCTCCCGGTCAATCCGCTCGTTCACGAAGAGGATCCCGTTCTCCAGGTTCACCTCCAGGTGCTGCCTGGCCCCGGCCCGAGACACGATGCGGAACCGCCGCGCTGACAGGGTGGACACGTCCAGCCCCAGGTCCTCGCCCAGGTTGGCCACGAAGGCTCCGTGCTCCAGCTCCTCGGGCACGGCATAGCGCAGCTGCCCGCCCGCCGGGGGCCCGGCCAGCAGGAGGAAGAGGAGGGAGCGGAGGAAGAGCTGCCCCCGCCTGGAGCCTACCCCGGCCCCCATGGCCCCGCAGCGCTCCCGGGGACGCGGAGTCGCACCCGCGCCGCCGCCTCGTCTTTGCTCGCCCCTTGCACTTCCAAAGAGTTTCAGGCTCCCGGGGGCGGCGGGGGAGGGCCCTGCCCGGAGCTGGGGGGCCGAGCCGCGGGCACCAGCGGCCACTTAACCCTTTCCCCGCTGGCCCCGGCGAGGGGCTGCAATCCGGGTGCCGGTGCCACAGCAGAACCTGTTTACCGGAGCCGGACACACCTGGGGAGGAGACCAGCTCCGAGGAGATCCCGTTAACGGCGGTGGGAGCTCAGGCGAGACCGATCGCTGCCCGGGGCACCGGTATTACCCCACAGATGCTGTGCTCGTCCCCGCGGTAGATTAAGAGGAGCCCGGATCGCGGCGGCTGCCAAATCCCCCGGCCACGTCCCCCGCCGTGCCGGTCCTAACCTTTACCAGATGGTTAAGCCCCTCCAGACTTGATTACATTTCCCTGCACACCGTTTTCCTTGTAATGCGGAGTTTTTAATTACCGGAGCAGGGGGGATTACAGCCCTGGATAAAGCTGAGCCCATCAGCGCGGAGGCACAGAGACCCCCCCCCCTTCCCTGCCTGCTCCCACCCCCGACACCCCGCTTGCCCACAGCCCCGCGCCCCTACTCCCGCTCCCCCACCGGCTACGCCACTGTCAACCCCATCGGGCTCTCGGGGCACGATCCCGCCGGCGACCCCAGGACTTGCCCCCCCAGACCTCCAGCGGTCCCCCCACCCCGGGCACAAACTTTCCGCCCCCCGCGGAAGGCGAGGGGGAGGCGGGAGCGGAGCGAGCCGCGGGTCCCCCGGAGTGCGACAGACGGTGCCCCCTGCGCCCCCCCGTCCCCTCCCCGCCCCGGTACCGCTCACGGTCCCTCCGCTGGCCGATCCGTTCTCCCCGCAGACCCGTCTCCAGCCGCCGCCTCGCCCGGGCAGCTCCGCGCGTCCCCTCCCACCGGCGCCGTCCCCGGGGGCGCTCGGTAACGGGACGGGGCGGCCGCTGCCCCCGCCCCGCGTCTGCTCAGGGTGCGGATAATCCCCTAACGATCTAGTTAAGGGCTCGGCGGGGCTCGGAGCGGCTTTAGCCGGGCACTGATATTTCACCGCCTTTGTCTCTGCCTCCCCTGTACCCGGTGGGAAGGGAATCGCCGGCCCCAACCGCTCCCCCCACCCCGCTCCCCGCGGGGACCCGCGTGGGAGGCAGGATCCAGGGGCGACTGGGATACCGGAGGAGGCAGGAGGCGGCAGGGCTGGAGGGGTTCGTCGGGCTGGGGAAAGGGGATTTGATGCCTGGGAGCGCAGCGGGACCCGCGCGGGACGAGCCGCGCTCGTGGGGTCGCTGGTCAGGGAGAGGCGCGGGCAGGGGCGGGCAGGTGGAAGCAGCGGCGCGGCTGGGGCACGCGTGGGCTCGGGCCGCTCACGGGTGGAATCGGGACGGCTCCCGGTAAGTGAAACCTAGGCTGCATCGCAAGCGCCGGTCACTGCCAGCCTGTCCCCCGCACCATCTCCCACGCCGCCGCTGTCACCCCCCGCCCCGATATGAATCTCTCTCATCCCCCCCAGCCCGCGATCTGCCCCCCCAGCCGCGCCCTCCATCACTGCCCAGCCCTCCCGGGGCTGGGACCCCGGAGGAGGGGTGGCAGGGGTAGTGTTCCTGGGGGAGCCCCCCGAGGGCTGCTCAGGCCAGAGGGGGATTGGGAGGTGGGGGAGGAACTGTACACAGAGATTTTCGGGGATATTATTTCACTACCGCCAGTGCTTCCCCACCTCCTACCAAGTGCATTTTGCAAAATCCTTGAAGCGGCTCTGGTCCTATTGTTTGATTTAGATTAAAATATT
Source organism: Neopelma chrysocephalum (assembly GCF_003984885.1). Lineage (NCBI taxonomy): Eukaryota > Metazoa > Chordata > Aves > Passeriformes > Pipridae > Neopelma > Neopelma chrysocephalum. The sequence continues at coordinate 25,025 of NW_020897720.1, forward strand.
CACCATCACCGCACGCCCCCACAGGTGCACCGGCAGGATCCGAACCCTCCCGGCTCCCTGCCCGATCCTTCCTACCCTTCTCCAGCTCTGTTCGGTGGTGCCCCCTCCTCGCCCCCCGCAGTTCTTCATTGCTGCTTCCTTATGGGGGGTTAGGGGAGGGAATCGGTATCATGTCCCCTCCTTGCTTTCCCCCCCTAAGGGAGGTCACAGGATAGACCCATGTTGTTCCTTTTCCTTATCTCCCCAGACCTTGGGGTCTCTTCCTGCCCCTTTCCCAGCCCCCACAATTCCAGGGGACCAAGGTCAAAAACGTGTGGGGGCTTGAGAGGAGGTACAGACTTGTTTGGTGGATTCCTTTCCTGAAGGAAATGGCACAGGCTGGGAGTGCTGCAGAGGGACAGGGGATCCAAAAACAAGCCCTGTTTGGGAGGGCAGTGAAGGGGTGGGACGGGGCGGACAGTGCAGCACCCCCACTAACACCCCACTTCATGTCCTGCAGATTTTAAGGCCCCTCTTGTGGTGCAGGGGTGTGTTCAGCTGCCAGCCCTGCTCTCTTGGGGTAAGGAATCAGGACACGGCTAGGAGCTTGTTTTTGGAAGATGCTGGAAGCCAGAAGGGGGATGTCTCTCTGAGATGCCTTGGCACAGGCGGGTGGGTGGCCGGTTGCCGCAGGTCAGCACTGACGTGCCTTGGCAAGGCCACCCGGAGAGATCAGGGTGGGATGCAGCAGGATATGCCGCAGGTTGAGCTGCCTTGGAAAAGCCACGCAGAGAGCAGGGTTGGGGGGGACCATCACCCAGCTGCCTGGGGGAACCAAACCTTGCCCAGCCAGCACTGTCACTCCATTTTCCTGCCTGCTGCGTTCTGGGGCAGCACAAGGGGCTGCAAGAAACACTGTCCCTGCCAGACCATGCAGCCCTTCCCCCAGCTCCCCAGGGCTCCCGTCTGCCCAGCCGTGCATGTGGCTTCACTGCGCCCTTCTCGCTCCAAGCGGGAGCAGTTATAGTTTGTGGTGCCCAAGAGGGCAACCGTGGTGGGAGGGGGGTCTCCCGGTGGGAAGGAGAGCAGCCCTGGCCCCGCAGCTGGGAAATCACTCCGGGGTTGCTTCTGCAGGGTCAGGTCTGGGGGAGTTTGGTCTTTGAAGCCACAAAGCTCTGTGCAGCAGGATGCCCTGATCAGTGCTCCTTCCTCTCTAAACCTTGGTTCCCCCCTCAGGAGGAAAGCCCATGCCCTGGAGGGGATGGTGGCTGTCTTGGAGAGTTTATCAGGGCTGGTGGGCACTCTGCCTGCCCTTGGATGCTGGGATGCAAGACGTGAAACACGCCCAACTCCTTTCAGAGGTGCACAGGCGCAGGATGAAAAGCTAGGGGCATGAGCTGGAGAAATGAAGTTCTTATTATGGAAAAAATCTTCACTGTGGGGGTGATAAACACTGTCACAGGGACCAGACTGGGGCAGGGATTGCCATCCTGGAAATCCTCCTGATCTCTAGCTCTGAGTAGGGATGCGCCCGGGACCTCCAGAGATCCCGATGGAACAAAACCCTGGTGTGATTCAGAAAGTCCCAATCTGTAGCAACCCACGCTGAGCAGAGGTGAGGAGGTCACCAAGGCAAGGGAGATCACTGCCCAAGAGCCCAGGGTCTGAGAGTGCAGGTCCCATGTTTGTCAGGAGCCATTTCTCTTCACAGACCCCATGCACAGAGGTGAATGGAGCAATGAAGGATGCCGGGACTCCATTCCCACTGGAAGTCCTTGTCCATGTGCTCTGGTCTGCAGGGTACCGGAATTGCTCAGCACCCTCCTCTTCCCCAGCAGCAGTGCAGGGAGACCTTTTGCACCAGACAGGATGTGTTCATGAAGCCCTGCGTGGTTTGTAGGTGAGAAGATGTAGCTGAGGTGACCAACTCAAGGGTCAGTACTGGTAGAGGACACTGGATTCTTTTGGAACAACTTCCCCAAGTCTGGGGGAACTTCTGCCTGGGACAGATGGCAGCTGAGATACAGGCTCAGCTCCAAGTGGACCCTCTGTAACCATCACCTACTTTTGAGCATTTTCAGGACATGGGGCCCATTTGTGCTCAGCTTCTGGGGGAGGCAGTTCTGGCTCCCTGTAAGACACAGACTTCACTGGCAGCTCAGGAACCCAGTGTGTCCCCTCCTGCTCCAGAGGAAGGGAATTTCTTGCAAGCCCAAGCTGCAAAGGGAGCTGCTCTAATGGCTGGTGTCTTGTTGATCTTGAAATAAGAGACCAGGGACCCAAAGCAAAAGAAGTATATGTCTCCATTATCCTGAGAGCTGGGACTCATATTGCCCTGGGCATCCTCTTAGAGGGTCTCCCTAAAATGTCCTAAGGGAATGTCCCTTCTCTGCTGAGAAGGACTGAGAAGGAAGGGGAGATCAGTGAGCAGGAAAGTAAAGGTGTGCAAGAGTGAAATGATTGCATGTGGGAAGAGCAGAGGCTCTGGGAGAGAGGAGGTGACACCTCTCCTCTGTCAGGCATCAGTGTGACTGATCTTGGATATTACACACAGTACCTGTGCCTGAAGTTTTCAAAGAAGATTAAAAAACTGATTCAAGGCTGGGAAAAATACCGTTCAGGGAGAAGTGTAAGTGAAACTGCCTGAATTCTGTGCAAAAATAAGCCAGAGAAGGTTTGATGGTAAAGCCAGGCAGGTGTCACAAGGAGGAAGGCTGGGGACAACAGAAGAGTCTTAGGAATGTAGAGCCATGGCTTGAGCCTGACATCTTCATGTATTGGGCAGCGAGAGAGAATTGAGCTGCCAGGACTGTTGATGTCTTTTGGTGTCTGCAGATCTGTGTGGAACAAAGGATTCCCAAATTCCCCAGTGTATCTTGATAAAATGGGAAGACTGGCCCTGGGGAGAGCAGTTCTGGTTGACCTCACTTCCTCCAGCAGAGAAACCTCTGCAGCTCTCCTCTCTGTGTGGGTGATTCTACAAGAAATTTGACCTGCTCTTTCCTGAGAAGAAGGTCATGTAGCCACAAGGGAGTACCTTGTCAGGTCCCAAAGTAAGGGGTTACAACCCTAACACAGCCTAAACATAACCCTTAGAGCTTCCCTTGGCAGAACTCATGATCCTGTGCTTAGATCCTGAAACCTCTCCTCTCCTCCCCTCTCCTTGGGCAATGCACTAAAGAGCAGCTGGAAAAGTTGGAGTTGGGACCCCAACGAGGAGGCCAAGGGGCAGAAGTTGAACTGGATGTTTCCTTGTCCTCTCGCCACACACATCTTGCATCAACACCCAAACAACATCCCGGTGCCTGCAGTCCATGTTGGAGTCCCACATCCCTGGGATAGGCTGGTGGTTTCAGAAGGGAAAGGCAGGAAAAGGTATGTTTCCTTTGTCCCTATTTCTAGTTTTTAGCCACCTGATTCTATGGAGCCATCCCGGATCTCTGGAGTAAAAATTCTAATTCTTCTAGTCTTGGACAGATATGGGAATGTTTCCTGTTTCCCTGCCCCTCCTTTCACTTCATTTCCCTGTCCCCATTCCCAGGATACGGACCACCTCTACCTTCCCACTCTCTCCTGGCCTCTACCAGGGACTGTGTGTCCCCCTGGGACACTCCCCAACATCCCCATCTTCTCCTGGGAGCTTTGCAGATCCTCCAGGTCTCCCTTTTCTCCCCCACCAGCCCTACTTCTTTCCTCTCTGTCTGGGAGATCAGTCATCGAGGGTGTCGACGCACACGCACCCGACTCCCCCGGGAGGATGGGGAGCTGGAAGCTGGGGGTGGTGTTCTGCTGCGAGAAGGCAAAGCTGCCATCAGCAGCCGCTTTGATCTGGAGACAATTACAGACGAGTGTAGGACCCCGCTCAGCTCAGCCAATAAATAATGGAATTTGTGTGTTGACACAGACAGATTTCCCCCAAACTGTCAGAGAAGGGGAGACGAGTGAGTGAACTGGAGCCCGAGAGGCTGGAGGGAAGGGGAGAGAAGCAGGAAGGGGAAGGGATGAGGAGGGCCTGTGGGAAAACAGGGAGAAAGGAAAAAAGAGAAGTTTGGGAAGGCAACGCTGATGGGGGGAGCCAGGCAGGGAGGAGAAGGAGCCTAAGGAACACATATTTGTAGAGGGGAAGGAAAATCAAGACAGGAACTGTGGGTGGAAAGAGAGGGGGGGGAGTGCTGCATACGCAGCTGGAAGCAGAGGGAAAAAAAATCTGAAGGTGGAAAAGAAAGAGAAGGAGGAACAAAGGCATGGCAGTGTCCCCGGGGCTCCCTGGCTGCCTGGCAGATCACACGCTCTCCGAGCAGGGACCGTATTCCCGCAGCCCTCCGCAGAGCGGCCCTGACCCCCCCGGGGCGCTCAGCGCCGCGGAGCCGGCGGTGGGGAGGCACGCATGAGTTGGTGAAATGGTGCCACTGGTGCGCAGCCAACAGCAGAAATTTGCTCTGAGATCACAAGTCCCCGAAAAACCTCCTGCGGATGCCCTGTCCCCGCGCTCCCCCTGCTCCTCCCCACCTCCCTCTCCCTGCTCCCTCTCCAGCCCGGAGCTGTTTGTTCTCTGGCTGATGATGGTTTTGTACTTTGCTTGCGACAAAGCAAAACCTCCCCTGTGCTCAGGAGCCCCACACTGAGCCCAGAAATCATCCATCCTTCCAGCAAGCCTCCAACCTGGCTGCGGCAGCAGATCCGACTGGGATGAGGGAGGCACCAGGGCTGTCTCCTTCCTTCCAGTTTGGAACACTCGAGAGCCCCGTTTGTTCCGTTTTGATCCCACCTGTGGACTGAGCCAAAAATTGTTTGGAGAGTGGCCCAGCTTGCTTAGGTCTCCAGGTCAAGAACCACTTCACTGTGGGTGTCCCCTGTCTGAAAAACCTGTGTCCAAGTTTCCCATCCAAGCTGCAAGTGGGAAGCAAAAACCTCCCAGCCCAGGGATTTCCCCTCTACGAGTCTCCACCCTGCCTCCCATCCCTTCCTCGATGGCCCAGAGAAGCTGTGGCTGCCCCATCCCTGGAGGTGTTCAAAGCCAGGTTGGACGGGGCTTGGAGCAACCTGAAATAGTGGAAGGTGTCTGGCAGGGGGTTGGAATGAGATGAGCTTTGATGCCCCTTCCAGCCCAAACCATTCCAGGATTCTATGATTCCTGCTCCCTTCTGCAGCAACCCCAGCTCCAACCAGGGGCTGAACCTTTGCCCTTCCACAGGTGGGGCTCTCCTCTGGGGACACCTTGTCCCTCTGCATGAGGAAAGCAGGACAGGTTGGGCCAAGGTTTGACTGATCCAGGTGGCTCTCAGGGTGCCCATAGACTGGGAGGGGCAGGAATACTGGCTTGGAATGGGGTTGTGTGGGATGGTGCCACAGCAGCAGGTCAGCTGATGGATTGTGAAAGACCCAGAAATCCCCAAAATAGGGATTTGGTGGCACAGCCTCCTGGCACCGCCGTACCAGGTCAAAGCAAGGCAGGAAGGTTTCCAGGGATATTGCCCATGGATGTTGTTCAGCTTTAAGGATGGCAAAAGGCAGGAATGGCTGCCTAACTGGGCCAGCAGTAGCTTGTGGCCTGAGCAGTGGGAGGACTGGAGCTCCTGCCAAGCTCTTAAACCTTTTGGGATGTAAAACTGATGTAAAGTGCTGAAAACCCACGTCTTCTGCTAATAAAGTCATGGAAGCAGGGAATGATTCAGCTGGCCCAGGCAGAGCAACACACAGGGCTGGGCTGGGACCCCTTATCCAGAATCACTCCAGGTCCCTGATCCCAGTCATTTTACTGGGATGGTGGGAATGCTGCTGCTGCTCCCCCAGTCCCAAGGAGGACATGCAAAGAGTGAAGGGAAGGTGGGCTGGCAGGAGATGGCAGGGTTGAGGGGTGGCCAGGAAGGAAGGAAAGGGGAAGAACAGCAAGATATTGGTGCTCAGCCAGTCCATGAGGCCTCAGCCCTTCTCTCCAGGATGAGGCCAGAGAAGAAGTCTGGGAGAGAGGAAGTGGAGAGGGCAAGACAGATTTGTTTTCTCTAGGGTCTGCTGTGGACGCATCTCCAAACACTGCCATCAATATTTAATGGGATGGAGCCACGGGAGGCCAGCTCAGGCTGAGCGTGGTCCCCAGCCTGGCTAGGACACCCTTATCCTTCCCCCACATCCTCTGGGCCACAGGTCATGAGGAAATTCCCCACACCCAAGGCAGAGCCTTGTACCTCTGCCCAGGTGCTGGGAACAAGCACCAAGCTGGCTCCAGGCACCTCAAAACACTTTCACAGCAAGACCAGGCAAGACACTCCAGCCTGGATGTGGGAACCATGCAAAATGCCCCTCCTTACTCCACCAGATCCCAGTTTTAACCTGTGGAAGAGCTGCATCCCCTTTTGACAAGAGCAAATAGAGGACCCAGGAGGTGCAGAGCACCTGGCCCTGTTTGCTGGGGTGGAAGGGGAAGCAGGAAGGGGAGGTGCAGAGCTGGGGCCTCCCTCTCTCCAATCAAAACCCCAAGTCCTCACCTACACAGGCACATCCAGCACCTTAAATTCATCATGGAGATGGTGAATGGTAATGAAGAGTCACAGAGACCCAACAGCTCTAGTGTTGGGAGCCATGAGCTAAGGGTTAACACTCCCCCAAACAGCAGTGGGAGTAAAGGGTTAACGTGGCTGGTGCAGGGAATGTTATCTGTCTCTTCTCTAAATATTATTTCCTCCCATGAAACCAGCTTTTCATCCTTGGCTAGAGGCAGCTCCCGCTGCTGGGAATCCAGCAAGAGCTTGTATCTGCTGCCGCACACACCACTGCTCCCAGCAAGCCGCCGAGACAAAGAGCTGCACTCCCCCGGCGTGAGCAGCCCCAGCACGGGGAGCTGGGGCCGGGGCTTCAGCCCCCAGGGCGCAGGTGGCCTCGGGATGGGTTTGGGGAGGACAGGCTTTACACCCAAGAGGAATCTCGTTAATGAAAGCGATGCACTGCGGAGGGATTTCCTCCCTGTCTCGCAGGGACCAGGAGCAGCAGCAGGGACGGGAAGGGCCCGGTGGCAGGAGGCTGCGCAAGCCCGGCCACCTCCCCAGGAAGGTTTTTCTGGGGGCTGCACATTTCATACCTTGCCCCTTGCGTGCGCCAGGATGGACAAGAACAGTGGGATGCTCCATGGGGAAACCAAGGCAGCAGCCACTGGCTCCAAGGTCACAAGCTGGGAGAGAGGGAGGGTGCGGGGCAGCCCTTCCCAAGCAGTGCCAACCGAGTTCCGGCTGCGGAGAGGGGCTGGGTGTCTGTGGAGCTGGTGGCTGGGATAAAATGGCTGCTGCTAAATCTTCTCTGAAACATCCTAAACTTTTAATGTGTATGAAACCACGGCAGCATCCCTTTCGCACCCCGGAGGGCACAAAGGCGCGAGCGTCTCCGCTCTCCCATTCAGCCGGAGCCACGTGCTGCAGCCTGCACAGCGCTGGGAACGTGGCTGGAATGAAAGTTGCCCTCCCAGCCCGTGTGCTCAGAGAGCCGAAGTCAAAGGATTGCCAAGTTAAAAGGGTCAAACCTCCAAGGACAGCTGTATCTGACTGGCTATATATCATTTCAATAGCATCTTCAACGGGGATTATAATCTGAATTGAAGCGGAAAGACCTGAGGCAATGAAGCTGTCAGCAGGCTAAGATTAAGGAATTAAAACAGCAGCACAACATTACAGGATTTGTTCTAGATGTATTAGAAAGAGCAGGCTAAACACTGCAGCCTTCCCCAGGCTGGAAATTTCATACGAGCACGGAGAAGGGCAAGCGCAAGGATTTCATCAATATACATAAAAAGAGAGAGGAGAGTGAGACAGAGCCACAAAAACCCAGCCATGCAAAATATAAATCCTAACTGCAGACGGAAATGAGTCACACAAGGTTTGACTGAGGTAAATAAAAGCTGAAATGAAGTGGATTTAGGGGAGGGCAGAGGTGAAAAGACACTGACAGCCAGTAGACAGGAAAAAAATGGCCCTTAATATACTGATAAAATCTGGAAAGCAGCCCAGCCTGTCTTGGATTGCATGATGGAAATGCAGGTCCCCAGCCCTGAAGTCCCTTCCCCCTCCCAAGTTCTTACACCCTTCTCCAGAATTACTTAAAAAAGCCAAGAATGATGGCAACTGCCCATCTAGGGCAGCTGGGAGCTGAGCCAGGAGAGGGGGGCACACGCCACGTCTTTGTCTCCATTGAGGTCCCCAGAAGGCCAGCCCAGCTTTGTGCTGACAGGAGACATCAGCAGCTCCTCTCAGTGGGCAGCAGAAGCTCTCAAAATAAATAAGGCATCAAACTCCCACCAAAGGACCCATTAAAACAGTCAATTTATTTCTGGCAAATCGAACACACCTTTCTTTCATTGGCTCTGTCCTAGATCAGTCGTGGGGAGGAATTTCTCCCCTGCCTTAAAGATAACGAAATTATGGGATAAAACACAAAGAAAAAGCAGGGAAGTCTCCCTTGCAGGTAAAACACACAGGAAAGTTTCGGCAACCCAGACTCCATGCAGCCACCAGCCCTGCTCAGCACAAGCCATGAAGATGCAGGTTGTACCGCTCACACCGCTCGCTGTGGCACATTTCCTTCCATTACGATCCTAAAAAAACCTGGATCCCTCCCTGCGCCTCAAACACAGCCCGGGTGACAACTAGGGCCTGGTTGACAACTAGATTAATCCTGAACCAGGCCACCTGTGCAGAATGGCTGCTGCACTTTATTGACACAAAAATGTACCCAGCAGAGCAGTTCCCGGCACGCACACGGCCACAGAGCAGCTGAGCAGCCAGATCTAGGACACAGAAGGAGATGGGAAGCTAATGAGAGGCGGAGCTTGTTCTGCAGCACAGGTAGAGCATGGAATCACTTTTCGACTCCTCCAGCCAACTTCTACTGAGAGATTTACATACAAGTCCTCCATCAAGTCTTTGAAGAGTTATCCAGAGTTCCCTGTGTAAAAACAAACTGTTTAGAGAAAGAGGAGAGTCCGGAGCTGCTCAGTGATTCTTTTTGGTTGAGCCAAAACCAGAGAAGCCCATCACAGCTGCCATTTCATCATCCTCCTCAAAGGTCAAATCTTCCTCCGCCCGCCTCTTCTTCTCTCTCTGCTTCTCCTTCTTGTAGGCTTTGGCCTTCTCCTCCTGCAGCAAGGGACACAACAGCAACACAATTTGCACCTCCCCGAGCTCAGGGAGCTCTTGAGACACCGGGTACTGCACAGCTAAAGCCATGTCCTGCCTACGGCACCCAAGTTGTGCCTGAGGAAATAAACAGGCAGCAGAAATACTGGGCTGTGGTCTCCGAGGAGAACGTTTCCCAGAGAATCCAGACCACCCCACCTCCCACCCCAAGAGCAGACCCACACACACAGGATGCAGCCAAAAAAAAAAAAAAAGCGTTATGAAACTCTCTCTTCTGAGCAAACATCACAAGTTATGCCTGGAATGAAGGCTGAGGCAAGAAGGAGCTGGTTTGAAAGCAGGAGGCTGTTCCCTCATCCGACGCCCCGTGCCAGTGACTGTGATGCCTGTTGGCTCTCGGCCTGGCAGAGTGACAGCTGCTCACTGGAACAGAAGCTGAAGCTCTGAGCAGCTTTGGAGGGGGGGGTTTGGCATCAAAGAGTTTGCACTGCTCTAATCAAAGTGTTTTGCTCTGTGAGGATCACGAGCCCTGGAACAAAGCCAGGCTTGTACCAGGTGACACCAAGCATGGCTTCAGCTCCCATCTTACCAACTGCTCCTGCCATCCCCAGCACCGCCTGCTGCACCGTGCCCCGGAGAAAGCTGCACCAGGAGTTGCTGCCGATTTCCTTGCTGCCATCCACGGACTTGGCAGCAGCTTTCCAACCCACAGCACTCCCTGTGCTGCTGGGGCACCTCCCTCCTACCCCCCCAAACAGATGGGGCTCTGCCCAAGGGCAGAGGATGGGGCTGCTCTGTGGACACCCCAGAGAGCTCCCCTGTGGTGAAGCAAAGCTCAGGGCTTGGGCAGGGAGACTCAAATGGGCAGTGATTTGTAATTTTGGGTTATTACATGGCTGCTGATGGAGGAGAAGCATCCATAGCAGCTCCTCAGCTGTCAGAACTTTGGTGGGCTTTCAAGTCAACTTGATTTTCATGTTTACTGACACCTAAGCCCTGGTTTGAGAGGAATCTGCTGTCTTTCACCTCCTCCTCACACATCTCACACCACAGCACACTGCTCACAAAGCCCTTTGACACTCAAGGAGGCCACACAGAAGAAAGTGCCACGTGGAGGAGGATCCCAGCAATCCTAAGAATCATGGAAGATAAGGGACAAAGACACAGGTCTGCTTTCAGAGCACACAAATTCCAACACGACTAATGGGAGACAAAAAATGGGCTCGTGCTGCATTCAGTGGAAACCCAAACCACCCAAAGTTATCCTCCCACAGAAAGAGGGGAAAAGGGTTTCCAGGGATAGCAGCAAAAACCTTTAAAAGAGCAAATAATAAAAAACCAAAACCCACTCATGGCAGTAGACAAGAGTGATACCAAGAACAAGGCTTCTGTGGAACAAGATTAGGAAGCAGGGTTGATTTCGTCCCAAAACGTGTTTCTGGGGAGCTTTGCTTCCTCACTTGTTGCCCCGGACTCACCTCCTCACGGAGTTCCTTCATCCTCTCCTCAAAGTCATAGTCCTTCTGCTTCTCCTCCATCTTCTTCTTGTTCACCTCAAAGCGTTTCTTCACCTGGTCCAGCGTGGAACGCTCCACCCGCATGGACATGCCCAGATTTCTCTGGTCTAGAGAACAGGAGTGGAATCAGCCGTGTTCAGCAACACCCGCAGCCCTCAGTGCTCTGCACGGTCCCCATCCCTGATCCCAACTGAAACAGCACAGCAGCATCTTCCTGCCTGTCATCCACCCCCTCAAAGCACCTTCCAGGCCTGGACTACCCCCGTGCACAAGGATTTCTTAGGTCAGAGGGTGTGGGCTTTAGGGGGACACCATAACCCAAGCCAGCAGTGACCACAGCAAGCCAAACATTACTTGTAACAAGACAAACACTAACTATTCTTTAAAGGCTCCCTATTTGGATACTCCCTGTCATGTTGGTGCTCTGATGCTTCAGGAAATTTAATCTTGGACCAGTGGAATAAAAAAGGGTTGGACTGTTGAAAAAGGAGCCATAATAAAACTGGCAGACTGGCAACTCTTGGCAGTGGGCGATGCTAAACAAGACATGAGTGGCACTCAAGAGATCCTGATTACACAGGACATTGCTCACTAAAGTAGGAACAGGAAATATTAAGCCAGGCTGCAAATTTAGTGTCTCTTTAGAGCAGATTCCCAGTTTCTCACTCATAGGCAAGCCTAGGTTGGAGGGGCCATCCCCAGCAATGTCTCCAACTCACATTCCTGGGTAGATCCAAACAGCCTGTTGACTCCAGCAGCCATGCATGGGTTTGTCCCAGGGATGCAAAAGCACTTGGAAGCTCAAACTATACCCCAGGAATAATAAGAAGATTGCCAAGAACAAGCAGGTTTAAGCCAGATTTATGGCCTTGGATCAAAAGCTCCCAATGTACTCATACCGAGGTACTGTGCATCAGCCACTTTCCAGCCTCAGCTCAACCCTGCATCTCATGCCCATCCACACAGCCATGCCAGGATTTTGGATTCCAGGCTCTCTCATATGGATTTCTTGCCAATCTCCCAACATGTCAAACAAGGCATGTCAACACCTTCCTCCCATCCACATAAAAGCACAGGGCTTTAACAAGTTGGGTTTCCTTTTCTGAGCTACAGAAAACCAGCCTTCAGATCTCTTCTGAACCCCCAGTTCTCAAACTGCCCCTTGTGCAGGTCTGGAGCACACACCTCCCTGCCTTTTTGCAAAGGGGCCATTTGCTGACTTCCATAAGGAGCCAAAAACACCTCTAAGGGAAAGAACAACATGGGAAGCCTGTCAGTGTATCCTGCTGCTCCTTTAATTTCTCCACGTTCCCCCACTCTCCGAATATGCCAAGGAAAAGCAATGATCACAGTCAGTTTGAGGGTATAATCCCCTTTTTCAAGTTAAACACACTAAGAAAACAGACTGATAAACTGGGAATTCTTCCCTCTTGTCTTTGTCTTGACTTAAATGCATCATCACAGCGGCAGAGACAAGAACCAGAGTGAGGTACAGGACACCACCACCACACTGCTGGAGACAGCTCCAGAGTCAAACTGCCCCACTCCTGCCTCTGCTCATCCTCAGCTTCCATCCTCACAAGGTCTGATCTGGAGCTCAGGGACCAGCCAGTTTTGAGCTTCACACTTGACTTCTATAAAGAGCAGTTTCCAACCCAAAAATAGGCCAGTGACAGACCTTATACTTCTCTAAAAATTTCATTACAGTTTCAGTGCTGCGAAAAGCCTCTCTCCAGATTTTCAGGAGATACAGAGATTTGCTGACCCTGGGAAGATACACCTAACCAGAGTACACCACCACTATTTCTGCTGTGCTTATTCCATGAGAATGGTCCAGCACGCTGGAAGGTGCCAGGAGATAAAGGCAGCACCTCCACAGCTCTCAGGAGCAAACAGTCCCCACATCCTGATCTCCAAAGCACTCTAATCCACGGATGTGTTCAGCTCTCAGACATGGGTGATGCAGGAAGGGAACAGCCCTCCAACTCAACCAACCAGAGGTAGAGAAATGATCCTTACGTTTTTTGCCATTGATGTGATCCAAGAAGTTAATGGAATCTTTCACCACACAGTCACATACATTACAGTAGTACCTGGCAGGAGAGAGAGAAAACATTAACCCCAAAGCATGAGACAAACCCCATCCCACAGAACAGCTATTTGAGACACTCTGCATGTCAACTGGGATATGGGACTTTTTTCCAGGACAAGAGGATCCCAGGGAAGAGCAATGAGCAAGGGCACGCTCCAGATGGACAGGGATGCCCCAGAGGTATCTGCCCTTACACCAACACCCCTCTGACACGACAGAAACCAAATTCTGAGCTGCTCTGCAATGCCAGCCACAGCATCTCCCCCTTCCAGGCACACCCAGCTGGGTGGGATGTATTCTGCAACCTGTCCTCCCCCAGTTCCTTTACATCCCACTGCCTCTCACCTGGCTGCAAGGTGAGTCCTGCCATTCCCATCACCTCACAGAGCAACTCCCTGATCTGCTTTCTGCCCATCTTAACAGCTGCTGCAAAAGCCCAGTCAGGGGCTGCACTTCCATCCCTGGGTGCTGTTCAGGGCTGCACATCTCCCTGGCACCACTGGCCAGGGAGACACTAACAGGCTCACTCCTGAGGTGACACAAACTCAACACAGTCTTTTAGGGTGAGCTCAGAATCCTTTCAGCCTTTGGTGGAACATGATCCACACAAACAGTGGCCAAACACCATTCCTGAGGACAGGTATCTGGATGTTTCTCCCATTCCCTGTGCACAGATATCCAAACCAGAATCTCAAATCAGCAGCAGCCCTGCTCTCAGTGCAAGCAGGTCTGGCTAAAGAAACCCAAGCAGGTGGCAAAGATTTGCCTCCTTGTTGTTCCTACAGTTGGACAACACTGATATCAAGGAATAATGTCCAAAGGGGCTCAGCCTGCTGGGTCTCTTCCACATGTTACCCCAGAAGACACAATTTAGGTGTAAACCAGTGCAGTCCCACTGCCCCAGGCTCCAAACACAGGAGGAAACCAGCTCCTGGTGCCCTGTGAGGGGTCCCTACTGTGTCACAGCCCCCCAGCACAACTCTGAGACTCCAACAAGACCATGACCTACCCCCCCATCTCTGACTGAGGGGTAGTTTTGGTGATGACGATGGTTTTCCCCAGCTTGGATTCCAGGTCCACTTTGTAGTCTCGGTGCCGCAGAAGTTCCCTTTTGACGGGCTGAGCTGGTTTGCCTGAAACATAAACAAAAGGTCAAGCCTGACATGGTGGATTTGATGTTCCCCTTGGTGAAGAGGGGCCTGCTGGGAACCTGGGACCACCTGATCCATGCAGAAAATGCACCTTTGTTTTTAAATCAGTAAAGGGTATAATTTCTTCCTAATAAAACCAGGTACATCTCTGAGGTATCTCCAGCTCGGACTCGGGTCATATTCTGAGAGCTCCTTGTTTCAGGGGCTGACTGTTCCCCTCCCTCCCCAAAGGTTCTCACTAATTCCTGTTGTCAAAAAAATGCACTCAGTGGCAAACACAGGAAAAAGGATTGGAGCAAGCCAGTTTTTCCCTTCTGGGACTTGACTTCTAGCTTCTCTCTCCTTCCCAAACTCCAGGGATTTGGGAGACTCGCTGCCAGCACAGCACAGCCTGCCTGGGGCCAGCACACCACGCACCATCTTTCTTTTCTCTCTCCTCCGTGAGCCGCTTCTCCGCCAGTTTCTCATATTCATCCTTGTCCCACTTCCTGCGGAAGTCCAGGTTCTTGGTCTGGGAGGCAAACAAAGTGCATTAACATTTATCATACAGTCTGATCACCTCTGAGGGGGGAAAGAGGTGGAATCACTCAGCCTGTGAGGCCACGGCAGTAAATTAGGGGTATTATGTTATATCCCCATGTCCTTTGTTTTCCTATCTAGGAATTATGGATGTGGCTTAAGAGAATCACTCTCAGCGTGGCTCTGGGTACTTACAGAAGGATTTCAGAGCACTGAGAGAAGAAATGAGTTTATCTCAATAGCTCCTGAGATGATCATCCAAGATTTTGCCTTTAAAACTAGACCCAACCGGGATTGAAAGTGCTGGATCTAAGACCTGGGAAGTGCCCCCTGACAGGCACAGCACAGATTACACCAACTTCTTCCAAGAGTCAATTGAACCCAAGTTGCAAATAACAGATGAGGAAGCTGTGAAACACAGTCTGAGTTAGAGAGAGTTTGATTAAAATGCAGGAGCAGGGAAGGCTGTTACAGGCATCAAAATGCCGACTTTGCCGTGAAATCAGAGGCATCAGTGTGGGATTTCCAAGTACAGCAAAGTAAACCAGAAAAGGCTCTGAAACCCTGTCTGTCAAGGCAGGGCTTGGAAGCACCAGGGAAGCACCTCTACAAAATGCACAGAAAGCTCCTGCAGCTTCCTACAGAAACACCTCCGAGGCACTGGGCCTTCAGCAGCTCCACAGAGCTCTGTCTGGCAGTGACAGGGTAAGTTCATGGAATCATGGAATGGTTTGGGTTGGAAGGGACCTTAAAGATCATCCAGTTCCAACCCCTGCCATGGGCAGGGACACCTTCCACTAGCCCAGGTTGCTCCAAGCCCCATCCAACCTGGCCTTGGACATTTCCTGGGATTGGGCAGCCACAGCTTCTCTGGGTAACCTGTGCCAGGGCCTCACCACCCTCCCAGGGAAGAACTCCTTCCCAATATCCCATCTAACCCTGCCCTCTGGCAGTGTGGAGCCATTCCCCCTTGTCCTGTCC
Source organism: Neopelma chrysocephalum (assembly GCF_003984885.1). Lineage (NCBI taxonomy): Eukaryota > Metazoa > Chordata > Aves > Passeriformes > Pipridae > Neopelma > Neopelma chrysocephalum. Next base: position 40,383 of record NW_020897720.1, read on the forward strand.
CTCCATCCCTTGTCCACAGTCCCTCTCCAGCTCCCGTGGAGCCCCTTTATGCACCAGAAGGGGCTCTCAGGTCTCCCTGGAGCCTTCTCTTCTGCAGGTGAACACCCCCAGCTCTCCCAGCCTGGCTCCAGAGCAGAGGGGCTCCAGCCCTTGCAGCATCTCCATGGCCTCCTCTGGACTCGCTCCAACAGGTCCATTTCTTTTCTGTGCTGAGGACCCAGAGCTGGATGCAGCACATGTGTGAAGAGAGGCTGAATTCAAGTGAAGGCACTGACGAAGACAAAGACTATTTTTTGGAGTGGATTTTCACCCAGTCCTCAATGCTGAGAGCAAAAGTGACTGCACAAGAATCTCTGTTCCACCCACACCCACTCTAACCAAACCAGCTCAGGCTCTTCCCAGTGTCTGCCCCATCTGCACCTCAGGCCCCTGTACCTGGGATCAGTCATGGTTTAACTCAGCCACTTCCTGACTTCCCTGAGCAGATAACTCCCATTTGGACAGAGCTGCATTTCCCTCAGCACGGCAGGGAGAGCCTCTCGGTTTCACATTAAAAAAAGGACTGATGTATTTAAAAACACCTCCGGGAGAGAAGGACCCCCACGCTCCCCCCGCCTTCTCCGTTCAGCCAAATCAAGAATCCAATCACAATCCAAAGGACACAAATCCCATTTGGAGCTACAGCAGCAGCACAGCCATTTAAGGTTCTCTCCTCTGGCAATCCTTCAAATGGAACGAACAACTACTGATAGGGATGAAAATGCCTTGGGGAGGCGTAGAAAAATTCTCATTTATTCCCAGAGCTTTCTTAAGCACTTTAAGGATGTCGTAACAGGTTTTATTAACCACCCTGAGCAAAAGAAAAGAAAATATCACAGAGTGTAAATTAACGTTTGGGGGTATTTTCCAGACTCTCCTGCATGCCAGGCATTATCACAAATCCCCCTGCAGAGGGGGAGGTTTATTTGCTGCTTCTCTCTCTCCTGTTGTAATAAAAGTAAAAGAGCCTTTTGCAGCTCTTTTACCAATCTGCCTCATCCAGGCATGGGGAAAGAAATTAAGCCCAACTGCTCGACAAGATCTTGGTTGGACAATACCTGAAGGGATGTTTCTGAATTGCTCTGGTGGAGGCAGGGGGGCTGCAAGCCCCAAAATCGTTATCTCAGAGAGTATTTACCAAATTACTAACAACAATTAATAACCAGAAGTGCCCCACAGCTTCCTGTTCCCTCTTGAGATAGGCATCAATGATCTGCTCAGTATCAGCACCAAAGCCTATTAAATGATAGAGGAGTCTCAAGCCTGACTCAATCCAACAGGAATTCTCAGCTGGCAGCTGACAATAAACCAGAGGCCCCATCTTCCTCCTGGGGAGAAATCCTGCTGCTCACCTCCATCACTGCTCACTTCATGGAATCATGGAGTGAATCCCAGAATGGTTTGGGTTGGAAGGGACCTTAAAGATCATCCAGTTCCAATCCCCTTCCATGGGCAGGGACACCTTCCACTAGCCCAGGTTGCTCCAAGCCCTGTCTAACCTGGCCTTGGACACTGGCAACCTGTGCCAGGGCCTCCCTTCTCACTTCTCAGCAAGTGGCTTCAAGGAAGGAAAGATGGGCCAAAAAAAGCAGAAAAGGCAGAAAAACACAGCCACTACACTGCTGGCAGCTCTGGGGTGTCACTGAAGGTGTTCAAACCACCTTGGCTGTCCAGCCAGACTACACTCACAGCATTCCACTCACCCACCCCATCTCAGCATTCACAGAATCACAGAATCATTGAGGCTGGAAAAGCCCTCCCAGCCCATGGATCCACCCTGTGCCCGATCCCCACCTTGTCCCCCAGCCCAGAGCACTGAGTGTCACAGCCAGGCCTTCCTTGGACACCTTCAGGTATGGGGACTCCACCACCTCCCTGGGCAGCCCCTGCCAACGCCTGAACACCTTTTCCAGGAAGAAATTCCTCCTGATGTCCAACCTGACCCTCCCCTGGCACAGCTCGAGCCGTTTCCTCTCATCCCGTTCCTTGTTCCCCGGGAGCAGAGCCCGACCCCCCCCCGGCTCCACCCTCCTGTCAGGGAGTTGCAGAGCTGCTTCTCCAGCAGGACAGTGTGAAATCCAGCCGGGAAACAGCCAGGACGGCCGAGAAGCCACAGGGAGTGGGGAGACAGGGAAGGGAAGGAGGGAGACGCCTGCACGAGCCGCTGCCCATCCCAGGAGCTCCCTGGGGTGGGGTGGGACCCCCGGGGGGTTGGGGCGACTCAACCTCCTCAGGCTGGGACAGGGGGAGGATCACAGAATCACTGAGCTGGGAAAACCCCTCTGAGACCACCGAGTCCACCCTGTGACCCCACACCACCTCGTCACCCAGCCCAGAGCACCGAGTGCCACGTCCGCCCTTTCCTCAAACACCTCCCGGGACGGCGACCCTCCACCTTCCCGATGGGCGCGACCGCGGCGGGGCCCTTCCAGCCCTTAACACATCAGGGCCTTTCACAGGGCCCCAAACCTCCCACCGCCCACACACAGAGACATAAAGAGCAGGCATGTGCTCTCTCCCACCGCACCCCTCGTCCCCGAGGGAGTCCCTCACGCCGCGGCCCTGCCGCGGGCCCCCAGCGCGGCGCGGCCCTGCCCCGCTGCCCGCCCTCCCTCCCTCAGCGCAGCCCCCACGACCCTCCCCAAGCCCCGGCGAGCCCGAGAGGAGCGTCGGGAGGCGCGGCAGCTCCTACCCCGGGGGTACCCACCCCGCTGCCCGACGCCATGGCGGCCTGAGGGGGGACGGCACCGGGAACTGTCGCGCGGCGCCGTAAAGCGCGGCCTCCCGCCCGGTGTCACGTGCGCCCCCGGTGTCACGTGTCCCCGCGCTCCCGGTGCCGCCGGTGTCACGTGCCGCCGGTGTCACGTGTCCCCGCGCTCCCGGTGCCCCGGTCCCCGTCCCGGTCCCGGCCATGCTGCGGATCGGCCCCATCGCCGCCGCCGCTTTCGTCCGCCGGGCATCGCCGCGGCACCGCCTCGCTGGGAACCGAGAGAGCATCCCCCGGTCCTGGCCGCCGGCTCTGTCCCGGGGCGGCGGCGGCGGCGGCGGCGGCGGCGGGAGGGTGGTGCCGGTGCTGAAGACGCCCAAGGTAAAGGCGGGGATCGCGGGCGGCGCCGGTGGGTACCGAGCGTTCCCGCGCGGCCCCGCCGCTCACGGCTTGTTCTGCGTGTCCCGGGCAGGGCACCCGCGACCACCCGCCGGCGCAGGCGGCGCTGCGGGAGCGGCTCCTGGGCGCCGTGGTGTCCTGCTTCAAGCGGCACGGGGCGGCCGCCATCGACACCCCCGTGCTGGAGCTGCGGGTGAGGCTGTGGGACATCCCCCCTCTGCTCCCTCCCGCGGGACGGGACCCCCATAGGGGCTGTGGGACCCCCCTGTGCTCCTTCCTGCGGGACGGGACCCTCATAGGGGCTGTGGGACCCCCCTACCTACTCCTTTCTGCGGAATGGGACCCCCCAGTCTGCTCCCTCCTGTGGGATGGGACCTGCATAGGGGCTGTGGGACCCTCCCTCTGCTCATTCCTGCCAGATGGGACCCCCATAGGAGCTGTAGGACATCCCCCCTCTGCTCCCTTCTGTGGGACGGGACCCACATAGGGGCTGTGGGACCCTCCCCTCTGCTCATTCCTGCAGGAGGACCCCCTTGGTGTGGGGTGGGACCCCCATAGGGGCTGTGGGAACCCCCTCTGCTCCTTCCTGCAGGATGGGACCCCCATATGGGCTGTGGGACACACCCCCCACACTCCCTCCTGTGAGACTGGGGAGCTCCGTCTTCCCCCAGGGATTCAGGGCAAGTCTGGGGGATCCCCTCGTGTGGGGAGGGCAGGGGTGACAGTCCCTCTTGGGACCTGTGGGGGGATGGGGAGGTGGACCCAGGTCTGAGGGGGCTGGAGGGGGGATGTGTGTAATGGCCACTCCGGCTTGACTTGAGAGGCTCTGGGGAGGACTGAACTCTGTGCCCATCCCAGGGGACCCTGTGCCCCCCCAGAACCACCTGGTCACCAGCCCCCTCGTTCCTCCCCAGGAGACGCTGATGGGGAAGTACGGGGAGGACACGAAGCTCATCTATGAGCTGCAGGACCAGGGAGGGGAGCTGCTGGCCCTGCGCTACGACCTCACCGTATCCTGAGCTCCCCAGGGGACGGTGGCACCCCGAGGGGATGCTGGCATACCACCTTGTGGGGTCCCCCTCGCCCTGCCCTGCCTGCAGGACCCACTGGGGTGTTAGACCCCCTTGTCCACCCTGCCTGGCTGTCACTGTCATTACCCCACCTCATACCACCCCCCAGCCAGGCCAGGACCCACAGCAAAGCCCCTCCCATAGGCTGCAGACCTGCACCAGTTTGCTCCTCTGTGCTGGTTTTATCTTCTCCCAGTTACAGTCCCCACCTCTGCCCTGCCCGTCCCACCTTCTCAGTGCCATCTGGAGAAGTGTTTGCTGCAGAAGCCCATCCCAGGCCTTCTCCACCTGCACATCTCACCCAAAATCTCTCCTGTTCAATGTCTGTGGGGCTGTGCTGTGCATTGAATTCCCTCTGATCACACTGTGAGAGGGTGGAATGACGAGAGAGGGTCAGTGTGTGCATAGGGTTGTCCTGAGTGGGTCAGGAGGAGGGAATGGAGCTGTCCCAGTGTTGGAGGAGCTCAGCTGCTTCATTCTACTCATCCGCAGTCCAGGCTGATGATTTCCCTAAAAATCATAGAATATCCTGAGTTGGAAGGGACCCACAGAGAACATCAAAGTCCAACTCCTGGCGCTGCACAGGACACCCCAAAAATCCCACCATCGTTGTGAAAAAAACTGGGGAGCAGCTGGCAAAGGGAAAGGGAGTCGGGGGGCCTGGGAGGTTCAGCTTTGCAGCTCCAGGGATCTCCCTGTTCCCATCCTTAACTCCCTGGGCCCAGGTGCCCTTCGCTCGCTACCTGGCCATGAACAAGGTCAACAACATGAAGCGCTACCACGTGGCCAAGGTGTACAGGAGGGACAACCCGGCCACCACCCGGGGCCGCTACCGCGAGTTCTACCAGTGCGTGAGTGTTGGGGTGGCAGGAGGGTTTTCCTGGCTGGAGCAGTGTGGTGTGCCCGGCCAAAGCCCCTCAGCTGTGCCAGGAGCCTCCGTTGCTGCTTCTGCCCCCAGGACTTTGACATCGCCGGGCAGTTCGACCCGATGATTCCCGACGCCGAGTGCCTGAAGATCGTGCACGAGATCCTGAGTGACCTGCAGCTCGGGGACTTTGTCATCAAGGTGAGGCCAGGCGGGTTCTCTGTGCCACGGTGGGAGGCAGTGGTCATTGTTCCTGGGGTTTTACACAGCAGTGCCTGTTCCCACTCCCAGGCCTGATCCAGGAGTTCATCCCGCCTCTCTGTGTCCTCATGCTAAAGGCTGGACCTGAGCTTGGGCTGGGAAT
>NW_020897720.1:45836-49330 GCF_003984885.1 Neopelma chrysocephalum
AACTGGAATTTCTATATAGAAACTGAATTCCTCCCCCACCACCTCCAGTCCTGGCCAGGTTTGTTCCTCTGCAGGTGACCTTTTAAAGGCTGTTCCCTTCAGCAAGGCAGCAGGAAAATGCCACTTGGAGTATCCAGCATCTGCCACAGGAGCTGGTGGAGCATCTCAGTTTGCTGCTGTTAATTTAACCCATAGTTGGCAGCTCAGCTGTAGAGCAGAGCCTCTGTCCACCTTCTTCAGGGCTTGCTGCTCCTGAACTGCTTGGAGCAGATCTCTGTGAGGCCCTTGGATGTAGAGGAACAGGAGGGAGGCTGTCTTAAGCACCCCATCATGGAACAACTGCAGGAAGTGAGATTCTGCTCCAGGAAGGGGTCTGTGGAGCATCCCTGATTCCAAGTTTGTGCAGTTCATCCTGCTGAGCCTGATCCTCCTCACTGCTGAATCGACAGACCTGGGGTGGTGACCCATCCTGCTCATGGAATCTCAGATCCCTCAGTTATGTCTGTGGCATCTTTTGAGTCTTGTCCCCTCTCTAGGCCTCTGAGGAGAAGATCAGGACAACAGAGACGCAGGTGCTGGTGGCCTCTGCCCAAAAGAAGCTCCTTGAAGAGCGGCTGAAGCTCATCTCCGAGCTGTGGGATGCTGGAGTCAAGGTATGACCCACTGATGGCAAAGTCAGGAGCTGCCTGGCCCACTCTCTGTGCCAGGAATGGACCAGATCTGGCTTTGCTTTGGGAGGAGGGAGTTAAGAGGGAGCAGCTGGGGGCAGACTGCCTCTCCCCAGTGTCCCAAATCAGGTGCTCTCCAGGAAGGGCTGGGCAGCAGGGCTTGGTTAGTCCTGTTCAGCTGCAGGGCTGCTCTGTGTCTGGTGTCTCAGGATGGATTCCCAATGGGCACACTGCCTTCATGAGGGGAGGGGAATGTCTCAGTGCTCTGCTGGGCTCCTGGGCCTGTAGGGACACCCCAGTGACGTGGACTGGAGCCACATCCACATGTCTGTTGACACCCCTTCAGGGATGGTGATTCCACTGCTGCCCTGGACAGCCTAAGCCAGGGCCTGACCACCCTTTTTGGGGAAGAAATTTTCCCAACATCCAACCTGAACCTCCCCTGGCACAACTTGAGGCCACTTCCTCTTGTCCTGTCCCTTGTTTCCTGGGAGCAGAACCCCCCCCTCCTGTCAGGTTGTTGCAGAGAGCAAGAAGGTCCCCCCTGAGCCTCCTTTTCTCCCCCAGCTCCCTCAGCCCCTCCTGGTGCTCCAGACCCTTCCCCAGCTCCGTTCCCTTCTCTGGACACTCTCCAGCCCCTCAAAGTCTGTCTTGTTGTGAAGGGCCCTGAACTGGACACAGCCCTGGAGGAGCCTTAGCAGGACCAGCACAGGGGGACAGACATTGCCCTGCTCCTGCTGGCCACACTATTTCTGATACAGACCAGGATGCCCTTGGCCCTCTGGCCCACCTGGGAACACTTGGGCTCACGTTCAGCCACCGTCAAACAACACTCCCAGGGCCTTTCCCCCTGGGCAGCTTTCCAGCCACACTGCCACAAGCCTATGGCTCTGCAGGGGTGGTTGTGGCCCAAAGAGCAGGACCCAGCACTTGGCCTTGTTAAACCTGGTGCCCAGCCTTCTCCCTGAGCCCATCCTCTTCCCACCACACAACCACAGGCTCACCAGACCAGACCAGCAGAGCCTGGTTGAGGGGGTGCAGTGGAACAGCCCAGTTTGATGACGGTGTTGTGTCCTGGTTCTCTCCCAGGCAGAGATGCTGTACAAGAAGAACCCCAAGCTGCTGAACCAGCTGCAGTACTGTGAGGACACGGGCATCCCTCTGGTCGCCATCGTGGGCGAGCAGGAGCTCAAGGATGGAGTTGTCAAGCTGAGGATTGTGGCAACCAGGGAGGAGGTGAGGCCTGTGGCAGCTTTGCCACAGGGTGATGGGCTATGTGACCCTTCAGCCCAGCTCAGCCCAGCCCTCCAGACCCAGTGGGCTTCCCAGCAGCTTCTGTAATGCCTCACATTCCAGTTCCTTGCCCTGTTGCAGCTTCCTGGACCTATGGAGAGCTGTTGTCTCCAGCTCTGGAGAGTTTTCTGTCCTGTGGTCTCCCTGAACTCCCAACAGGAGCCTGGAGCATGGAGGGGGGATTCAGTGAGCTTTTTGTCCACGATGCAGGACCATTTATGAAGGTCCTGGAGGTGCCCTCTTAGAATGAGTGGGAACGAGCAGGACTTGTAACCCTGTAACACTGTAGGGCTGCTCTGTGCCTGTTATCTCAGGACAGATTCCCAAAGCAGGCAGCACTGGAACCAGGGCACAGGTCACTGGCTGGATCACTGGCTTTGGAACCAGTAGGAAAGAGTGGGAAGAGCACTGCCCTCCCAACCACTGGTCAGGAGAGGGCTTGTTGGGATTGCAGGCAGGTTCCTGCTTTTACAGGTTCAACTCTTCTGGGTCCTGCAGCCCATTCCATCCCCACAGAGGGGCTGGTGACACCCCGGGGTGACCTCCCGAGACACGGGGCCACGGCTGCGGTGGCACATCAAGCTGCTGGAGTTGTGTTGAACCAACTTTGTGCTCCCCCCTGTGCAGGTCAACATCCGCAGGGAGAGCCTGGTGGAGGAGATCAGGACGCGAACGAGCCAGCCTTAAACCCCTCCGGGACACATCTGCTCCTCGGTTGGATTCTGGCTGACAGATTTCCTCCTGTAAATGCCTTGGCCGGGCTGTGCAGCAGCGGGTGGGGGGTCGGGGGGGGCGTTGAAAGCTGTATTTATTCTTGTCTCATGCCCTCCCTCCCCCTGCGGGAGCAGAGGCGGTGCCGACTCCTGCGCCCTGCCCTGGCCCTCGAGAATGTCGCTGGGAAGACGTGGAGGTGGCTCTGACAGACCCCTCTGCCGCAGCGACCCGTGGAGCCCCAGCAGACCCCGGGGGGCTTGGCTGCAGCTTCTTGTTCCCGTCGCGTTGAATAACCATCCCGGCCCGTCTGGCTGCAGGGCGGTGACCTTCTCCCCAGCAAAATGTAACGGCGCGGCTCCCGGAAACATAATAAATCTGTCTGTCCCCCGCCGTGACTCCTGTCCCTGCTCGCCGCTCGGGGCAGCGATTTGCTCACCTGCCTCGCTGAGCCGGAGCTGGTTTTTAAAGGTCACTGTGGCTGTCGCTGCAGCCCCGATGTTCCCTCCTGCCTCCGCAGCCCCACGCTGCTGCCAGACCGTGACAGGTCCCCCCGGAGCCGGCGGGAGCTCCATGAGCAGCTCCCCCTGCCCCGCTCATGGGTGGGACGGGTCCCCCCAGTGCCCCGGGGTGCCCCCCCGCCCTCCTCGCTGCTGACCCACACGTCTGGCCGGGTGTCCCCAAATCAGGGCAGTTCTAAACCCGCGTGGACGGAGCGCGGGGGCCGCTCCTGACAGAGAGGGTGGGCGCGGGTCCCGCACCCCGTCCGAGGCGGAGCGGGGAGAGCCGCTGGGACCCTCCACACCCCATCCCGAGCAGCGG
>NW_020897720.1:49340-159255 GCF_003984885.1 Neopelma chrysocephalum
AGCGGGGAGAGCCGCTGGGACCCTCCACACCCCATCCCGAGCAGCGGGAACAGCAGGAGGAGCTGCGGCGATGGAGGCGGAGCGGGGCGCCGTCGGGGCGCTTTGCCCCCCTTGCTCTCCCTTTCCTACCCTACCGCTCCCTTGCATTACCTTGCCTTCCCCACCCCTCCCATGCCTTGCCTCGCCTCACCTTTCCCATCCCTCCCTTGCCTACCCCTCCCTTGCCCCTTGTGCCGGTGGGAGTTCCCCGAGGGGTTGTGCGGGGCCCTTGGGGCCGGGACCCCTGGATCGTGGTTTTATTTTATTCTATTTTTTTTTCATTCTATTACTAGATACGAAAATAAAGGTTGTAGGGCTGGGGTTGAAATGCCATCTGTTGGGGCCGGGGGGGACATAAAGGCTGGAATGGGCACCCTGGGACTGGAGCCAGACCCAAACCCACGTGGAGCTGAAATGGAAATGCTGGGGCTGGAGCTGAAATAAATCCCGTGAGGAAGGGGATGGAGCTTTAGCTCGGGGGCTGCAGGAGCTGCCTGGGGGGTTCCAGCCCCCGCAGTGGTACCAGGGGGCTCAGGGCTGACCCTGGGGCTCTGAACCAGCACTAGGGCACCTTTGGGGTGGGGGCCCGGGGGCCCAGTGGCTGTTCCCAGCCCCTGGTGCCGGCTGGGGGGGCTGTGGGCAGGTGGGGTGTGAGACCTGGAGTGGGGGGAAGGTGTGTGTTGCAGGTCAGGTCTCATTTCCCCCAAAGCTGGGGCCCCCTTGGGACAGAGTGGCTGGAAAGCTGCCCTGTTGGAAAAAGCCCTGGAGGTGCTGGTTGGCAGTGGCTGAACATGAGCCCGGGTGGGCCAGAAGGCCAAGGGCACCCGGCTTGTGGCAACAGGACCAGGGCAGTGACCATCCCCCTGTGCTCAGCAACACAAAATATGAGGCCATACAGTGACTTGAGACACTGCCCAGTGGGCTGATTAACTGTCTGCAAACAAACATGAGGAAGTGTGGGTGATAATCTGTGTTTTAACATCATAATACGGCAAATGGAGTTTCCTCTTCATAAACTGCCAAATATAAGCATATTGTGCAGTCATCAACATGGAAAATTACCAAAATTAAAATTAAATAATGTCCTTATTAAAATACTGATAACACCAGGCACTAATTCTTACCTGGTTTAAATGAAGACAGACGATATCTCTGTAGTTGAATTTTGATGTTGATTCAATATTTCCCCCCAAAATAATTTATATTGGGTACTTAAGGCTTAAATGTCTCCTTATGATCCTTTTTAGTACATACCTTAAGTCTTTACTCATCATAATTATGAGGCGGTGGAACTAATTAAAAAGAGAGCAGTACTGCCACAATGGAGGTAATTTAGACTTTAGTTTAAAGCAGTAAAAATATACTTAGAACTCCTTGATGTAATCTTGCATCACTAGCAGGAATCCTGTAAATTACCAAAGGAAAACAGCCCATTTGTGCCGGTGATTCAGTGGTTGAAGAGTTGCAAAGTTCTAATTCCTGCACTAATGATGCAGCTGAAGCTCTTTGGTGACCTGAGGGTGCTGGTTCTGGGAAACTTCAGAACTATCTCCAAGAAATTAGATGAAGACAAGAGCAGCATGTACTATTACTGATACTCAGAATTTTAGCTGTTCATTCAAAAATCATATCAATTATCCGTGCTCCAGAGTGTGTGTGCTCCAAATTGTCAGGGAATTGATTTCCTCCACCCCCAGGCTTTCTGAGATGAGTTAGTAGTGGGTGACAGGAAAATTTAGATGTATTATCCGAGTGTGTGTGAAGAAACTGAAACTATGGACGCTTCTGCACCCAGTGTTATGAGAGAGGTGTGAAATTATTGGAGGATATTTGATAATTACTGATAACTGAATCTGGGCTGCACAGTGTGCTCTTGTTTTTTCGATAGCTGGGAGGAAATCGAGGGGAAAGTGGAATCATCACGTAATAATTCACTTGATTTTTTTTAATGAAGGGTTTTCATAAGCTGAAAATTATTGATCCGTCACAACAGAAACCTCCTTCTCTGGTGTGAATGAAGACCTACATCAGACAAATTACATGAAATTTTTTTTGAAGGAGATTCTGTCCTTTGCTTCAGGAGCAGCACAGAGAGAAACCTTGTGGGTTTATCCCCTGAAAGTCTTTCACATACAAAAAAATCTGGATAGGAGTCAAGTTATCTGCTTTGTTATCTTAGGTAAAACTGAGCTGGACCTGCTGAGATCTGCATCTAATTCCAGCTATGGAGTGTTTTCATGAGGTGTGATGAGCCTGTTTAGTAGTCTTTTGATCTGCATTTTACAGATCTGAGAACCCAGGTAGCAGCCCCAGACTGCTCTGAGGAAGCCATCTGAGTTGTTTTTTCTCTCTTTTTTGAGGAAAGTATCAGAAGGTCTGAAAGATCCCCCTTATATTGTGAAGAGATTTAGCTAATTATTGCCCTAGGAAGGTAAAATTCAAGCCAAGGAGAAATATTATGCCCCTTCTCCAGGATTTCATTATTCAGGCCAGAAGAGAGTCCTGGTCATCAGCCCAGCACGAAAAATTACACCTGCCACTGTATTTCTCCTTCAAGCACAAAGCAAGCAAAACCAAATCCAGATCTCTCACTCTTCAGGGCCAACACCAGACAATTATGAGAGCTGTAGAATTACAAGATGCCTCATGCCTTTCTATGTGGAGTATAAGGAGTATAAGCTTGCTTTATCCTTATCCTTACACTTTTCTTATCCTTATCCTCTTGTGAACCGGTAAAAAGCTGCCCCACTCTCTCCCAGGCAGCTCTGAACAGGGAGTGGAGCTGCACAGAAGAAATATGATTTAATGAGGGTCTAGGAACAGACTGCAGTGCTGAAACAAGCTGCCAAGGCAGGCAAGAATATCTATCACTGCCTACACACCACCAAAACATTTTCTCTCCTCTCTGTTTTCCCATGCTTGTCCCTCCTCTGGTTCCTCCCTTTCCCTTTCCTACGTCTCTTCCCCTAAACACCCCATATGACGTTTCATACAGTCCCTGGGTTCTGCTCTGCACCATCCCCACATTCTCCTCCCTTGCTGTAAGTCTCATATCTCAATGGGCCATCATTGCCCTAAAGCTTTATGACATTTCCAGGAGAAAGTTGCCTTCAGTACATCACCTTGGTGGGCTTGGATGAGCAGGAAGAGGAGTGGGAAGAGTTTGTGTTGGAGTTGCTGCCTCTTGTCTGATCAGTTTTTGGAAGTGAAATGTGTGTTGAACTAAGGACAAGGAGACATGTTCAGCACAGTGTTACGAGTCACTACAAGCTTGTTCCTGGTAGGGGAGAGATTGCTCCTGGGAAATAGAAAAAACAAGGAGCATCACCTGGTCTGGGCAAAGCAGGGGTCAAGGTGTGTGACCCCTCAGACACGTCTGAATGCAGGGATCCGTGAGCCTCCCTCGCTCCTGCCATGTTGGGATGGGTTGGGTTGGGCAAATAATGTCCCAAGGACACAGTGCTAAAATGGGGTCTTAGAAATCCGACTAACTCTGGACAGATGCAGAAGGAAAATCCTGTATCCAAAAAAAACAGCTGCCAACAGAAGAGACAGATGTTATTCTGGACAGCTACAAAGCTGGATTATGGAGCTGGTGCCAGTGGATGTGAGCAAGGTTAAAATGCCTGTAGGAGAGGAGGGTGTCTCACAAAATCAGGGATGGGGTAGCCCCTGGAGTGCATGAATGAGGCCAAGCAAAGAGGCAATTCCTCACTGGAAGAGAGGGAATAAGCATGGAAAACTCATTTTACACTTCCAAAAACTGCAAACTCTGTGGATGAATGTGTGTGGAAAGGATCAGGGCAGCTGAGGTGGCCTGGGAGGCTCAAGGACATGGGATGTATGCAGGACTACAAACCTGGCTCTGAAGAAGGAAAGATTAAGAGGCCACGACTGGACAAGCCACATAGAGCAATCCATCTTGGAATATTTCATCAGGCACCTGTAACTTGGAAGGACTTTGTCCCTAGCAGCCCATGAGGGGCTCTGTGGGGGAATTGAGGTGTACAACGAATGTCTCCAGAGCTTCTGCCCCGTGGGTACTGAATATTATCCAGGATTGTCTGCTCGGGGTAGCTTGGAAAAAAGTCTCAAACTGCAGATGCAAAGCTCTTGGCCTCTGGTGAGAAGGGGAAGGTGACCAGCATGGACATTTGGGTGCCTTCAGCGCTGAGTGATGGAGGCTGGGCACAGGTGGAGGGGAACGAGCAGACCTGGGCTTGCAAGGAGGGCAAAAAACGTGGGATAGGCGTGGGTGGAATGAGGGTGATCTGTGGGGTCAGGGAGAGGAATGGAAGAACCCTAAGAGCGGGTGGAGGGGAATGGGATGAACCCGAGGGCACAAGGGGTTGACCCGGCCCCTCTGCCGCACTCAGGAACCTCCTTTCCAGATCCAAAAGCCCCTTCTCTCCCCAGCGTCTCATTTTCTGCCCCACCACATCCGAAGGGCCCCGGCAACCCCCGAGCCTTCCCCAGCTCGCCCGGGCGAACCCCCCGCGCCCCCCCGTCTCTCTCCAGCCCCCGCCCCGGTCCCGCCCCGGTCCCGCCTCTGCCGCCGCAGCCGCCGCGGGTCCGGGCCTGGGCAGGCGGCGGCGGGGCCATGCTGGGCAAGGATTACATGCTGGCCATCGTCCTGGTCAACTGCGACGGTCAGCGCGGGGGCAGGGCGGGCACGGGCAGGGGCACAGCCCGCGGGGCCGCGGCCGCGCTGTGGGACCGCGTTGCGGGATCGATGCCGGGTTGCGGGGCCGGCTCTGAGCGGCGGGGCCGGGTTGCGGGTTTCGGGGCCGGGGCCGGGCGGGCCCCGCGGGTCGGAGCGGCGGCCGCGCCCGGCGCTGTCCGCGGTGCTGATCGGGGCCCGCCCGGCCCCGCCAAGGTCGCGGGAACCCCCCCACCCATCCCCAGGGCACCTCCGCTCCCGTGCCCCTCCATCGCACCCCGTCCTCCTGTCCCCGGGACCTCTCATCCTCCGGGACACCTCCTCCCCCGGGACCCCCCGGCCGCTGCGGGCCCGGGCTCGCTCCGGCCGTGCTGCGCCACGGGATCGTGTCCGTGCCCGCGCGGGGCCGGGGGAGCGGTGGGAGGCGGCTGCAGCCCCCTGGGGCACCACCCTCGGCCCGCACCCCGGGGTCTGTGCCGGCCCTTTCCCGGGCTGGGCCGGCGGCCGCCGGCCCTGCCCGGACGCCCCGCAGGATGCCCGGCCCGGCAGGCCCGGGATGCCCCTGCCCTCTGTGCCCCGCCGGGGTCCCGCTGTTCCCCGTGCACCAGCCAGGCAGGTTCCCGCAGCGGGGTCCGCCACCGCCGCAGCCTGGCTGGCGCCGTGCCATGCTCCCTCGCCACGCTCCTCTCCCGGGCCGTGGGCCCAGCTACGCACCCAGAGGCCACCACAGGACCCTTTTGCTGCTGGGCAAAGCATCCCGCAGCTGGGGTGCCTTCCCTCCACACTCTCTGCCTCTCACACTCTGTCTGTCTCTGCACAGACAATCTCTGGAGCGACCAGAGCCTGGAGACAGACCCCGACCTCCCCCCAGGCTGGAGGAAAATCTGTGACTCTCTGGGCACCTACTACTGGCATGTGCCGACGGGCACGACCCAATGGCAGCACCCTGCACGCACCACCAGCCCAGGAGGGCACCCGGAGGCTGATGGAGAGGAGACACTACAGGGAAGGGTAGGGGGTGTGGGTACAGGGGGTGGTGGTTGGTGTTGGATCCCACCCCTGGCAGAAGCCTGCTGAAGGACCCTCTGGGCCAGCCTCCCCTTGGAGCAGGCCTGTCACTGTCATCCCAAAGTCCTGCTCAGCCCATTTCTGGCCAGGGCTAAGCCCTTTGAAAGGCTCCTGCAGGCTCTGTGTTGATTTTGGCCTCATCCTGGCCACACGGGATGCCCACAGGCCCGTTGCTGTCCTGGGAGGGAGGGCTCTTACCTGGTGCCTCCTGACAGCCTGTCTTGTTGCCCTCCCTTTCCTCTTGTCTCCCAGGAATGCCAGGCCCCCGGAGCGAAGCACTCGGCAAAGGACAGGCCCATTCCCAGCCCCATGGCTTCGCTGACCAGGAGGTAGGGCTGCCCTGGTGCTCTGCTGGCTTGTTTATGGGGCACTACTGATCCTTCGCCACCACTGGGTGCTTGGCCCCAGCGCCCTCCCAGAGCAGCCCCCCGTGCTGGAACCAGCAGGATCACTCCTATGGGATGCTTCCCAGCTGGTGGCATGGGGGTATGGTGGTGCCAGGGCATTCCTGGCGCTTCCATGGGTGCCCCAGGGATCACGCAGAGGGAGCTGCCCCTCACTGCCCCGTCCCTCTGCAGGCCCTCGCTGTCCTGGCATGGAGAGGACATCCAGCACAGCGCAGAGCCCGGCTCCAAGGTACCGCATCCCGCCGGCTCCGCTGCCGCATCGTGGGCTGGGGCTGGCAGGAGAGGAGGCGAGTGGCAGCTGGCAGGGATGTGGATGGGTGGGAGCCAGAGCAGGGGTGACCCTGCTGGCACGGCGAGGGGCGTGGGGCGGAGGTGGCTGTGCCAGCGGGCACTGGAGCCCCAACGTGTCTCTGCTCAGTGCTTTGCCGTGCGCTCGCTGGGCTGGGTGGAGATCCCCGAGGAGGACCTGGCACCGGGCAAGAGCAGCATTGCCGTCAACAACTGCATCCAGCAGCTCTCCAACAGCAAGGGCCAGGGCTCTGCAGAGAACCGGGGTGAGGTGAGAGCCTGGGACGGGGCTGCCAGGCAGGGTCCCACTCCAGGGCTACTGCTGCTGAGGCTGGATTGTGCTGGGAGGGAGCAGGGACAAGTTCCAGGGCAGAGTCTACTCTCCACACAGGGTATCCATGTGATGGTTCCAGGTGTGGGGCAGGTAGGTCTCATGGGGCTGTTCCTTGGGGACAGTGCCAGGAGTGCCTGGTGGGTCCCCACACATGGGAATGGTACCTGGGAAGGGCAGAGGTGGGAATCAGGGCTGTTCCCATGCTTGGAGCTGAGTAGGCTGGGGGGACAGGGGTGTCCCTACAGTGAGCTGGGTTCTGGGGAAGCCCAGGCTGTCTGCCAGGCTGAGGGAGCCGCTGCCCCTCCACAGGGCCAAGACCTGGTGATGATTCTGAAGAAGGACACCATGAGCCTGGTGGACCCCCTTGACCGCAGCCTCATCCACCGCCAGCCCATCCTCAACATCCGTGTCTGGGGCGTTGGCTGCAACAACGGCAGGTGCTGGGGCCAGGGCAGAGCTGGGGGCTGAGGGGTGGCTCTGCCTGCTTGGGGGGAAGGCACCCCAGCAGTGACCTGTCCCCTCTCCTCCCTCCCCGACTGCCACCGTGGCTGCAGGGACAGGTAAGGGGGCACAGGGCTGGGGGGCAGTGCAGGGAAGGGCCTCTGTCAGGGTCTCACTGGTTTGCTTATGGCCGTGCAGAGACTTTGCCTTCGTGGCCAGTGACAAGGACACCTGCGTCCTCAAGTGTCACGTCTTCCACTGCAATGTGCCCGCCAAGGGCATCGCCAAGGCCCTGCACGAGATGTGCTCCAAGGTGGGATTTACAGGGGCCCTGCTGGGTGTGAGCACAGCCCGGGGGTCTCGGGGGTGAGGGGAGGCACCAGGACCCCTGTCTGTTGCAGATCGTGGCCGAGCGAGCCGTGGCCAGCAGCCGCCTGCCCCGTGCTGCCACGCTGGAGCCCATCTCCACCGAGGACCTGCCGCTGCAAGGTACCGTCCCCCGGTGCTCCCCCTGCCCACAGCCCACCCTCGGGCAGCGGGGGTGTCCAGCAGCCAGATCTCGGGGTCCTTGAGGATGGGGGGACACAGCGGGGGACACAGAGGTACCCCCACCTCTTCCGTACTGGCAGTGGATATCCTGGAGGCGGTGAGGCAGTCGATGCAGACCTACGAGGCGCTGTACATCGGCAGCCTGCCCGTGCCCAGGGCCATGGGTAAGCGCCGCTGCCCCCACCCCCGCAGCTGGGGGACGCCCAGCAAGCCCCTCCTTGCTCCGTGGGGCGGCCGAGCAGCCGCGTCCCGGGGCCGGTGGGATGGGGTGGGATGGGGTGTCCCGCTCCGCAGGGATGGACGTGTTGAACGAGGCCATCGAGAAGCTGACGAGGCGCCCCGGGCGGGAGAGCTGGACGCCCTCCCTCATCTACGTGTCGGACACGGCCATGAGGGTTCAGCCGGCGCAGGTTGGGGGGCACGGGGGGCTCCGGCCGGGGTGCCCCCGGCGGGGCGGGCCCGGGGGGCGGCCAGGGCTGGACGGGCCCGCGGGGTGCCCGCAGGAGCCCGAGGAGGCGGCGAACATCTGGGAGTGCCAGGTGCGGTACGTGACCTTCCTGGGGGTGGGCCGGGACGCGCACACCTTCGCGCTCATCGTGGACACGGGGCGACGCTTCCAGTGCGCGGCCTTCTGGTGCGAGCCCGACGCCGGCACCATCTCGGAGGCGGTGCAGGCCGCCTGCATGGTGAGCCCCGGGCGGCGGGCGGGGGTGGCCCCGGCGCCGCGCCCCCCGCGCTGCCCGCCGTGTCCCTCCGCAGGTGCAGTACCAGAAGTGCCTCGTGGCCGCCGCGCCGGGGGCGAAGGCGAAGAGCACGGCAGGCCGGGGCCGGGCCGGGCCGGCGGCCGCGGGGGACGGAGCCCGCGGAGCGGCCAAGGCGGGGGGGGGGGCGGCGGTGGGGCGGGCGCCGGGGCCCGCAAGAGGGGCCTCTTCTCCTTCCTGGAGGTTTTCCGCCTCCGGCGGGCCCTCCTACACAGCCCGTAGCGGGCCGGGCCGGGGCCGGGGCTGGAGCCGCCGGGGGGGAGCCCCGACCCCGGCACCGACCCCGGTCCCGGCCCGGCGGGGCGGGGACTCGCCCGGCCCTTCCCGCCCCGCCCGGCCCGCCCACCCCCGGCGGGCGGAAGGGGCCGGTCCGGCCGTGACGTGGCGGGATGGCGGAGCCCTACGTGAGACCGGGTGAGGGGGCGCGGGGAGCTTCCGGCACGGGGGCACCGGCGGGGCCGTGCGGGGACCGGGAGGGCACCGGGACACTGCGGGTCTGCCCGGGGCGGGGACCGGACCGGCGGGACTGGCTCCTTGGGAAGGGTGTGCGTGTGTGGGGAGGTGCCGGGGCCGTGCCGGGGCATGGGGTCCCCGTCGGTGTCTCCCACCCCCCGATCTCACGGCGCTGCTTCGCCGCCGCAGGGAACCAGGAGCGCGGCTGGAACGACCCCCCTCAGTTCTCGTACGGGCTGCAGGCGCAGGCCGGGGGCTCCCGCCGGACGCCGCTCACCCGCCGGGCCCCCCCCCGCCCGAGGGCGCATCCCCAGGTCAGCACCGCCCGAGCCCCCGCCCGCCCCTCGGCCCCGCCCGGAGCTCCGGGGGCCGCTCCCCGCTTGGACCCGGTGTGCGGGGCCCTGGGCCGGGCTGACGGGCCCCGCGCCGCCGCCTCTGCCCCGCAGGTGCCCCCCCGGCCCCGGGCAGTGCCCCCGCAGACCCCTCCGCGCCTCCCCCCCGGGCGCTGGGGCCGCCCCCGCTGGGGCCCGTGGGCGCTGCCCCGCGGGCCGAGGCGCGGCCGTGCCCGGAGGAGCGGGAGTGCAGCGTGTCCGCCGATACCGTTCTCGCCCCGCTGCGGGCGGCCCTGGACTCCTGCCGGCCCTCGGTGCAGGTGAGCCCGGGCCCCTCCCGCCGCCTCGGACCCCGCGGGGCAGGAGCTGCCTATCCCCAGGACACCTGAGAGAGAGGGGGGGGAGAGCCGCCCCTGCCCTGGGCGCTGCCCAGAGCTGGTGGGGGCGGTTTCCCCCGCTCCCAGCTCACCTCTGCTTCCAGAAACAAGTGTGCAATGACATCGGGCGGCGGCTGACAATGCTGGAGGACGCGTGGGCTCAGGGGAAGCTGTCGGCACCGGTGAGGAAGAGGATGAGCCTCCTGGTACAAGGTACGGGGCGAGCGGGCTGCAGCCGGGCCAGCAGCGGGCCCTGGGTCAGGGGCGCCCGTGGGAAGGTGGATCCTGCACCCCCTGACGGGTTCCCTTGTCCTGGCAGAGCTCCAGCAGCAGCACTGGGACGCGGCTGACGAGATCCACCGCTCGCTCATGGTGGACCACGTGAACGAGGTGAGCCAGTGGATGGTGGGCGTCAAGCGCCTCATCGCCGAGACACGGAACCTGCCCGACGCAGCGACGGACGGCAGCGCTGAGACCGAGACCGAGCCTAAGACCGAGACCGAGCCGGGCCCGGAGGAGCCCTGACACCGGGGGTGGGGCTGCGGACTGTGAGCGGGGCAGCCCCTGCCCAGGGCCGCCGGCAGGAGCAGGGACCCCGCTGCCAGAGGGAGTCGGGGCACCCCCTCTGCTTCCCAATCCTCATCCAGGAAAAGGGGATTTTAATCATTGCGACATTTTAGTGGCGATTCATTATGTTTAATAAACAACACCAACCTGCCCCCAGCCACAGTCTGCCCAGGGTTCTGGCACTGGTGGGTCCTGGGGCTCCCAGGGGCAGCGGGAGACAGGATTGCTGAGTGAGGCCACGGCTGCTTTGTCAGGCTTGGGGCTCTGGCCTTGGCAGGGTGCTCCCAGCCAGCAGGATGTGAAGGGAAGAAAAACAGCAGCACCTGGCTAGAGCAGGCAGTGCTGTGTGTTCCTGCTGCACTGGCTGGCAAAGCCTGGCCCTTCTGGCCTCACCTTTGGCTGTGGGGTGCCTACAGCAGCCCCAGTCTGCTGCAGGAGGGGTCCAGGCTGGCTGTGGAGGCCAATGTGCCAGCAGTCCCCAGCAGCTCAGTATGGCCAGGGTTTGTGCTGCAGCCACAGCCCCTGCTCCCATCTGGGCTCCTGCCCTCCTGGCACAGTTCAGACTTGAATTTGGGACCCAGGGACAGGGGGGTCCAGGGACAAACATGTGCCCACAGTTAGGTGTTGACTGTGCTGTTTCCACCCCACTGGCACTTACCGGCTGCCCCCCACCACAGCTGGGAACCACCCAGGCCTTCACCACCCCCTGCCTGCAGTGTCACCCCCTGCACCTTGCTGGTGCTGCTCAGCCCCCTCCCCAGGGCTGTGAGGACCCTGCTGAGCCCCAACAGACACACACCAGGTCAGCACAGGGGTTTCACGGTGTTTATTGATCAAGCATGAGCTCCTAGGCAATTGCACCAGCCACTTGTGCTAGAGCCTGAGGTGTCACACGTCCATCCCCAGCATCAGAGAGGGCTGCAGCCAGCTGGTCACGGTGCCAGCACCTCCACGAGGCCCAGGAACAGGCCCAGCCATGGCCTGGAGACGGGGAGCTGGAAACTCAGATGTCCATCTCAAACTGGTCTTGATCTGCAAAGGGATAGGTGAGGGATAGAGGGCCAGGGTTAGGATGGGGCTGCCTTGGGAGACACGGGCAGGCAAAGGGGTCAGGAGCTGGAACTGGGGCTGGGCCGGGCTTTGCCCTTGCCCCTGTTGCCAGGCAGGAGCCCCGTGCCTCAGGCAGGTGGTCCATGGAGGGGGCCACATGCCTGGGCTGCTCACCTGGCATGGCCTCTTAGCTCTCATTCCGCTCCTTGAGCTCCTCCAGCTTGACGAGGCTGGACTGGGCCAGGGATGTGACACCGGGGGTCTGGGGCAGGCAGCAGGGAGGGGTCCTGGCCGCGGGTGAATTCTTGCACTCCAGCAGGAACTTGCGGTCGCAGATGATGCGGGTACCTGCCAAAAGCAGGGGCTGTCAGGCACTGCTGGGCCTGGCCACCCCCAGCCCTGAGCACCACAGCCCAGAGCAGGGGGTGGGACCCAGCACTCGGCCATGGCTTGGGGACACATCTGGCTCTGGAGCCACCACGGTGCTTCCCACAGGGCAGCCAGTGACACCCGTCCTGCCCAGCAGCTCTTCCCCACATTGTTCCTGCCCTTGAGGCTCCTGGAGCTCTGCAGGGCTCAGCACAGGGGGTCCAGCCTCCACAGGTCTGGCCATCCCTGGAGGGCAGGGCCAGCCCAGGGCACACAACTCGGCCCAAGCCTGGCGGCCAGGCAGCTGCAGCTCCCTGCCCAGGGCAGAGCAGCAAAGGCTGGGTGTCCCACAGGGGCACCCTGGGGACCCTCCCATCAGCTCATCCAGCCACCCGCTGCCCCCTGCACAAGGACAGCAGCTGAGTTTGATGGGACATCTCCTCCTGCAGCCTGCCAGGTGTGCAGTCCCCACCTGGGGCACACACTGCCTCCCCCCCATGCCCCAACTGCCTGCCAGCAATGCCCGAGGTCACATCAGCCCATGTGCCCCATCTGCTGCCCTGCCTGGCCATCCCTGCAGCCGAGCACCAGCTCCCTGCCAGGCTCCGGCAGCAGGTGCAGCCCAGGGTGCCAGGGAGCCTGGAGTTGCTGCCTGAGGTGCCAGGGAACCCAGAGCTCCTGCTTGGCACCACAAACACGTTACACAGCCCGTGCCTGCCACAGCCCCACAGCACTGGGCCGGGCTCCTCCCCAGCAGAGCAGCTTAACCGAAGGCACATGATGGAGCCAGGGCCCACAGGATGGGCACCTGTGGCTCAACCCAAACATACCCAGCTCACACACTTCCCTGAGGACATACAGCAAAGAAGAGGACCTGCTCAACAGCTGACCCAGGGGCTTTGCTGGGGCATCAGAAGGGGGCAGGAGGGCAAGGGGGAGTTCTGCCACCCAGGGCTGCTGAACTCAGGTGGGAGCAGGTTCTCATGTTAGCCCCCGTGCCTCCCCCTGAGCCAGCCAGCCCCGAGGGACCAGCGCTGCACCCACCAGCCCAGTGGCACTGCCACCAGCCCACTCCCCAGCCCCTGCCTGTGCCCCCCTGCACCACGGGGCAACGATGTCCTGAACTTCGAGCAGGATCTTCCTACAAAGCTTCGGGGTTCCCTTTTCCACTTCAGCTCTGGGCTGTCACCACCCCATGGGCCTGCCTGGATCTGGTGTCCAGAGCAGGTGCCTGTGTCCCCAAGGACAGAGCTGCACAGGGAGAGCCCAGCAAGGGAAAGAGCTGCCCACATGAGGCAGGGCATTCCAGGGACAGCCCCAGCCCCATGCTGGGTCTTGCCCTGCAGTGCAATGGAGGAGATTGTGTTACCCTGGAGCTGTAGCCCTCTGGGCTGGGGAGACAGGGGCTCCCCAGGATGAGGCAGGAGGGCATGGCAGTGCTTTGCTGCAGCCAGGAAGCCCACAAAAGTCAGCACCCCACCCCTCTCCTGCACCTCACCCTGAGAGCACACACCTACTGCACCACACCACCACTGGTTTTTGATACAACTGCTGTTAAGACACGTGGCAGGGGGTTGGACTGGGTGATCTTAAAGGTCCCTTTGAACCCAAACCCTTCTCTGACTGATTCTATGTGTTTCTCCTTTGGTGTCTGCACTGTCAGTGGGGCAGCAGCAGTTCCAATTTATTTTGCATTCTTCCTCAAATAACAGGAAACATATCTGAATATACCATCCAGTAGTGCTTCCGAGGTTGATCTGCCTGCGGTACTCAGACACTGCTTGTGCACTGTGGTTTTTAAGTACTTCCTCATGCTTTTCCTGGGGAAATTCTGCTGCTGCATGTAAGGATTTGTCTGGATAAGGTGGTGGAAGGTGAAGTCTCCACCTGGTCTGAGACCACTGAGGGTGGACCTTTAGATTGGACACTATGTGCACTGTAGTTCTCTGCTTAAGGAATGGACTCAACATTCCGTGTGGTTACTGCATTGCCTTGGAGCAAAAGCAGAAATAAGCACAGTCTAAGTGCAGAAAGTGGGGAACTGGGTCAGGAATTAATGTTCATCTTAAGCAGAGTGCAAAAATCCTCCTCTTCTTCACAGAAAAGACTCGAGGAGCTCTTACCAGATTTAAAGTGTTACAAGAAGCTTATAATTGAATCTATTAGGTTTTCCTCCAGTGGGAAGCACTTAGTTCCCAAGATCTGCTTCTGGGCAGCTGGTGAAGGAATGCTGCATTTACCTACCACTGCTGTCAGCCCTTGCAGCCCTGAGCAAAACCTCATCTCTCGGGTGACCCACCTGCAAAAGGAGCGCTCGAAGCAACAGAACTAATCCAGAAGGACAAAAAGGTAACACAGAAGCAGGTTCACACCAATAACAGGCTCACAACTGGCAGGGGGAAGGGCTCTGCAGACATCAATCACAGACACCTGCGGCTCCAAACCCTCCCAAATCCTGACTGCAGCCACGTGCTTGGAATGTGGCCCTGGGATGTGTCACCAGGCACGGGAGCAGCTACCGAGGACAGCAACATCGAGCCCTTTCCAAAATTCTCACACACAACCTATGAATGCTGTTTGCCTTTTATTGAGTATTCGGGTAAATATTTCACATTAATACAGGCTACATAAAGTAGAGCCACTATACGACATGAAATTTACTCAGCTTTTCCTTTTAAGTCTGTAAACAATTAGACAGGTATTTACCACCCTAAAAGGTTGAACTCATGTCATCAGCTAGTTCTCTGCTGCGTACAAGGAGCATTCAGTAGTGTTTAGCCAAAAGCACTAGTTTTGTCTGATTTTTTAAGTTTAAAGTGGCTAAACTAATTGGAGAACAGAATCAGTTTATATAGGTAAAGTCAATTTGTTGTTATACAACGGGCAATCAAGTTTCCATTGTTACAGCCCACAGAAAATCACTTAGGCACATGAAAAAAAAACCCAGGGTTCTTCAAGGTCATAAAGATTCCCAAACCAGGCTAAAAAAGGACAGACCCCCTTAAATCAGTTGACGTACTTGAGATGCATGTTTCCAATGTGAGGTGCCCAGGTGCCAGGCCAAATCTACAGTAAGAAATAAAAAGACAAATCTATTATGAAAACAAATAAAAGTTCCTTTAACAGTGTTTAACCACTGAGGGCGAGCGTAAGGCTTCCCCCAAAATACAACCAGACTGTCCAAAGGCGGGAGCTCTCCAGCTCCAGCCAAGGTCTGACTGACAACCTGCAAGGTGCTGAGCACAGATATAAACCCTCTCACGTGTTACAGTCCATTACCTGGCTGAGCAGTCCTGAAATGTTTTACCTGGAAGGTTTGGTACTGACAGCTCCATAGATATTTTATGAACACACACACACACACACAGAGTAGGGAAAAGTCATGCAAACAATCTCGATTCTAGTTTCAAAGAACTGAAAGAAATCAAACATGTCACCAATCCAAAAATGGATATCACACCACCGTACAAAGCCCCGGGTAAGCACAGGTGGGAAAAGGCAGCCACACTACCTGCTGAGCATCAGTACATTCTGTTGAGTTCTGGACAACTTTGATCATGGGATTCCAGGCGGGATCTGGAGTATGGAGCCCGTTAAAGAGGGGCCCTCCTGGGCCATCTGCCAGCTGGGGGTGCGAGGGGATCAGGGTGCCGCCGTACATGGAGATGGGCAGGCCCTGAGGGGACAAGAGAGCACTCGGTGAAGGGTGGCTGTAGGACCACGTCTGCCCAGGTGACAGAGGCAGGTCACATCCATACAGAACGTTCCCCTAATGGCAGGAATCTCAGCACTGTGAGGGAACACGGGGGCACAGTATGGGACAATTATGTTGTTCTGCCATGCAGAAGATCCCAAGAGCACATGCTACAGCTCCTCCTGAAACGTGCCGTGAGTCCTCTCCTCCTGCCACTTCCTAAGGAAGGTGTGTGGTACTGTGGGCATGACTTGTGCTGAAAGCATTAAGCAAACCTCCAATCAGCTTCAAGAGCTGAGCAAGCTTTTTGAAACCTTCCTGAGCCTCTGAGAGAGGAAACACTGGAGAGCAAGGGAGGCCTTCAGGTATTCGCTAGAGAACATCAGCAATCTACAACCTCTGGTTTTGTTCAGATGTGCCTCCAGGCTTGGGCAGTTCAGGGATGAAAGGAGGTTCAGGACTGGGGTGGTGAGCAATGGCAGCAGAGGCACACACACATGAAGTGTGAACAGGCAGAACAGGAGATATAACAAAGTCAGTCCTTGGTCATTTCACAGACTAAATTCAACCCTTTGTAACTTACTTTAGAAAAATCCACAAAACTATTTGGCATAGGTTGGTGGAAAATATTCGAGGGAGCCACTATTCCAGAATCATCTCTCTCCATGGGCTGATGCTGAGAAAACGTGCCTGGGTCTGACAGCTGCTGATGCATTGGATGACTTCCCATGACAGGCTGAGACCAACCTGACAGGCCTTCTGGAAAGGAGATTGAAAATGGAGATTGAAAATTCCCTGCAGATACTCTGGAGTAGAATTCAGGAGCTGCACACACCTACATCCACCCAAAGGCTCCCTGAAAACACACAGCCAGAGGTATTTGAGGGTTCTGCTCTGGCCAGGGCAGACCTGCCACAGCAGAAGGTACCTGCAGGTTTAGGCTGATAATCCATTACAGACAGTGGAAACAAACCTGTCTGACCTGCATCCCTCTCCCAGGGATGCTGCAGCAGACCCTGTGTAAGGCCGGCTACACATCCTCCTCCCCTCCAGTCTCCCACGTACGTAGGAACATAGAAAAAAGCCACACTTGTTACAGGGGCAAAACCAGGGAAAGGGCAGCCTGGTGAGGCCAGGTAAGTTTGGCCATCCTCATCCTCCAGACAAGGGTGGAGAGGATGGGGACTACCAGGAACTGGGAGTTCCAGGAGTCCACAGGAGAACAATGAAGATCCAACGGAGCTCCCAGCACAGTCTGTGAGCACACACCAGCTTTCCTTGTAAAAACACAGCAGTGATGAGACACAGGTTAACCAAAGTGCGGAGGGTTTGCTGGAACACACAACAAATGCAGGACTCAAATGTTTGTCTTTAGAGTTGTCAACGGAAACGCTCTAGACCTCAAATGCTGCACCTCCTCCTTTCCACAAAAACTTCACTTCCCAGCACTGACACCAGCTCTCCCTTTGGGATGCGCTGCACGGAAGCCGAGTACCGACTGCAGAACGTTATTCCTCCTCAACTTTCCTCTTCCAGTCCCTCTGAGAGGCCCTGGAAGTTTCTTTGGGCTGCCCCGGGCTGTGCAACACTCACCAGACACGCTGTTCACTCCGAAGGACCAGATGCCACTGTGGCCCACGGGAGCTGTGAAGTTGGTTCCCAAGGGCGTCGGAGTGACGGAGCCTCCCTGCCGGATCCTGGCGAGTCGCTCTGTCCCGATGGGAGGGGGGACCTTTCGATCTTGATTGGCGTTACCCGTTTTTGGCTGGCCCAGGTTAGAAGGTGCAGAAGCAGCTGAGAGGGGAGAAGATGATCCTGAGGAAACTGATGGAATAGGAGATTCACCTGCTGAAAAGAGTATTTCTTGTGCTTAATTACACACAAAGCACACACGGTATTAAGCATAAATGCCACCTGCTCTATCCCCCCCAGTATTATCTCAAAGCAAATTATAAAATGTTTTAAAGGCTTTTTTTTTTTTTTTGGCAAGCATTCTTCAAGTCTTGCACAGAAATTCTGTCTACAAGTTATTTTAACTCTCAAAATCAACATTATAACACAAATGCTTTCAGCCATCAGAATCGTGATATTCTCATGACATAGCAGTGTATCTAAATTAATTACAAGAAAGAATAAGAAACATGGAAGAGTTTCAGGAAGAGGTGAAAACATCAGCCAAAACACCATAAATATCTAAACAGCCTGGTTTTGGTATCCACAACTTCCAGCGGAAGAGAAATCAGACAGCTTCCCACAGGTGTGACCTAAGAGCTTAAGTCCCGCCAACTTCAGAAGTGTCACTGACTCTCCTGGGGAAGTCCAACTTCCTTTGAGCACTCCTTTAAACATTTTGGTTCTTAAACTCAAGAGTGGCACTGAAGTTGCATGCAGTGACATGAAAAACCTCTTCAGCTTAGATTCTGAATTAAAGACCCATATTTTCTGTAAAGCTACTTCCATGTTCTTCCCTTTAGGAGGAAACCCCCCACTGTTACCTCGGATGATGCTCAAATATTTTGGAACATTTTAAGTATAATTCCAGATCCCAATTAAAAAAAGAAAAAAGAAAAAAAGAAAAAAAGGCAAGTATAACTTCAAACCATGGCAAACATGACATTTTCACCTAATATTTCACTCAAACTACTTAGAGGGGAATTTTTAGCTTGGTATAATCACCTCCACTCCCCCACAGCTTCGTGCCCTCTCCTCTCAGAGCCTACAATGACTTGGTTTTTTTGCCCAAATATACCTTTAGTAATGCTACCAGAACTAATGGCATGGGAAAAAAAAAACCAACCATAAAATAGCACAGCTTGGGATTTGCACGCCATCCTCAGAGCTGCTAAAAGCAATTGGAAAGCATTTTGTGCATCACTGGGTAACTTCCCCTCCAGTTAGAAATCTACTAAAGACAATAGCTATGAATTTATAGTTAACTAAGACAGACCCATGAAGTTCCTACATGAATTTGTTGCGCTTGTCCAAGGATGTGGTGAAAAATGCTGTCTGTTAAAGCTGGGAGTCCCAACAGGCGCTGGCCCTTGAAGGTAAACCCGTGCTCCTTGTATGTTTGCTGAAAAGCCTGTCAAAGGACCTGAAGAAGAAGTTGTAGAGCTGTTGGATGGATCTAGAGAGGGTAAGCCTGAAATAAACATAAATTTGATTAAATATCTCTCTTTGGGAACCTGCTTCAAAGCACCAGAGAAAGCTAGTGCTCCAAATATAATTAAAGCATCTCATCACCTTTGGGGGCATCTGCACATGGTAAGGTCATTTTACAAGTGCACGACTCTCCCTCAGAAACCGCAGAGGCATTTCTGGTTTGGCCTCAAGTTTTTGCAAAAGCAGCCATCCCTCTGGTTACTGAAAGGAATGATCTTAGCAGGGAGGGCAGAGCAGGAGAGCTGGCAGTGGCCAGGATCTTTGCTTACAGAAAAGCCACACAAATTCAACGGGGATACAGGGCTCTGTGAAAGTCCCAGGGGAATCCAGCAGCTGGGAAGGAGTTCTCTGCAGGATGGACTTTGCCATCCCAAAGATACCTTCACGTAGAGATCAGGCAGAGCACGCTGTGGCCAGAGAGACAGGGCTGACATGGCACAGCAGCACAGGGGAGGGGGCTGCTCTTCCTCCAGGGATGTGTGAGGGGAAGAGAGAGATGGAGAAAGAGTTCAAAGTCCCACAAAAATTATTAACAAGGGGGAATCACATTTTTTTTAATAAGCCAAAGCTTTTAAGTACTTGTCCAAAACGCTGTAAAAGCTCTTATCACATGTTATTACCTGAAAGCAGAAACGGGCATTGCGATATGTTCACCTGAGTTTTGGGTTTAGTTTCAAGGGCCTATTAAACAAGATTAGTTTCAAAACCATTTAAACATTTCAAAAAGACCACAACCAGGACCAGCCTACATTGCTGCAGAGCGAGGTTGAAGGCTGTACCTACTCACACCCCAGCACGAACAGCAGTTGGTGCCAGGCAGTACCTCAGGTCACAGACTAGAGGGGCACCTTTCAGCACCTGGATAGCTCCTGAAAGCCAGGTCTTTTCCCCCCCAGTATTATCAACCAAGTCAACCTTATTGCTTCCAGAAGTGCCAGATCCAATCTGCTCACATGGACAGAAATGACCTGCTGGATTTGAAGGAGGTACTTTTCTCACTAGCCTAAAGGTTAAAAAGAGAAGTCTCCCTTACAGCCAAGGAGAAATACAACCCCCCACTGCTGGAACACGGGGTGCTCAGCTGAGGGACCCCAGCGTGGGAGGACAGTCTTCTCAGGTTTGTCACAGCACAAAGTGCAGGACCCCGTGGCTCCAAGGAGGACGTCAATGCCTGTGACTGCACTGGGGTTGATCTGAGTTTGTCTGGAGTTACAGACTGGTGCCAGCACCTGCAGCCCAGGGTCCTCCCTGGGCATCTCCTATGGAGCCATGGACAGGACACTCTGGCCAACCCTCCACCCACAAATGTGGCAGCCAAAAAGGCCCCTGTGCTGACCAATTCCACCACAAATCAAAACAGGAGCTGCCCCCTGGCTGACAAGCCACCAAAGATCCCGAGTCTGCCCCAGACAGAAGGGTAACAGAGGTGCTGCTGCCCACGGGCACTTCTGGGTTCCTAAACAGAGAACAAGGCAGGGATTATGACAAAAACAGCTCTTCTGCAGGAGAGGGATGCCCAGCTGTGTCTTTGGATGGCTCAGGAGGATGATGGGTACACAGCTTTTGGGCACACAGCTTGTGAAGTGCAACAACTGGACAGGTAAGACCACTTCAACACTGCTGGGTATGTTCCATGTGCTGAAGGGAGTGTGACAGCCAGAGATCCACAAGTCCAGAGTTTTCAGGTCATAAAGAACACTTTTTATCGTTATCTTGTCCTTCCTAAAAGTGGATGAAAAACTTGGCTTGATATTAAAAATAGCTATTCTGAACAATGACTTACCAAATTCTGATTGCAGTAACGAGCTTCCTATTCATGTACTTACCAAAAAAAATTAAGTTTTGTAACACTAAAATCTTCTGCAGTTACTTGGGCCATGAACCCAAACTCCTCATCGTGCTCTGGAAGCATAACTGAGCTTTTGAGAGGAGTGTATCGATCTCACACAAACTCTGCTCAAAATTCAGTTTATCAAAGCCACCAGGCACTTCTGCAGATGCTGCTTATTGAAAGGGCTACCTCCAGCTTTAGAGGAACAACCACAATACTTGGTCACTCCATGTGAAACAGAGTCCATTTCACACAATTCCACACTCAGGTGATGCTTCCTAAGTTGGCATATTTCAAGTTCCAAGACTTCTTTTAATAAGCAAGGTCTCAAACCCCTTCTTAAAATGCAGAGGAAAGAAGTAACAAGTAGATTTCTTTCGGTCTTCTCCACAGCCTCCCCAAATGGTTGGGCTAAGCCTGCCCTCAATCTGCAAGCTGCCAGGACAAGAGACCTAAAATGTGGGACAAATAGGCTATTTCCAGAGCAGATCCACAGCCAGTAAGATCTGCAGGGGGATCTGTGCCTGGTGAAGCAGAGAAAACTCAAGCTGCAGCTGAGCTTACCCACAACAGGAAAAGCAGAGTACCCAAACTCCACCCTGAGGTGAGAACTTGTTAAGAAAAGGCTGCTTTAGTGCACAAATGATACTAAATCTCCACCATATCAGTTTAGAGGTGGTCACCAGGAATGTTATTTGTGGAAAAATTTCCAGGGCTCAACTGTGCAAGACAGGCACAAAAGACACACCCCTGCTCCCTGAGGTGTGGAGTCACATCCAAGATCAGAGGATGGGTGTCCACCTGCTCCAAAGCCGTTACCATCCCCTCTCACCACACGGAATTGCCAGGCCAGGCCCAGGCTGCTCCTTGTCCATGGTGCTGCTGCTGGCCAAAGGATGAGCCAGCAGTGACTGGTCCTTCTGCCCCTTCCCAAAATCTCATGAACCCCGTCACTGAGCCCTGTGGAAACAGCCACGGGAGTTCCCAGTTCAACCCACCTTAGAGGCTGAGCTGGGGACAAGCCAGTGAATGAGATGGATGGACAGACCACACTTGGACTCTGAGGGAAGGTGATGGAGAGGTCCTCAGCCTACTGTGCCCATTCCTTTCCTCACTATCACACCTTCCAAACATCCCCTTCTCCCCAGGCTCCCCTAAACCTGTGTGACAGACAATTTAGATTCTGAAACAAAGGTGGTCAAAAGCAGTGGAAAGTAAAACAACATTAAATGAATCAACTAAGGACCTGACTAACCAGTCACTCCTGCCAAGCACAATTTCAGCAGCACACCTTCCTATTTGCAGTCTTTCTTCACTTTGCAATATCCTAATAAAATCCCAGCTCAGAAAAAACGTGTTCTGTCCAAATATTTCTGAGCTTCAGTTGAGAACTTCTCACTTAATCTCCCCAAAGTCCACTGCATGAGCTCTCCTTGGTTAACTACCTAAACTTCCTAATGCAGGGGGCAGAAACAGATTTACACTGCCTTTTAAATACTTACAGTCATTTAAGGATATATAAAGGACACCCACAGCAAACAGATGACCTTTGCATAAGGAAACAGCAAAATGTTTTGCTGCTGTGGGAAGTCCCAGTCAGTGTTTGCACACACAGGGTGCCACGGTCAGAGAAATGAGCAGATCCCACTTGCCATAGGCTTCCTGCCCCAGGGGTTATGTCAGCAACAGCCAACTCCCAGTTTAGAGGAAAAGCTGAGCCACTGTCAAGTGTTTCTGGAGCCTGCTGAGGGTCTGGCAGCTCTTTATTAACACTCTCTGATGAACAAGGTCCAGTTACTTTACCTTCCACATCTGGTTCTGCTTACTAGGCTGAGACTGGATGGGGCTCAGAGCTCTAGTGTGCCCTGGCTTTGCAGAGCTATACAGCCCAAATCAAACTATTAAGAAAACTACAGTCATAGCAAACACCCCAGTTTTGTGGTTAAAGCCACTCAGAGAGAAGCTTTCTGGTTTGCAGAAGTCCTGCATGTTTGTAAATCAACTGAGAGGAGCGGAAATGCTGAAAATCTTCTTTCCTCACCATCACATCTTCCAAATGCTCCCGTCTGCTTTAGTCTGAAAGTCAAACTACTTGACTTGTCCCAACCCAGCATTCAAGTTCTGTCCCAGTATCAGCCCAAATACCCAACACACTGTGTGGTTAAGGCTCTCCAGCTACCCCAGGGCACCCCACAACCATCATGGCAAGGGCAAAGGGTGGCAGAGAATAGATCTCTTGAGTGCCCCTTCCAGCCAAATGGGTGCAGCCAGTTGTCTGCAACATAGTTGGAACACTAAGATCCTTCAGCAAAGGGCAGGGAGCTCAATGGCAGTGCTCCTAACCCATCTCATACAAATCCAGATAAGCTTGGACTGTTACACTAAACTTCCTAATAAAACACCCCATGCAGTAGCATATCGATTTCCCAAAGCACAAAATAAGCTTACTGAAATCCCAGAGCAGTATCAGGAATCAAAAGGCACAGAGAGTTTCCCCTCAAACTGGTGTCTCACATAAAATATGGAACACGTGCGTACAGTCACTGCTGCAGCTGGAACCTCCACATGTCCTCAGGTTTGGTATCACCCCACACTGTGTTCCATTCCAACCCAAACCCTAAAATCAGTGCTATTCTACAAACTGGTGGGAGCATTACTGTGTCTTACAGAGGACAAGCAATGCAATGTCTGCAATCTTCCCGACACCTAACAACCTAGAAGAGCTGAAGAAGAAAAATCATCAACATTTTCAAAGAGCACTTGGAAAAAACAGGCCATCCTCATTACACAAGCATTCTCCAACTGTCATTTGCAGACTAGTTCTCCATCAGTTTGAGGTGATCAAAGTGCAATGGCTGGAGAAAGAATTTTGTCCAGTGCATGACCTTAATGACTTACCTACAGGACTAGTTGAAACCCGTTGGGAAGGTGGCCTGAAACCAGGAGCCTTGGAGTTGTCAGGATGGACGTTTTCCACGTGTCCTAGCACAGAGTTATTCAGAAAGGTAGACTGAACAGTGAAAGATGGGTCAGCTGCTGCTCGGGTAGAGAGTGGACAGTCTCCCCATGCTTGGTTAGCTGGCACCTGGTTGCTATCAAAAAGACTACTAAAGTGATTGAAGAGCGTTGCTGGCCCAAAGGCAGGAGGCAATGATTTGTTTGCTGGGTTAATGTGCATCTGAGAACCGTTCATAACGTTCATGGCTGATGAAAGCTGCACTGCAGCAGGTGGACCTTGAGAAGGTGTTAAAGGAACTTGATTTGTAACAAAAATAGACTGAGGATCTTGATGGAGGTTTGCATTTGGTACCACTGAATAGAAAGAACCTCTGGACTGCATCCTGTGAGTAACTCGAGGTGCTGGTACAGCTACTTGAGGTAAGTTACTGTTGTCCTGATTATCTGCAACGACTGACCTGGGCGACGCTAAGCTTAAAGGAGCAGTTTCTGAGCTGGATGAGAAAGGCATCGACATGGAAGGGCTGATCTCCGACATGCTGGTTGGCAGTATCTCCTCCTGGGCGTTGCTGAGCGGGGCAGGGCTGCTCGAGGGGTGAGTCTCGGTGCCCCCTGAGCTGCTGCTGGCTGACATACTGCAGCTGCTCGCGACCGAAGCTGGTGCGTTTGCGGGCGGCTGCTCCGGGGTCGGCACCTTCTCCTTGGGCGCTGAGACAGCCGAGAACGAGTCCGCTTTGAGCGCGGAATGCTGCGCCGGCGGAGCGCTGGATGGCAGGAACGCCGTGGGCACCTGCCCGTTGTTTGGGGAAGCAGAGGGAGCTGAGGGCAGAGTGCTACAGGTGCTCGTCACAGTTGAGATGGCTGTGGCTGCAGCGCTCGTCTTGGGAACGCAGGCGAAGAGCTGCTTCCTGACCGAGGAGGGAGTCCGGTTACTGGTCACGCACAGCGGCTGGGTGGAAGCAGCTACAGACGAGGCGGTAACGGGACAACTGGACGTAGCTAATCCGGGAGACTCCGTCTGCAAAACGTTTCCATTCTGGCTACCTACACGACTCGAACTATTATGCTTTGGAGAGCTGTTTGTGCTGCCAGGGTTAACTGGTCTCACCGGGAATGGTCCCCAAGTGTTCGGTGAAGGTGAAAAGGTTCCTCCAAATTGGGCCATAGGTAAGCGAGGGTGCCGGATCTGTTGCATAGTTTGGGCAGCCAGCAAGGCAAAATGAGGGTGAGAGTAAGCGAGAGGAAGAGACACCGGAAAAGACGAGCGCACGTTCGCGGGGACATTCTTGTTCAGTTTGTTAGTAGGCTGGAAAGTCGACAGTGTCGATGACTGCGACGTGACGAGGGGCGGTGCTCCGAGAGGAAAGGAGTTCTTGTTGGAAGCAGTCGCAGTGCTGACTCCAGATGAAAAGTTTGCATGGATTGATTTGGCGCTCGAAGCAGGCGTTCTTATATGGGTTTTAGGAATCAAGTCTTCCAGTTCCTTGGCAGGATCTTGAATAAGGGCATTGATGAGTTGCACTGCGTATCGCGTGGACTCTGTACCACCCCTAGATTAAATACAAACAGGTTTATCTTTTGCAAAAGGAAACTCCACTTTGCACAACATTCCACAGCCTCAGTTTCATACTGATCCATAAGTCTACTGTACGTTCACTCAGGTAAGTTATTTCTTGACTTCTGTGTATCTTAAGGATTATCTCTGAAGTCAATTGTCAGCATATCTTGGCAGCAGGAATGTCTGCTCTATTCAGTACCAAGAAGCTAAATAGGTCCTGCCTTAAAAAGCAAACAAGTTTCTCAAGAAATGACACCGTGGACTGACTCAAGACTTTCATTTCAAGATACTGTACCTTATAGTGATCATCCTCTCTCCATTCTTATCTTTTTGTTTATCAACATCAATGTGGGCGCCAGTGACATCTTGAATTGCCGTGATGTTGCACCCACCTCTTCCCATTATTCTAGATACGACAGAAGCTGGGACTGATAATTTCTTTGACCTATATCACAAAGATCAGAAATCTGTGAAATGCATTGTCTGACAGTGTCTGAAGCAATATTCTTAAGTTTCAGGGCAGTAAGTGGTTTTCTGCTGATACTTTCTTCACCCTTTGGAGCCTTCTCAAACTCCCCTGCTCAAATTATTCATCCTCAGTACCTGACAAGGGCTCTCCAGAAGCATTTATTCCAGCACTACTGTAACACAGATATATGTGCCTCACACTGCTTCAGAAACACTTCTGGCTTTTATCTTATCTTGTGTACCTCTCCTAAGTGAGACAAACCCTCAGCTTATCAACCTAAACTTACATAAACAGCGCTGCTTCAAATGTAAAAGCCTGTGGCTTAGCTATTATAGCAAGGAGAAGGTGGCTTTTCCAGTGATCAGCTCTGTAATATCGGCTGCATCCATAACCTTGGAGTATTCATCTCTTTCAGATCTCAAGATCTGGAAGCGCTGAGTCACCAACAAACAACGGCGGGTGGCAGATGGTGAAGGTGTGTAGGCCTGGGATTTAGGGAGCTGCTGGAAGCCCCTGTGATGGCAGCCAAGACTTGCAGAAACAGGCTCACTGTCAGGCCACAACACTGTCACCACAGTCAGTCAGGTTAGAGTTTTCCTGATTCATGTGGTATTGGTGGGTCAGTGCACACACACAGTATTGGGAAGTCTTGGAACACGAGCTCTGCTTGCATCCAGACCCCAGCTGTGGTCTCTGGGCCACCACTGTCCCCAGATTTTATGGTGTGGACTTTTGGCACCCACACACTGCCTTCAGGCTTGCTAGTGATGTGCCTGGCTCAACACTGAACAAGTAGAGGGGATTCAAAGGGGGTTCAGAAACCACTGATCACAGTGCAGGTGGCTCTGAACATGGGAGAGATCCAGATCCCTACCACCCCCTGGAAAGGCTGTCAGCTCCATGGAGCTATTTCAGTCCTGGAAACTATTCCAGTTCTTGATCCTCAGGAAATTGTTTCTCACTTAACAGGACTTAAAAGAAACACCTTTTATTCTAAATATCTAAATAAATGGAAATGTTCTAAAGCGTCACCTCATGTTGCCAAGGTGGTTTCCTTTCCCCCTCTCCTGCCAAGACAGCACACCACAACCTTTGCCATCTCCAGAACTTCAGAGTATGCATCCAGTTCTATCCCACAGCTGCTTCCTGCTTTGGGTTTTCTTCCCCCTCTCCAACCCCAAGGCTCCTCTCTCAAGCCAGATATCCCAGTCACTCCCTATCAAACCAGAGCTTCCATCATCACCTAACTTTCAAGAACACCCACACTGCTCACAGGGCTCATGACTGTACCTTGGTCTGCTTCCACCTCAGCCCACTGGGAACCCCAGGGAGACATTTCTCCTCCAAGAAAGCCCACCCCAGTGTCCAGTCCCCTCCCACCTATCACCCACAGTCCTTTCCCTCCCTCCCTGCCAAGGCTGATGGTGTTGACCTGGAGAAGTGTCCCAAGCAGTACCTTTTTGCTCCGGAACAGCAGCGCCCTCCTCTCTGCAGCTGGAATTGCTCAATCGGTGTTGGCTGCAGAGTGTTGCTGGGGGGAGGGTCTTTCAAAACTCTGCCCACTTGCCTGTCAGGGGCAGAAGGGATGTTTGCATCCGTTACTTTGATAGACATCCTTTCTAGCTGGGGGATCACTCGCAGGGAAAGGGAAGGAGAAGGATTCTTGTTGAGACCAGGAGAGGCTTTGGGAGAGGAAGCCATGCAGCTCCCGGGCACTGCGACCGCGCGTCTGTGGTCACCAGCAAAGCTCTTTGGCAGGACACACTTCCATCAGCCAGGGCACAGCAAACACCAGTGCAGAACTGTATGGAATGTTCCTCATGGCACAGGGAAGGAGGACAGGGTGGGTTCTGGATGCCATCTCTAGAACCCTGCCATGGCCAGAAGAGCAGACAACACCCACGTGAGCAGTGGAGCTGAGCTGGTGAGACTCGAGAGCCCCAGGAGAGCTGGAGCAGCCCCAGGTCAGAGGTGGATCAGCTGCTGTCTGGAGGGTTCCTGCCTAAGAGGGGGACAGGCTGCTACCACACACCCAGCAAGGCCATGGCACTGGAGAGAGCCCCACTGGCAACCACATCAAAAGGCAGAGGCCGAATCAACCCTCCAAGGGTTCAAACATTCAAACACCTAAATTTTCATATTAAGCTGCCTTTTTAAACCTTTATTAGGAGCAGTCTGTGGCTTCCTCTGATCTGAATGCATTACATTCTCTGTACAATTATGTTCTTTGCACACAGCCTGAAATTCTCCAAAGTGAGCATATCTGGTCACTGCCACTGCAGAACACAAAAGCAGGAGGGCTTCACAAGAGCACCCAAACATACACCTGTGTGTTCGTGCTGTATTCCTTTTTGATAAAGAGAACAAAAAGAGGAAAGCCAGATGACCATTCCAGTTACAAGCAGTAGATATGATAAAGGTTACAAGAAAGATACTGGGGTGCTAATGGCCATACAATAAACCCCAGTACATTTTCAAAGGAAAAGTTTGCTTCACAGAAAACCTTTAAATCTCACTGTACCTCCAACCACTCACTTTTAGGTGAATAAATTTTCCATGAACAAGTGATCAAGGTCACTGCTCAAAGCACAGTGAATTCTGGCCTTGAAGAGATCATCCATCTCTCCTCTACTCACATCCATCCTGCCCTTAGTTCACGTGCAATCATCTGCTGTAGGGAAGAAAACCCTCGTACCAAATAAAATGTTCATGTCATGCTGACGTTAAGTTAGTGAGGAGTTACTACAAATTAGGCCTGCAATTGGTTTTCACAGCACTGCAAGAGTAAGGGGGGGGTAGATTTTTTTGTAAGTTAATTCTGGAATTATATAACCTTGCTGGACATTCTCTATTTGAGAATGATTTACAAGCTAAAAAGTTCACTGACAGTTTTTAAACACAGAATTAAAGTCTTTACCTTCTAACCACTTCTTTCCAGCCTTCTTCTCTTTTCTGGCCTCTTTTTGGACTGGTCAGATTCAGCTTTACATTTGGAGAGGTCAGAGGCAGGGAAACAGACTTATAAGTAGTCGACAAGGAATTCGAATGACCTTCACCATCAAGTCTGGGAACAGAAATGTGCTGATTACAAATCACAGAATAAAATGACAGCATAAGGTTTACATTTCTGCAGCTTGAAACTAGTAGCATGAACTGTTTTTGTTCTTATTTTCTACCTGGAATAACTGTTGGGTGACTTTGGGGAGGGATATTTTTTACCTTTTAGTCAAGACTATGCCCTTCCTCCAAAAAGCAGAGTGTTAAAGTAAATTAAATAATACCAGAAGCACTAAGAATAGTTTATAATAGGTGGTACACAGCCACTTAGGCACCTCCTGATTATGTGTCTATATTGTGTTCTGCCCTCTTGAAAAGCAATGTTTAGACAATAAACCTTTTAAGATGGCAGCATTTTCTCTCTTTACCTTAATAAGTTCTAGCTCTCTGATAATACACCTACCCAAGGCATTTGAAAGTTTTGTGGAGAACCTGTCCTCAGATAATGAAAACTGAGGCAAAGAGAACAAGAAAATGCATGTGATAGAAAAAAGTCCACTGGGGAATATCAATACCAGAGTAAACTTTAAAAGCTTTTCCCTGCTTTATCTGAAAATATCTAGTTATTTTTCCAGAAGAGCATTGCTATGAAGTCTAAGTTTCAGTTTCAATTACAGCAGCATTGTCATCAGCATGTCTGTGATTAAAGAGAAGAGCAATTCAGGAAGGGCAGAAATTTAGAAATGACTGTGAGACAAAGTCTGCCTAGTGCAAGAGCCAAAGAGCACCTGCAGAAGTCAATAACTACACTAGTCCCATTTACATGATGTTTGATTCCTCAGTGTACTTTAACAAGGGGTCAAAAGTGTGCATTTAGCTTGTCCTGCTGCAGTGAACTGCACAGGACCCTGCAACTCTTGTAGCAGACCTTGGATGAAAGGGCCAAGGCTGAAACAATTCATGTTTATAGGACAGAACACAGGCAAATTCCAATTTCTAACATTCCTAAGGGGAGCCCAAAACACACACCCCCAACCACAAGGGCTGATGAATCCACTACTTCTGCACCTAACTTTGAGGAGAGAAAAGGAGAAAGAAAAAAGAAAATCCCAACTCTCTTCCCACTCTCAGACAAACTCCTCAGTCAGTCTGACCACAGCCCTCTCTCTTTGCCCTTTTTGATGCCACAGTGTTTGTGTTTTTATTGAAGATGGGTTCTCAGTCAGCCCAGTATCCTGCAGATCATCCCCTGCACCTTCTCCCCTCCCTCAGTGCAGGAAATGGAAATTAAAAACACAGCTATGGAGGATCAGACTTGTACTAATTAGATGTAAATATAAACAAAGTCTACAGACCCAGAGGGGATCTACGGTTTCTGACTCAGACCAAGGAACTATTCAGAAAATGGTGTTGTAAAAATTATCAGAACATTCCCTGGGAACTGAATGATCTTCCCAACTGTTCACATGGCCCTGTAAATCCCCTGAGTTCTTATGGCTCTCACCTCTGGCTCGACAAGCTTAAATCAAACTGGCCATCCACCTGGCAGGTGAAATGCTCGGAGTCATCAACTTCTTCCTTCCTTCAAATAAAGAGATTGCAAGTCAAATGAGTTAATGATGAAACCATAAAACAGTCAACAGGTCACAAAACCACTTCTGTAAATGGATAAGTAAAGTTGGTACTTCCTTAAAGTCCCAGCTTATTAACTTTAAAATATATTCTAATAAAGCTGACACTGAAATACAGATGCTTAAAGAGCACAGAGAGCCATTGTGCTCAAATAGTATTTAAAATCAGACAGAAATGCCAAAAAGTTTTATCTTTACCATTTTAAAGAGGTTGTGTTCAATACTTGCCAGTATTACTTAAGAGCTACACGAATAAAGGAGGATTGAGGCTCTCCGGGCTTTGGGGATGTGCCCGTTGGTGGAGAGCTTAAGCTACTGGCATAGGTGGAAACCTTGTGAAACAAGAGGGAATTAAGGAATTAACAGGGCAGTCTCACCTGGTTGGTGTTTTGGAAGCTGAGGTGCTGGTCTTCTCTTCCTGAGAGGGGATGAGCAGTGAGGCATAGCGCCGCTCCGAGGAATTCGTGTCCATTGTGAAGTTCAGCTCTTGGCTTTTCCCTCCACTGCTGCTTTCACTATTGCAGTCTGTGCTATCCAAGTTATCTGAATCACTGTTCCCACTTGCACCACCGCCTCTTGGCTCTCCATTTATTTTATTTTTATCTGCTTTTTGCTGTGCTAGAGATATATGCTGATCTGGCAAAATTATCTGCATATTCTGAGGAGTCTCTTTTGTTTTATTTTTCTTATTTTTTCTATTTGTGCTGGGGGTAGTCACCACATTAGCTCTCTTCTTCCCAAAGGCATTTGTGAAGGTAGTTGAAGTTGCAGAAATTCCAATTGTAGTTGTAGTAGTTGCACTTGGAGGCTCTATAGGAACTTCTTGCTCCACTGAAAAAAACCAGTTGATGTACAATCAGAACCCATACAATATAGAAGTCAGTGCCCTGACTGAACACACACTGCAGCTCAAGTTATGCTCCTTGCTGAGTTGTCAGAATACCTGCACAACATTTAGGTGTAAATCCTCCAAGAGTGAAAGACTCTCATGAACAAATGAGGGGGAGTAAAACAGTGAACAAAGGAGTTTTGCCAGGAACTCAGACTGTGGAGGGAAGAAGCAGGGCAGCAGCCATGCAACACTGCCACAGTAAGAGACCAGCTTTCAAACATATTCCCCTGACAGTTAAAAAAAGGCACCCCCACAACTACATTGTTCATAGAAACACTTGTTCTTTACCTTCATCGTCGTTTTCTTCTTCATCGTCATCTTCTTGCAGTTCCAGAGTTTCCTTAGGCTTGTTTTCTTCATCTTCTTCTTGTTTTCTTTTTTGTTCCTCTTTCTTCTTCTTTCTCTTTTCCTTCCTTTTCTCCCTTTTGGCTGCAAGAGCTTGTTTTCTGCTCTCCTCTCTTGACTATGTAGGAGAAAAAGATGAATATTTAAACATTTTCACACAGACTAAATTATCCTTATAATTCAGATCTTCACTAGAAATCTGGGGGAAGGCAGAAAGGAGAGAGCATGATGAACTAGAATGTCACATACTGAATCATTACACAGAAACTGGGCAGACTTTATGGAACAACAGGACTAGTTGGTCCAAAAACTTTAAGGAATAACAACAAAATAACAACCAAAACAGAGGTATTACAAAAATATTTTACTGGAAAACCAGCAAAATCTCTCATCCTCTCAGTCCTTTCTCAAACAAATATTTAATAACCTCAGCAATATTTTTGCAGCGATGTTCACATCTTTGATTCAACAGTCAGTACTCAAAAGAGTATTTTACATAGAACTGCTCTAATTTTAACCACTTTTTTAATATATGGAGTCAGTCATTTATGTTGCACTGTAGTTATGCATAGCGACTGATGTGTGTTAATGCACTAATGTGGAACTTGTCAAAAACTGTAAGAACATCATAAAAGAGAGCCCACTAAAGAGTGTGTAAGTGCTTTACTTCAGAACACTGCACAGTATTCTCAGTGAGGGAGAAGGGGATTTTCCCCACTACCTGCTCAATTCTGAACAGAATTGCACTGAACAGAAGTCCATAAAATGCTTATGGATTATGATTTACATAAAAACACCACGAGACTGGAGACTTCCCTTACTCCTACATCCTCTGCTCTGAGATGATCCCAGAGAGCTTCTGTCTAAGGAAACTACTGTTAAGTCCAAGCTTTCCTAAAGAGGATAATGGAGTGGCTGAAGCAGAAGTCAGTTATAATTTACCACTCTCAGCATGTGCTTCACTTACATATTAGAGAAAGGAACACACAGCCACAGCACAAGAAGTAGCAAAGGAAACACAGCCTATGGGTTCACACACAGTTCAAACCACTCTGCTACACAACAGCAACGCTTTACTCACTTTTTCAAGGTCTAGCTCCTTCAGCAATATTGTTGCATTCTTATTGGCTTCTGCAGCCTGCTGGTCTTTAGCTTTCACAATCGTCTCCACACACTGGTGACACTTTTTCAGCAGGTCCTGGAATACAAACTTGTCTTACTAGACCCGTAAGAAACTACAAATTGAGGAGTGAGGCTTACTCTAAAACAAAAGATTGGCTCCCCTGTAGTCATAAACATACAAACTATTTCACAGAACAGGACTGTTAAATGCCGATTTATTTTTTAAGTTCTTTATAAAAAAGGAGACATGCAAACAGTTCAGTTTTTGAACACTTAAGAACTTCTCACGTATATTTTTGCTGAAAATTCAGGGCAGGGTCTCGTCCCCAGTTCCAACTCACCTTGTCTGTGATGGTCGCTATGTAGCGCATGCACTCAATGTCTGAAGGGAACTGGTTCACTTCTTTCACCAGGAACTGAACTACTTTCACGTGCCCCTAGAACAGCAAAGAAAATTCTAATCTCTTGTATACAATTGTCAACACTCACCATCAAAATACAGGTTTGATATCTCTTAGTCCAATGCAAAAGACTCGTAATAAGCAAGAAAAGTCTGGTGAGCTGCTCTTTGGGGAGAAGGGCAGTTCCTGTTCTCTTGGTGCTGACAGCACAGCTACTGTTGTGTTTCAAGGTGGCAAAGACAAGCTCTTGCACAAGTTATTTCTTATTTTAAAATACAAGGACCAAACCAGGCCCAAGGACAGAAGCAGATCTTCATATTTTTAGTAACAGCCAGGACAACACTCTTTAGACACCATCTGTCACCCAATCCACTCTTTTGCCACTCACATCATGGAACTAACTTAGACTGCTCAGTTACAAGGTAACTCTGATCAGGGAACTGAACCACCTGTGTGTTATCCTGGCAAACACATTCCTTTGCTACTGGGATACACTGTGCAACCACACAAAGGACCCAACTGCTGCTTCTGAAGTTATGTGAAGGAAGACAGCAGTGGCATGCTCAGCATGGCTGTTTGCCAAAAAAGCTGCACATTTATTTGCTTTTTTGTTAAAGGCAAAGCAGCTACAGTGAATAAATTCCTCTGATATAGCATCCTTGCATCCAACACCACAACTGATGAAACCATCACAAAGCAACGTTCTTCCTGCCAAGAAGAAAAGGCAGTAGGTGACAAATGAGCCAACTACACAAAGTGTCCCATCACAACAGATTAGGAACAGAACAGGAGAAGCACAAAGGAATTGCCACAGTTTATTCCAGACTGGTGCTGTGTTCATCTCAAAAGCAGGACTGAAACAAGCACTACAGTCCAGACAGGTAGAGGGAACTATGGAAACCTCAAACTGGCAAAAGTCTCAAACTTTTGGTGGAAGTTTTTGGACAGTGCACAACTGGGAATAATAAAGTGAATATGGTTTCTGGAACAGTTTTTTCCTCTCAAAAATTGGATCTGTGTGAAGTACAGCAATTATGATAATGTCAAGGCAGGTATTTTACCAAAGTATTCCTTTTGCTGAGTTATATTTGATTCTTCCCAAACCAAGCGTTCAGATTCAAGCCCAAGCGAGAAGCACTGTTTTGAAAACATAAATGTTGGTCTCCTACCTTGCGAAATGCTGACATAAGAGGGGTAATTTTCCTATTATCTGCAGCATCCACGTCTGCTCCTGCTTGGACAAGCAGCTGGACCACATCGTAGTGCCCCCCATTTGCTGCCAGCCACAGCGGGGTGTTTCCTTTCTTGTTCCGAACATCGATGTGCGCTCCTCTGAAAACACACCAGGGGGACAGAGTGAAACAGGGCATAAGTGAAGGTGGAAGACAGCAAGATCACAAAAGACCAGAGCAACAACTGGATATGGAACTTTAATAACTGAAATATACTGGTTAAATATGAGAAATTCTGTCCCTGAAATCTGCTGTTTCATTTCTGACACAGTGACACAGGGATCGTTTAAATCTCCCTGACAGAAATGCACACGCACTTCGTGTCACCTATTGCACCACAGGTATGCAACCAGCAACCTTTAAATTATCATCAGTGTGGTGACTATCCACAGGACAAAGCAGCCCCTTGAGATTTTAGCAGCGCACAGGGTTCTGCTTGAAAAGCTCAAGAGCTACTTCCAGGCTTTGCCCCCCAAGTGACAGTGAGGATGAGCAGAAGAGATGTGCCATTAATCATAAAGCCATAGATGGTTTGGGTTGGAAGGGACCTTAAAGATCATCTTGTTCCAACCCCCTTGTCATGGGCAGGGATGTCACCCCTGAGCTCAGGTTGCTCGGAGCCCTGTCCAACCCTTGAACCCTTAATTAGAAGACACGATTTACCGATTAATGAGGAGCTCGCAGAACTTGTAGTGACCCTTGTCTGCTGCAATGGTTAAAGCTGTGTCTCTTGAGGAAGGCACAGGTGGGGCATTCACATCTGCTCCTTTATCAAGGAGAACCCTTCCAACCTCTGCATAGCCTCCTGAAGCCGCTTCCATCAGAGGTGTGAGACCAGTCTGTGCAAAGAGAACAAGTTATTCTGTGAAATCTGTACAATATACTTTGGATAAAACATAAATGATTCCTACAAAGGGAAATAAGATTTTTTTATTTAGCTGCCTATATTTAGTTTAGGAGCCTAACTTCAAGCAGTCTCTGTCTCAAAAATACCCAAAAAACCCAACAAAAAAACCCCCAACAACAAAACAGAACACCCACACACAAACCAACCAAACAAAACCAACCCAAAAACCAGACACTCTTGGGCTTTGATTTACACAAACCCAAGCAAACTGTTGACTAAGAACCACCAGATACCTGTCTCAACAGCAAAAGCAAAGTTTATAACAGGATCTCTACAACAGAGGTTAGAACAGATTCAAATGAAGACACAAGTGTTTCTACAAAAATACTGAGAAACTGGCTTTCATAGCTTTTCTCTAGCCTCCCTTAGCACTGAGACTGATCTGGGCCCAACTCAGTTGCCAGGCCAGACTGTTAAATAAACTTACACCAGCTGCTAACATGCCCAACTGACCATTTGAGAGCTGGCTTTTATCCATATCCCCTTTTCTCCAGCCACAGTCATTCCAGAAGCAGGCGGGGTAGACAGACACAGCAATTATTTCAGCAGCCTTAGGAGTTACCAAAAATTCCTTTGTGCTGGGGAAATCAGTCTGGCTGTCTACACAAGCTTTAAGCTTGCTTTATGGCAGGAGACACAAAGCTGTCCCAGAGCACCAAAGGATGGGACCTGTGGAGCATTTCAGAGGCACAGAAGGTCACAGTACTGAAGCCACAGGTTCTACAGCAACGTAAAATCTTTACAAAAAGTCTGA
The DNA here is from genome assembly GCF_003984885.1 of Neopelma chrysocephalum. Classification (NCBI taxonomy): domain Eukaryota; kingdom Metazoa; phylum Chordata; class Aves; order Passeriformes; family Pipridae; genus Neopelma; species Neopelma chrysocephalum. Next base: position 84,989 of record NW_020897720.1, read on the forward strand.
CTGTGCTACTTTTGTTGTAGACAAGAAGTCTGCTCTATATGAGAATCACAAGCAACACTATTCTCTTCCTGCCTAGACTTCACTTGTATGTAAAAATATCTGTTCTGTTAACGAGTATCACGTCAAGTTTAGACAAGAGTGAATCTATGTTTCATTATGAGCTCAAAAGGACCAGTCAGTTTTTCCCTAATGCAAAAAAACTCATCACTGATGCTTTTTTTTTTTTCTTTAAAGAAACCACACATTTCAGAACGTTTAAATGCTCTGATGTAATAACTCCTCTGAGCCGGAGAGGCTCAAAGTCACAGGAGCTTTGAAGAAACTTGATGGCTCAGAGGCAATAAGTCACAAGGAAAGGTGAGTGCCCCCCTTACCTTTGCCCTGTGCTCGACATTGGCCTTCCTGTCCAGGAGCAGACTGACCACCTCTGCCCGGCCCTGGAAGCAGGCCAGGGTGAGGGCTGTGTTCCGGTTGGTCTCGATTTGGGCATTAATATCTGAACCCATATCAAGCAGCAGCTTCACGGCAGGAACGTGGCCATTCATAGCAGCCAACATCAGAGGAGAAATTCCCAGCTTACTGCCAGTCCTAAGGAAAAGAAACACAACTGCAGTGCCCAGAGCTGGAGGAAAACTCCGAGAGCTTTCCAAATGTATCCAAGAGCAACGAAATGTCAGAAAAGAACATATAACCTATATAAATATAGACACTGACCTAAAATAGCAGTATTTTTAATTGGTTAGGAGAAACCACAAGAGGAACTATATGCAATGGGCAACTGCAATTTATAAACAAGGAAAATACATTTCAGCTTTCAGACATTCTGATGGCTGAAGCACACATAAGCCTTAAGCTACCTTTACTAAAAATCAAGGCTGTATCTGATTCATTCAGAGAAACACGTTTCTATCACAGCTGCAGTTTTAACTTTCTCTAGTTAAGAATTCTCTTGCTCTATCTAGTGATAGAATGTCTGTGAGCTTTCTTAAAATGAATGGAGAAGAGGCTTAAGAGACATAGCTGTGTAAATTTGCTCTTTTTCCTGAAAAAGGTATTTTCGAACAAACACACAGAGGTGTCCTGAGCACTTTGGCTGGTTCCTTTACCTGCTTCTGCTGGAAATCATTTGACTTCCAGATCCCAGAATAGTGGAAAAGGGAAAGAGAAAAAATAGGTTTGCAAACTATGTTACCTTAAAATTTAGGTATAAGTCAGACGAAGTTTGTGGTAGCTAAAGGCAATTTAAAAGCACTAAGATAACATGAGCATACAGAATAACATCAGTGTAAAAAGGCTGCAAGGAGGTCTGAAAGCACCTGAGATTCCGACCTCTGCCTCAGTAGAGAGCCAACATGGAGTGTCTGTGCCGTGCTGCAGCTCAGCTGGTGACATGGTACCTTACCTGGAATTAATTTCTGCCCCAGCATTGAGAAGAATCTTGATGATATTAACATAGCCCCCAGATGCAGCAAGGCTTAATGGCGTGTAATCTGACACATTCCTGTGTTCTTTATTTGCTCCCCGGGCCAACAGCAAATCAACAACCTGAAAAAACAGCACGTGTGTTAACAGACACATCGTGGCCTTTGCCGTTATCCAGGGAGTGAAAGGATGATATCACAAGTTCAAACTTTCCAGTGTTCTACCAGCTTCCCTTCTCAATAGACAAGATTCCACAGGAGTATCTCTACCCTCTTCTACTTGACTTTCCCCTATCTCTGTGCAGCCTCCCCAGCCCATGAGTACAGCAGCTGAGCACTTGTCTGCCAGAAAGATTGTTCCACCTACACAAGAATGCAAGGCTTTAAAGTGAAGCTCTTCCTCTGAATCTTCCAAGTTTGCAACCAAGGGATCTATCCCACTCCCATAACGTCTCACACTGTTTGAGCACCTCTTTCAGAAACTCACATAACTTTAATTCAAACGACACTTGAGCCAAGTTTGACCATCTGTATTACATGGGCTTTACAAAAAAACACGTGGTAAAAATCAGAGTGACTGATGTTAGTGGGACCAGCATGAGGAAGGACACCTCTATCAGAAGCTGCTTAAGAGAAACAAAACAGGGGGAAATAAAACATTTTGGGGGACATACTGCACTTCAGTGCACCTCATTTTACTACTAACATAGGCCAGGTGATTTCCAAATATGCCAGAAATAAGGCTGCCTCAGAAGTTGCTAAGCCAGAAATGTAAGAGGTAGATAGTGGCATAAGGCAAAAAAATAAAGAGGAAGAACAAAAGAATTGAGTTGTTCAATACATAACGTTCCCACAGGCCACACTGATCTCATCTTTTATTTGTGAAAAGTACTTTTACTGTTAAAAATCTGCAATTCAAAGGTAAAAGTGGAAACTTTCCAATTTTGGCCAATTATTTGGATCTTTAAATTAATCTAGCATGGAACCCTTGGCCATCTCCATGCCATCTTCTAAGCAAGTATGCACATGACTGAAGTAGGAAGGATTTAACAAATCTTATTTGGACAATAATAACACACACAAAAAAATGTGACATCCTTAAAAGCCTGGTGCAATGTGCCCTGCATTGCATCTGCACTTATCAGCCCCAAAGACATACACTGCCCACACAAAATTCCAGTTCCTGTCCCTGTGTGTCTGCACCAGCTGTTTCAGTTTTGAGAGCAGGAAGATGCATCAGGGAAGTGTTCAGTGAATAAAGTTATTCAATAAACATCTCTGCTGCCCTCACAGGAGTCCTTACCCTGTGAGGACACACTGACTGAAGAAAGATCACAAGTGACCACAACCATTAGCTAACAAAACTGGGACAGGGCAAGGGAGGGAAGAAAAAAGCCTTAAATTTCTTCTTCCTTTCTTGGAAGAAGAAAAGGCCTTAAATTAGTTACACTTAACACAGGTGAAAAACCTTCCGGAAAAAAAAGGAGGATTTATCATCAACAGAAGAACCCCAATTCTGTACAAATAAAAACTATCCACAAGTAACAACTCAAGCCCTTTGAGGACATGTGTCTGTACCTCCTGGCGTCCACCAGAGCATGCCAAGGAAAGTGGAGTATCCTTTGTGCGCTCGGACTGTGCTTCAATATCCCCACCTTTGTCCAGAAGAATTTCCACGACACCAACATGTCCAGCAGTTGCAGCCAGAATCAAAGGCGTAAAACCTAGTGATGTGACATGGTGTTAAAAGCAGCCTTGAGTATCTCAAAAGTGTTATTAAGGAGCAGAAATGCACAAAAGGGTTAATTCATAATGAATTCTATTGTTCAGATATGTCTTCCTCAGACTGCAGGTTTCCTGGCATAGGCCACAACCTCAGAGCCTTTCCCAAACCTCTTTTGCCCCTGTCACAGGCTCTGATTCCAGCAAAAGGTTCTGCAAAAAAAATCTAGACAGTGCTTGCAATGACCAGTTTGGATTAAGTTCCAACCAATTCCTCTCTCTGGAGAAGCCACAGTTTTCTGCTTAATTCCTACTCAATGAAGCTCCAAGCAGTGACCACATCTGCCCTGTTTGTGTTGCTGGTTGCCAGTGGTCAGTGTGAGCTCCAAGGTGTGTTGTGTGATGGTTTTGCTCTCTCAGCTTTAAAAGAGTTGAGATTTTGTTGAACTCTGTTACTGAGAACAACGACAGCCAACCTGACAACTGTTACCCTTCAGCTCTGTCAGCCAAGGTTGGATGGTTACCCCATCAGCCTTGGCTTGCCAAGGTTTTTTTGCAGAGAGTGAATCATAAGGCCCAATGTGCCTCACGTTTCACAAATGTGCTTAAGATCCCACTCAGGTGAAGATCCTTTCAAAAATGCAGGCAGAAGTGCACGCAGTGTCACTGGCTTTGTGTGGCACGTGAAGTGTAAGAATACATTTTTTTGCAAGCTCTGGTAACGTTCTGGAGCAACAAATCCCAAATACCATTTTGAAGTTGGATGTTTCACGCTGCAGTTCGTGCTCAAATTGTGCTCCTGTTCTAACTGTTTGAACTCACCTTTTTTGTCTCTGTGTTCAATGTTGGCACCACGAGCGATCAGCACGGACACGAGTTCCTCGTGCCCTCCCGCACACGCGAGGGTCAGAGCAGTGTCGTGATTGCTCTCAGTCTGCACGGGGAGGGGGGACGGGGAGAAACAGAAATTCAGCAATTAAAAATAAAGAGAACTTCAATAATTCTACAGCAGTACTTAGATTAATTTCTTTTTCCCCTTTCAGGAAGCAAATCTACTCCAACCCAGCTGCATTACTCACATGTGCATCGATGTCCACTGAGGGGTACATGGGGAGCACGGACTGGGAGGGCACATTGCTCGATGCCTGCGGGCAGGGCTCAGGCGTCGGGGACTCTGTAGTGTGCGAGGAGCTGGTGGAGCCACTGGGCACTCTGCTGTTCACAGCTGAAAAGTAACACCAGGTTGTTAATCCACCCTTAGGAATGTCGTATTTTTATACGAAAAATATTAAGTCCCGTAAAACTGCAGTGGTGTAATATCAAAACAGTAACGGGGGGGGAACAAATTAAGTGTTCCTACAAACAAAAAGCAGCTTTCCAGCAGTTAAACGGTGTAAGCATCATCTCCAAACTGTGGTAAGTTAGGAAATAGTTTTATGAATTAGTCTGTATGCATTACAAGTGTGAATTATGAAGGTGATTAGTTACCCTTTTCAAATTGTAACCTTCACTGTTAAGAGTTCAATCATATGCTCAGTCTAAGCAGGCAAATGATTTATCACTAACACACAACCTAATGTTCAGAAATACAGACTTATTCTGGACTTTCAAAATTTTTCATGTAAAGGTTAGTGCACACAGCCTCCAGAGAAGTTTTTCAGAGCAAGATGACTGACAGCAACTCCCACTATTAATCACGTCTCAGAGTTAAACCAACCCAGGAAGGTAGAAGGGAAGCAGACAGGAGGGGGCAGTCAACAAAAACAAGAAAGCTGAAAACTGTGCTCCCTAAAATTTATTCTGATTGATGCACAGCCTGTAAAAGATGTCATCCTGAAGATCCAGTGCAGCTCAGCAACACAGGGAATGCAACTTTATCTTATTTTTAAAAAAATAACAGTTTTAAAAAAAATGGATAATTGAGAATTGGATTTTTTCCACCTAGTTTTAAATGAACAAGCAGAGAAATCTCCCTGCACTTATCCACAACGGGGCCAGGACCTCTGCCTGCCTCTGTAGCCAGATGAGAGTCCAAGAAGAGCCTGGATCCCTGAAGGCTCAGCTGGAATTACCTGCCAGGAAGGTCTAACACACCTACACACTCATTCCATGTGCTCTTTAGTCACAGTAGTTCCTGCCGATAGAGCAGCTGGATTTGACAAGTATTGTCACTGCTGGATTGCCAAATGTCTCTATTGTGTGGCCTCATCAGACAGAGCACCTGGTGAGCTTTAGTTATTCCAAAACACACAGTATTTTGCAGTTTTTCTGGAAGAAGTAGCTGAAGGAAAACACTAACAACTACAGGTAAGAAATAAGCTGCAGCATTTTGCTTTTGTCCAAGTGTTTCAAGCATTAAATGAAGATGAAGGATGAACTCAAACCAGTGTATGACTTAAGGGAAAATTTTGCCAACCTTTCCCAGCTCAACCTTACTCATTCCATTGACAAATTACACACCAGCAATTACTCACAGGAAAATAGTGTAGGTGGAAAAGTCCTAGAAAATCCCCAACACAACCACTAATACTCTAATTCAGCTTATGCGTGACAAAGGAAACACAGACCACAGCACAGTTAGATGGGTCCCTTCCATTGGGTTCTGGGAACTTGGGGAGGGTTGTCACTGAAATTTGGGAAGGTGGAAGTTTCCAGCTCTATTTTTTAAGTAAAGCATCCTCCTCTGTGCATCAGCAAAACCAGCATTAACATTTGGTCACCACATTTAAGCAACAAAGTACTGGATCTGAATTCCCTTTACAACCTTCAAGAGCAAACCAGGTTTGTAGCAAAAGTTTCAAGTACAAAAGCTCCCACTTCATCTGCTCGCTATGGATTACCACTTACAGCAGCAAATGGGTGTTAATTAATGTAATACAGTTGTCTTCCTGCTCCATGCACTGAAGTGCATTGGATTTCTAAAGATTATTCCTTCCAAAATACAAGACACCAAATCACCCTGTTAAGGACTTTTGTGAAATCAAGCTGGTCCTTCCTCAGGGAAGACACTGGCTCAATGTTTTCAGATTCTTGTAACTACAGATACATGTAAAATCACGTGCATGTACTGTGCATGCAGAGCAGGGTGTGCACTGGAGCCAGTTTAAGGGTCCTTAATGTAAAATATTCAGTGTTGCTGTCACAGGTTCCACAAATTCTCTATATTTCACAACCATGACTGAAAATGCCCAAGTATTTCTTGCATACTTCAGATTTTCATCACGTGCTTAAAACATGTGAGTGTGTGTTAAGCACTTCACGTGCACAGTAACAACGATGTCAAACGGGAGAGAGAACACCAAAGGCAGCAGAAATGCACATAAACCCTGCACTGATACCCCAATGAAAATAAAATCTAACAACAAATATTCCTAACAATGCCCACCATTTAATTATCCCCTCTATAACTGCCAAGTTTACAGAATTGCAGGATCTTTCAAACTGTCAATTTTTATTCCCTCAGCGTGATTAGCAAGATGGGCCCATGGAGCAAAACACATCTGAGAACTTCTGCCTCCAGTTTCACGGGGCTGATTTAGCTCAGCCCAAGTTACACAGCAAAATACAGATTTTTAACTTAAAGATAACCTTACAGCAATGGTTCCAATGTGGCATTAATGTGGAATGGCTGTGGAACCACAGCTCAGCAGTGAGGGCAGCACTGGCACTGCCTGTGACTCCAAGGAAAGGCTGGCTGGGGGGGATAAACCCACCATGGCTCCAAGGAAAGGCTGGTTGGAGGGGATAAACCCACCATGGCTCCAAGGAAAGGCTGGTTGGAGGGGATAAACCCACCATGGCTCCAAGGAAAGGCTGGCTGGAGGGGAGAGACTCAACAGAGGTGGATGAGCACCTGCAGCATCTCTAAGCCAAATTAAAATGTGTGGCTTTCACCCTCTGAGGAGAAAAGAGGAGAACTTTCCAACATGCAGATTGCTTCCTACTGAAGAGGTGTTTTGTCTTCACACCAGGAAGGGCACTAATAGACACAATGATAGTCAGGCTTTGATTAAAAATTTCAAAAAAATTCATTTTCACAATGTGATCTTCACATATTGCTAGTTTTGTGACACAGGTTTTAGATGTTCCCATAGACTTCAATATTTAAAAGACTTGTTTTAAAAAAAAACATTATCCTACACATGACAAAATCCAGGTTTCCTCACATGCTATGAAGGGTTTGCAATGTTCCCAAGGGTCTGTCTTTGTATCAGTGTGAAGCTGAACACCAGCCTCCAAAGACATGGATGACTATTTCCCAAAGTTGTGATAAAATATCAAAGGAAACATGAGCAAAACAACAGAAAGCAAGAACTTGGTATTTTATACAATATAACTCAGGATGCATTTAGAGAACCTGGAGCAAAGCTCTGGATGAGATTTCAGCTGTAGCCTGAAACTCTGTCTACCCAACTGCTGCCGTGCCGTGAGCATGGACATTCAGGAATACTGGGTTTGGATTTCCCTTCCCCTATCCTCAAAGGAACTGGGATTTTTAGGACAAAGAGAACCATCCTTTTTCATGCCTGAGCAGCCTTTTAGCCTGTCCATGCAGCTCCTCAGTAACCTGCTACCTTGCATGTTGGTAACTGCGGCTCCTTTCATGAGTCACCATTTCTCACTCCAGATTATCCCAGTAACCAGTTTTACTCCAAACACCAATCCTAAACACAGTAACTCAGATGGCACCTTCCAAATCCTTACCTTAAAACACCATAATTCTGTATCACTGACTACAACCAGAATTTCAAAACTGAATAAATTTCTCAGAAGACACCTGAAATTTCAGTTTAGAAACATGAGCTCGCAGGAGGAAAGTGGGACAGAAGCCTAAAAATACCGGCTGAGTAAAACAAAGAGAAATAAAAATATTCCAACTAAAGACAAAGCCCAGCAACAGCAAAAAGAAAGTTCCTCATCTTTGATACTCTAAACCAGAAAAAAAGCCTCAATTCAGATACTGCCAACTCAGAAATCTACTACAGTAAATGAAGAACTTGAACTGAAATGAAGCTCCAACTATGCAAGACAAGAGGCCACAAGAAACCAAATACTGAGTAATGAAAATGGCAGATGTGTTCCAATCTAATTTATTGCTTTCCCACTCTAAACTGCACCATGTCTCTGTCTCTTTTGTAAACCTGATTAAAATTTTGACTGTAGTAAGTCACATCTTCAGCACAGGATTTTTGCATCAGCACATCTAAAAACTCCATTACAACCAAAACATTCTGGAGTGGAAAGAGATGCTTTGTTTTTAGGTTTTAGCTGACTTTCTAAAAGGTACTTGGATACCTCTGTGTAGCTTTATGAAAGATGGGACACAGATATGTATCTGTCCACGACTCACTGCCAGGCAGGTGCCACTTTGACATCCACAACCTCAACAACTCAGAGCCAGCAGACTGTACCAGCAGACACAGAGAAATGATAAGATAAACACTCCATTTATGTATGTTTTCACTGTTAAGCTGGTCAGCAAAATACAGATTTGTGGCTTTACAGAAATGCAAGTTCTCCCTTACAACTAGTCCCAACTGAGGCTTGGAAAAATTTGCCTTTTGCAATGTAAGATCACAGAATGGCTTGGGCTGGAAGAGACCTTGAAGATCATCTTGTTCCACCCCCTATCATGGGCAGGGACACCTTCCACTAGCCCAGGTTGCCCCAAGCCCCGTCCAACCTGGTCTTGGACACTCCCAGGGATGGAGCAGCCACAGCTTCTCTGGGCAACCTGTGCCAGGGCCTCCCCACCCTCCCAGGGAAGGATTTCTCCCTAATATCCCATCTATCCTTGCCCTCTGGTAGTGTGGAGCCATTCCCCCCTGTCCTGTCACTCCAAGCCCTTGTCCAAAGTCTCTCTCCAGCTCTCTTGGAGTCCCTTTAGGCATTGGAAGGGGCTCCAAGGTCTCCCCAAATCCTTCTCCAGGCTGAACACCCCCAGCCATCCCACCCTGTCTCCAGCCTTGGAGCATCTCCTCTGGATATCACCACTGGTATAAGCAACAGGAAAAGCTATTCCAGGGCAGAGGGAAAAGGCATTTCTGTTCCTCTGAAGCAGCCCCCAACCAAACTGGAATACTCAGCAGGAATAGAAATGTTCATACCTCTTTGAAACTCAGAGTCACTCACCACCATCACAGCAGCTCCAGCAGTGGGATTAAGGGGACAAAACCTCCCTAAAATCAAAGTTTCCCATGCACAAGCCCCTGAACCATTTTACCTGGATCTGTAGCACACACGTAAAAATCAGTTCTTGTAACAGTTTCTACTGCTCAAAATTTCTTAAAAAAATTAAAGACTAATTGGCAAGTTTGTGGAAAAAAGTGCACTTTAAATATGGATCAAAGAGTTCAGAGTATGAGTAGGGAAGTTTACAGTTCGTTTTCACATGGACACAATCCTACTCTATCTCAGATTTATAATTTCCCTGGGGATCACTTTCACACAGTCTGGATTTTAAAAGTGAGAAAAATACCTATCTCCCAACAATTTTTTTTTGGGGGGGGAGAGAAGTAAAAGAAACTTAGGAATTTCAAGAAGAAAATATATTTCAATGAAGCAACATCAACACACTTTTGCAGAAGCCTCTGTAATTCGCCAGCTAGTTTCCTTGAGTTGCATTTCTGTAAATGTAGTTTCTAATAGTTGCAGAAGAGGGTGCTATTTGTAGTTATTTTTGAAATCAGTAAATCTCACTTCTTAGCAAAAAAAAGTTTGTAATTACTGAGCAAAAACAGTTTAGAAAATGAACCAATATCTATCCAAGGGGGTTTTTAATGATTTTTAAGATGGTTTTTCTGGTTGTTTGCAATCTTTTTTTGCACAGCACAGTTCTCACACTGCAGCACTTTTCATTGTGGGGGCACTGGATTCGTAACACGAGTTGCTGACCTTGAGGGGGTAGACTCCACAGCCTTGTGCCACACACGTTCAACTCTCTGCAACTACTCCGAAGATCAAGACCTTGCTGATCATGTTTTGCATTAACCATTCAAATTTTCCCCCTCACACACTCCAGTACTAAAATTTTGAGTAATAAAAATTGAGAATGTTTTAATGTTGGCCGAGTATTCTGAAGAGCACCACGGAGGAGATGCCAGAACAGGGGGAACTAACACCAGTGCTCTATAAAACAAGAGGCTTTACTGGAATGACACCAGCGAGCAGATGGGAGTGGTACAAGCACCCCACACTCCTCCACCGACTGCGGGTTCCACGGGAGGTTGCAAAGTCACACGTGGTCTCAACTTGCATGAGCTTGATGCAATTACCATTCCAAAGGCTCCCAGGAATGGCTGGCCACAGATCTCACCAACACTTCTACAGCCTTGACATAAACTTCAGAGGACAGGGCACCAACATTGAAACGGGAAGGGCAGGGGGAGACAGACAGGAAAATAATGGGCAGGGGCACAGGCACAAGGCACAAAGAAAAGTTGAAAAACACTAAATTAAAAAAGAAAAAAAAGCAAAACTACAGACCAAACAACACTGGCTATATCCTACATACCTCCAGCAGCAAACCTCAATCCTAGTCAAATCCACGAAATGAAGTGACCCAAAGTGATCCCTCTTTTTGCACAAGGGGACTCAAAACACCCCGATGTGTGGGAACTCTCATTCCTCTTCACACTGTATCAACACTTGGAAGGATGTTGGGGTTTTTGCTTTTCCTCCAGCTAACAGGACATGTTTTTGCCATGTGGAACATCTAACCAGCAGATATTCCCATACAACCAGGCTTTAGTGGGGACTCTGCAAACATAAGCCATCACAGAACGGAGCAGCTGTGCGTGGATTCCAGGCTGTGTTTAAGCTCCAGCAGCAAGGAGAGGGGCACATTTGTCCTTACAAGTGACAGCAATTTGTTTTTTTTTTCTAGAGATGGCTATCACGTGGAAGAAAGTCACTGAGGTATAAAGCCTGCACAGAAAATTCTACAGAAGATACAAATCTGCCATGCTTTCTGGTTTCCTAATGGGCACGACTAAGGACGAAGCTTTATAAAGAAGCACAGAAAAAGATGAGGCCAAAGGGGCTAAAACAGGTGTCCAGTACAGGAAGTTTTGCACTTTGGAAAAAAAAAAAAAGGTATTTAAAAGTCTCATGTTAGAATTGGAAGTCACTGTTAGGATTAATAGCACTAATCAGGAACTTCATTCTCAAGCAAGTATTCCCAAACTGGAAAACCCCAAGACGTATTTGGAGGGAAGGAGAGAGAGGGACACTGAGCACACAAATTAATGCAAAAATAGGTATATTTCTTAACCCACCTGCTATTAGGTCATCAAGAGTGTCGGTAAGCGTCTGTGCTGGAGTGGCAACCATTAATCCGTCTGGTTCTTGAACTAAGAGCCCCTGCCCAGCAATTTGCTGCTGCTGTCCTACATTCTGCTGATTCCCTAATGCTTTCTGAAGTTCAAGAGACTCTGTCCCATTATAACCTAAGTTACCAGAAAAATTACATTGCGGTGCTGGCAAAGGCTGGATGGGGACAAACTCTATTTGTTCAGCAGGTGGTGGAGACTGGTGTTGCTCGTCATCTTTAGACAAGATTGTGTCAACCTGAGGTAACCCTGAAAAGTTATCCTCTGGCAGACCCTTATCGGCTTCCACTTCTGGGAAGACCCCTGTAAGTGAGCACTGCTGCTGCAGGGCAGGTGGTGTGTCTGTCTGACCTTTGGTCTCCAAATATTCTTTGGTAAACTGCTGTTGGGTTTTCATCTGCAACTGCCTTTCCACCTTCTGCAGCTCCTTCAATATTTTCTTCTTCTTCTGTACTTGTTCTTCTCTGTTCTTTTTAAGTTCTTCAATCTTATCTTTATTTAAAGGTTCACCTTGAATTAATTCCAATGATTTAAGTTGTGCTTTTTCAATAGCACTAATTCTCTGTCCAAGTTCATTCAGCTTGCCTTCAGTCTCTTCTACTATGCATTCCAAAGGCTGGTATGGGTGAAAAGGTGGCAGTAGGTCCTTATCTGCTACCTGCAGGGAACTTGACTTCTGCTTGGATGCACCTAAGCACATGAAAAATGTTTGAAAAAATGCCATGCTGAAGATACCCCAAACCTCCCCTCTCACCCACCAAAAAAAAAAAAAAATTAAAAAAAAATTAAAAAAAAAATCTTTACAACTAACACTGCACATCTGGCAAAGCACAGAAAGGCAAACCCTACACTCCTTGTTAAGACAAGAGAGGACAAAGAATATAGCTGGAATTTTCAGTATTGATCCTCATAGCCCTTTGAACAGCTATTTTAATCATAAGGAATAAGGAGCCTCTACAATTTCTGACATACGTGACAATGCACTTGGGAAGGGAAATCAGCAGGAAGAGCAAGGCAATTTACATAATTTACTGAGTTCCCAAAGTTCTTCTGTGTGTGCAGAGCAATTAAACTAAGAGTATTTTCCAGAGGTTGACTTCCAACAGCAAGTTTACAAATTTATAGTTGAGAGCAGACTAACCTGACAATAAGATCAGTACTTGGAACTGGGATTTCTCCATTACCTTTACATTCACCTTTACATTACAAACAGAATCTGCCACTGTAAACTTAGTGCATACAAATGGACTGTGAAACTTTAGCACCTTTTTGAAAGTTCTGAGACAAAACTAACAACAACTTGCTCACCTCCCCTTCCAGTAACAAATGAACAATTCTATTCTATTCTGAACAATTCTATTAACAATTCACTACTGAGGCCTTAAAACTAACCTTCACCAAGGCCCACCAAGCCAGGGCAGCACTGCCCCAAGTGCTGACTGTCCTCAAGAAACCCATGGCTGCTTTCCCAAAAGCCAAATCTGGGAAACTCCACTCACATCTTGTTAAAAAGAACCTATTACGTGTTAAAATCTTAATTACGACTTCAGTGTCAGAAACTTTAATTAAAAATGTGGAAGGTTTTAGCCTGATCAAATAATTCCCTGCACTAAAACTCATTTGCTATACCCAAGCAGCGATATTTGAAGCCTCAAAAAAAAAGGGAAGAAAATTTGAAGGTTTACAAAGAAGACTCATACAATTAATCATTAAAAGGGGAACTAAAATTATGTACAGTTTGAACCAGGGTTTAATAAAGTTACCTAAACATCACACAGTTAAGTCAAAGTAACTAGGTCCCAGATAAGTTACCAGCTCTGGAAGGATTAAGTTTCCTAAAACACAGTTTTATTTCTCTCTAGGCCATCCTTCACCAAAACACTAATTCACAAACGACTTCATCTTGCATTGCTGTCAAAACACGAGTCACACACACCTCATTCTGAAATGAACCTTTTTTGGAGGAACTAGTTGTAAAAACAAACAAAGGTGAGGTTTTTCTCTTACAGAGATAGAATTGAACCAACTCTGTGCTGAATACCTTCACCAGACTTGCTGGAGTGAAAGCAAACTGTATCTAATTTTAATGGAAAAAGCAAGAACCTTACTAACCCCAGGAAACAACCCAGCATCTCACAGCCACCCTTCAACAACCCCAGGTAACAGCCCAACATCCCACAGCCACTGGAGACATCCTTCAGGATGCTCCTTCTCCAGCTCCATGTTCTGGGCAGCTCAGTAGTTCCAGCTGAGCACCTCTCCCCACCACTACTATTATTTTGTCTCTGAACCATAAATGAGTCCCCAGACCATTTCTCAGCAGAAGATAAGGAATTTGGGTGAAGTCCAGCAATCCCTTGCTCTGTGCTGGCTGCTGTAACCCAGGGCTGTTTGGCTTTGTCCTGCACTCAGAGTTTACAGAGTTATCCTTCCATTTTAACAGGTGTAACTTATAAGTTTTTGAGACCACTCTTGAAATATGTATTTGCACTCACCAAAAAAAAAAAAAATCTCTGAGAGGTTTGTCTCTATCTTTATTTTGAAACTAAGCTGCTCCACTGCTGAAGTAGCAGAAACATTATAGTGACCAAACTGCAAATTCCCACCGCAGCTGAGATGGGAACCCTCTGCCCCACTCTGTTCAATGTCATCCCTAAGATTCCTGTGTCTGTCATTCCCATCCTAACACAAGGCATTCCCACAACCTGGCAGGTCTGGACAGCTTTCATTACTCTGTAGGAATGAAAAGCTGCAGTTCAAAGAGCCCCCCAGAATAAAGTACTAGTGTTGTCCCTCTCAGTTAAGTCTGACTTGGGGAGAAAACAAGCCTGGTATGGGAAAGCTTTTCTAGGAGCACAAGGGAAAGCAAAGAGCAGAAACACAACCCCACATCGAGAGCTGGGCTGGGCAGAGGAGCCAGGGCTGAGCTCCCAGCAGGCAGCACATCCCAGACACAGTTCTGACCGGGAACCAGCACGGAAAGATGGGAGAGTTTTGGAAAACAGGCGTTAGGACACCAGTAAGTGAAGAGCTGGGCTCTCAAGTTCCAGCAGAGGCACGGAAATTTACTTTAATCAGCTTATAATTGTTAGCAGGGCCACTTTTCAGGTTCCAGGTCACCCTTTCCAGGCCAGAAAACAGCTGCAACCTGTAACTGTGGGGAGACTGTAAGAGGACGAGGGGTAGAATAAAGATCTGCTAAACCTGACATGTCCACCTGGACAGACAGGTCAAACCAGAGGTGGAGAAGACATTGTTGGTAGCTCTGAATATGCAAACACTGGGATAGAATATTACAGTCCTGGAAGGAGCAATTTCCTGGTTTATCCAAATCTCTTCTATATTACAATATCGTGACAATTACTGTGCCCATTTCAGTATGCAATTATGAACAAGCCACTTTATACTTTCACTTCTGAAATACATAAGTGCAGTAAGACTTAAGAATCCAATCACAGGCCAGATAATAATCACTTCAACTTGTTTTTAAAATTTATTTTATTCCTCTGTCTTTTGGGGGAAGCATCAGTCACGCAACCAAACTACTATAAAATAACACCTAGCAACATTAAGAAGTCAATCTGGCTAAAGCAACTGTTTTGGATACTTTTAGGAGACTTTTTGTTTAGCATGAAAACAACTTGTTTAGACTGAAGATCACTGAAATCTACATGTTGCTACACAGATACCACCTGCCACCAGGTACCAGGATTACAGGACAAAGGATTGGGCAGCTGTCAGAAAACCCAGAGTGGTTCTGGGCATGCCAGGAAAGCCCCAGAGTAAGGAAAGGACCATTTCCCAAATTATTTTGTGAACAGCATTTCCATATTCCCGCAGGTTCTGGTCCAACCCTGCCCAGCTAAACCTCACCATTATTCTTGCAGAGCATGCACGTGTCTTCAGCCAAGTTTCTGACCAACATACATGACTCAGGGTAAGATCTACTCTGCCCAAACACAGCTGCCCATCCCCTTCTCCCATTTCCACATCCCTCCAGGAAGTTACAGGTGCTTCCTAAGGCAATCTCCTGTACTTCTCCCATGCACTGCAGATCATCTCCCACAGACTCGAGTTGGAACAGCCTGTTGACCCTCATGAGCCTTTTCCAGGCATCATTCCTGGTCTCTGGAGCAGCCAGGAACACACAGGGAGGACACCACGACCAGGTTTTAATGCCTCTGGCTGCAAACAACATTTAAAGGCCCTAAACATTGTGAGCAAGAGTTTGGGAAAATACCCCTCAGTTTTGTAGTCCTCAGGGTGGCTCTCTCAAGCAACTGAACTCTTCTAATTGAAATTTGCTTACAACACATTCACTCTTTATAGTGTTGCTGCCTATAAACAAGTCTGACACCGTATTTCTTCCTGACTGGTTATGATTCTCATAGAACTTGCTCTTCTAGCCCTGACTTATAATCCACAGAATGTCACTTCTCCCAAGATGGAACTAATTTATATGCCCCTTCAGTTTTATTACATTTTATGAGATGACATTCTGAGACTTGATGGTTCCTTAAGTTTCTGAAGTTGTTAAATGACAAAAAAGTGGATCCAAATCCAAACAGTTAAAGTCCAAAAGATTTTCCCAGCATAAAAAAACCCCCAAAACAGTAAGAAAAAAGTCAGCTGTGTGATACACATCTGTCCATTCAAATACATCTTTTCTGCTGGAGACCCTGTTACATAAATCTGTATGAATCACCATGTCATCTTTGTGCTCTGTTTACAGGATTGCTTGTCCACTGTTCTTGCACTTTAGGGTTTTTTCTTTTTAAAATCTGATTTCACTCAGAAGTTGACAGTTCAATTTGCAGTCTGCAATGAAAATTCACCAGCCTCATTAACAGGAGTAAGATGAACTCAATATTGAATTTTCATGCAAATATTGTGTTTAACTGTAAATTCATATCAGTCAGAAATTCAGCTCTAAGGACCCGGAGAAACAATCAGTAACTCCACATACATACAAATGCAAAGTACAATATTATATAATCTGGCCAATTTGGCAAAAAAATAGCCTACTTTTCCCAAGTAAATTCATCTGCTACATGGTTTTTAATACATATTGAATTCTTTATAAAGAAGAGGACAAATGGTGGAAGGCTGAATGCTGAGATGAGTTTGTATGTTCACTGTGTTCCTCCTGGAGCCATGGAGTAATTTTGCCAGTCTCTGTCACTTCTGCAGCTATTTCTATGGAAAATTGCAGGGAACAGTTGCAATGCCATCCAACAGGCAACAGCTAAATGGATAAATCCAAGCCAAACTGAACTCAATTTTCAGCCATTCAAAAATTTGAGCTACTTTCCAATCTCAGTCTTCTTCCAAAGTTTTCTCTGGTGGCTTCATGGTATCTAACTGGAAAATTGCTAAGATGTAACTGAATTAGTCAGTGGCAAGGAGGTGACTGAAGCTTTAAAGGAGCAGAATTCCACAAACCACCGTGAAAAGATTGTTACACACTTGCGCTCCTGGGGACCTACACACGCCCTGGTGTTAAATCACCTGCCTGCACTGCTGAGGATTCACAGAGAAGAGCTGTAGAAGGCTCTAAGTCTACAAAGAAAGGGTTAGTAAAGTTTGAAAGCCAGGAGGCACAGAGAGTGAAATCTCCCTTGGGAATTCATCCCAGACACCTGAGCCAGCTGCTGACCCAGGCAGGAGATTTCCAGGAGGAAAGGGCAAGAGTTGATCAGAAGATGTTGAAGCACATGAAACAACGAGCAGGCAGCTGGACTGTGCAGTTTAGAAGTCTGGAAGAAGTCAGAATGCAAAAGCAGGAATACCAGCTTGCCTTACTAATGCTTTCACCTCAATGAAAACCATATAATTTCCTAGTCTGTTAACCTGGCCTCTATTTCAATTAAATCACACGATGTATCTCTGCCAGGATATGCAACTCAGTATTAGGCATAAAAGTCAGATATCGGAGTAAAAAATATTAATTGAATTTGTAGCTGTTGAAGTTACATAGAGATTGTCTTTCTTTTCTTTCTCCACACCATCAGACTTAGATTTAGCACAGGGATCCAGGGAGATCCATATAACGAGGGACTAACTTAGAAAGCCCACAGATTCCAAAAGTACTGCTTGACTTTAAGGGAACTGTGGCCTCCTTCACAGGGATGAAAGGCAGATGTGGGCAGGTTTCACTTGAACAAGCCTATTTGGTCTTGTGGAATTCTAAAAAAAACCTACACCCCAAATGAAAAACGCTGCAAGTTACTGCCCACAACAGTGGAAAAGTCTAATGACAGCATGTTGGCAGGTTGTAAGCACTCAGGTAAGGCCAATGGGTTAATTTGCAAGCACAATTCCAGAATAACTATGAACTAAGACAAATCTGGGGAAAAGCTTACAAAACTCCTGATAGCTCAGTGTCCAAAACCAGACTGCTTTAAATTCTGATGTGTTGAAAAACACCTTACATTAGTCAAAAGCAGGTGCAGGTGGAGCTGCAGCACAGCCCTCACGGGGTCACACAGGACAGACCCTCGGGCCTGCAGACACAGCACACTTGGGGTTTTCTACCCAAAACTCTCTTTGTGCTGAGCTGCTGCACCACAATTCCTGTTGAGCAATCTGTAAGGGCAGCAGCAGGTACAACCTGCCAAGGAAGAGATGTCCTGCCTCTCCTCCTGGAAGCACAGAGAGCTGAACTGCACTGGGATTTCATTTTACATGGACACAACAGACACATGATAAACAAAGTGCACTAAAACCAGTCCTTCCCAAGCATGTAGGAGTTGAGGTCTGGTCAGTCCCATGAACTGCTTTTTCTTTCACTTGATTTTTCTTCAGTTCATTCCAAGGTACCATCTTGGCCTGCAACCTTTATCTAAGCCTCTCTGGATCTATTATCAGCTCTGAAGTGTTTCTTTTTTTCAGTTGCTAAACACTGATATTAAATCCTCTGCCAAAATAATTATTCAAATGGTAATGAGCCCATATGCCTTCTTGCTTTACTGAAGAATAATACTATAATTCAAAATCAGACCATCAATTTCTTTTGGAAAACCTCATGTCATATCTGACTTGTAACAATGACACTTAAATGTGTTCAAGTTTTACATCTGACTAGCCAAGACCTCTTCATAAAACAAGATGTCACTATTGTATTTCTTGCAAAACTCACACAGGTCCCTAAAAAATAAATCTTACTGTGCTGAGGCTGAGAAGGCAAAGTGCTGCTCCCCTGACTCCCAGCAGTTCACAATTTATACAAAAACTCAGGGGCTACTCCCAGCTGAAGGCAAGAAATGTCTTCTCCAGGATAAAGTATTTTGTTATGCAGGAACTTGACTGCTCTCCCCACCTTGAAAATAATGAGCACACCTCAACTTTGCCTCTTGCCTCCCAAGAAGTTTAGTGATGAAGTCTGGTGGGTTGAAGCCAGGTGTGTGTAACAAGTCACAACTGGCAGCTCAGCACAGCACTGACTCTGCCCTGCAGTGAGCACACAGTGTTTAGCACAAAAATACCATTTCCCCGTAAAGACCTGAGATACACGAGAGCTCTGCACACAGTTTTTGGGAATGCTGACACATTTGGGATTGCTGCATCTCCTGAAATGCAGCACAGATGAGTTTTGCTGACGTGCATGAAGCATGTCCTGAACCAACTGCAAACAACGAGGTCTCCCTGTGCCAGTCCCAACACCACAGCACTGCAAAAAAACACACCTAAGGATGTGCTGACATTGGCAATAAGGTGTTTGCAACAAGAGCTGTTTCCTAAACTGCAAATCAACTATTTGCTTTTCCTAATTTGATTAAATAACATGAAAATTTAAGCTTTTAACTTCAGTCTTCTGACTTGGCATCAACTAATCCCTCAGTAATTCCCAAGCACCACAAAACGTGCTCCCAGAACACTCCCACTCCGCAGTGCTAACAGGTATTGAACTGGAAGGGCTCACGTGCTGGTATATAGCTTTTTGCAGGTTTATTTGAGCCACAGGTTGTATATTCTTTTCATTTGTTTGGTACTCTCATTTGTATGAAATCCAAAACTGTTGCACATCCTAGGAAATGAGACAAAGTGCATCTGAGAGGTCCCACACATGGCATGGAGAGGGGCACGGCTGCACACTCAGACACCAGCAGGTACACGATGCTTTTCTTTGTTCATTTGTGCCTCTAAGGGGTTTTTCTTTCTTTGTTTGTTTGTCCTGGAAGTGCTCAGTGCTTCCTCAAACAAAGGAATTAAGGAGATCTAGCTAGCAGAGCTTTGGATACTGCAGTATTTAAGATCCCCATCCAAAACTGTAGATCATTAGGAGCTGCAGTTTGTAACTCTGTACTTGAGAATCTGCTTCTCTTTCTGAGCTGACTGAGCAGATGTGAAGAATTTGTTACAGAATTTGTTACAGCTGGAAATAAACTTCCTGAATGCCATTTAATGACTGCAAGTAGTTTTAACCAGTCAGTTCAACCATGTTCAAAGCAAAACCCCTGATATTATGATTACTTACAAGAGAACTATTACTAACATACAACAAAAACTCTCCTGTAAGTAGATCTGCATTGGCATTTTACAGTGCCAACATGTTTGCATTGCTACTGTAGAAACAGAAAAAGGTTCATATATGAAGTTCATGCATAACAGCTGTAACTATTCTAGATGACCAATGTACAATATTCAAAAGGTAACACCAGAGTTTATGAACTTCTTTTTTATCAGTCTGCACTATGGCAGTTACCACAAACATTTTCTTCCAAAAAATTAGAATAAGCATAATTCTAAATAAATTAGAAGGAGCATAATAAGATTAGAATAACCAGGGTTGCTATGCTGTAGAATGCAGGAAAATAAGCAAAAACTGTGCACTATGAAAAATAGTTTTAAGTTATACTTCGTTAGAGGTGTTCAAGAACTGATGGGGGCTACACTATGCATAAGCTGTAATAAAATGGTCCCCAGTCTACCAGTTTCCAAACCACATATATTCTCTGAGGGGCTACATACTGACCTTTCACCACTCCCAAGAGAGGTGGGGAGTTCTCTTGAGGGGTCCTGTCAGGCTCCTGGGGAGGTACAACCATAGCGAGCGTGTGCACCGGGACACGGGGAACCTTCAAACAAAGGCACAGACACACACTCAGCTGAAACACCTGCTGAGGGACCAGATCTTGGAGTGTTAATACAAAGATACAGATCTACAGCACACACCAGTGCATCCCTCCCAAACTGTGCATGCTAAGCTACCCCTTGGTATGACCTGCCCTGAGTTATTTTATTGGGGATAATGTCGCAAAGTTAACTGTGTTACTCTGCACAAAATCACAAACTCCTTTAGGCTTTTACTCAACTGTCTCCACTAGAAAGCTACCTCTCCCTGCAGAACTCTGAATTTACACAAAAAATTTCTTTCATATAACAAACAAAATCAGCAACACCATTTGAGGGGTGCTGTCACAAGGGCTTAGAACTGTTGAAACAAAATACTGAGCATACACAAGAAAATACTATTCTTTTGAGATTCTAGGTTTGGGACTATCCTGTCCAAGGGGCAGAAAAGGGAACAAAGTTCATGTGTTCTTCAGGTCCCTGCAGGTCACACCATCTCACTCTGTCACTGTCCTGCGTGCAGACTTTTAAAAATGCCTTTTACTGTCTATGTTTACATCTAAATTAACTACTAAGGAAGTCCCTATTTGCAGCATTGATGGTGCTATTTTAAGGAAACTCCTCATGCCTTACCTGAGACTGATCCTGAGATGGAGGTGTGAGCTGGGACAAGTCTGCTGCAGGAACTGACAACACATTGTTGGGGTAATCCAGCAAGTAAGAAACCACATTTGTGTGTCCTCCCTTGGCGGCTTCAATGAGCATCGTTGAGCCATCCTGAAGGAAGAGTTTGGAAACAAAAAGCCAGAAGATGAGTTTTGTTCCCCGGTGTAGCACGTGAGAGATGATTCTATGGTTTAAATTTGTAAATTTACTACTCCATTAATTGAGTTGTGTGGTTCTTTCAGTAGCTGTGGGAAGTGAGAGTTGTAAGTGGATACCTTGAGCCGGTGAGTAGGATCTGCCCCGTGAGCCAGGAGGAGCTCAACCACGGCCAGGTGACCTCCAGCACAGGCCAGGGACACCACTGTGTGATCATTGTTGGCTGTAGCCCTGTTCACGTTGGCACCTGGAAAGAGATGATCTTGGAATTAGACACCAAGAAATTCTGTCTAAAAGAAAGTATCAACAAATATCTCTATTTTGTGGAATAGAGATAAACATTTCTCTTCTAATCTTACTATTTCCTACACACTTTCTAAAGCAAGGGATTTTGAATAACTGATTGGCTTCTACACACCCTCCTCCTCCTCACCTTGGGAAGAAAAGGCAGCTAAAACAGTAACAGTGGGCTTGGAAGTGGTAAGAGAAAGGGAACACAACTTCCAAATGTTCATTCTAAGCGTTGAACAGCATCACTACGTGGTGCAATTGCTACTGTTTCAGATGCTATTTGCTGTATTTTTTCTGAAGGAGGGAGTGATTTTTTTAAGAAGCTAAAATATTTACTGTGCTTCAAATCTCTCTATTAATCTATACAACAGAGTAGGAACAGTAACTAGCAAAATATTTTATGATTCATTCTATCATGAACTACATGAAATTCAAAAAACCCTTAAGGGTTTGACAAATGCCCTTGTACACCTTAACCAGAACAATTCTGAACATGGATCACAAACATGCAAGCATTGTGAAGTGGCTTTTTATGTTTTTTAAACGGTTATTAAAACTATTATTTTACCTTTGCTAATAAGGAATTGCACAGTGCATAAATGACCAGCTCGTGCAGCCTTCATGAGTGGGGTTCTCCCACCTTCAGATTCATGCTCCTAAGGAAGAAAAAATAGATGTACAAATGGTCAAAAATCATATCACTGTTTCAGCTTTTGAGGCATCTTGTGATGGGACCACAAGTACCTGTCTCAGTAGAAGATCTATAAGCTGGCTGTGATAAATATAAACTGACTGCAGTTGATTTTCATGTTACTTTAAATACTAAATTACACCGTCAAAAAGAGGTATCACACCAAGAAGTTTCCCTCCTTACACACCCCTTTGTATTTCAAACACTTAACATACATAAGAACAGTAACTTTTCTCCTCAAAAAGGAAGAAGTATTTAATACTAATATCACCCAGAATCAGGAAGTGTAAAATAACCACAAACTGCTGTGCCACAGTTTGGAGCTGCCACGTGCTGCCCCCCAGACCTGCAAAACTGCAAACAATGTTCATAAAACACGCTGAAGAGGGGCAGCAACAAAAATGAGACAAATCACTGCAGGTCACAAGAAGTCTCTGACTGAGAGGATTGGAGAATAAAGATGACAAAAGGATGATACAAACCAACATAAAGGGAATGAGCGACAAGAACAACTTTCTAATTTAAAAAGTTTCTGAACACTGGAAAGATGTGGTTGAATATAACTGTATTAGAGCAGTTACAAACTAGACAATGTGCCTGCCATGTAGACATGATCAATACCATAAAGAATGCTGACTAATGGTATCAACCCTCCTGCAGAACAAGGAGAGAGAACACAACCTTCCTGGGAACATTTGTATGTGCACTCTATATTCAATATTATCCTATATCCAATAATATTCACTCTGATCAATCATATATTAGGACCACGGGTTTTTTAATAAAATATCTGGGAGGCCAAGTTCTAAATTCACTCTTTACTTTGTAATTGCATGTATATCTGACAGTGAAAGTTAACATTCAGTACTGACAGTGGATGAACTGCTACTTACAAATACAGACAAGAAGAGATTTGACAGAACAACTCAATTCCTTCCCATAGTTTCAGTATTCCTGAAAAATCTGCATATGTCCTTTGACATATGGCTTGCTTTGGTTGCAAGCTGCACTTTAAGTTAGTTTTCTGTTCATAAACTTGAGGAAGAAACCTCTTGACTGGATGTTCTGTTGGAGACTGGCCCTGTGCACCAATCCAAGCCCATCCCAGCCCCTCTCCTGCTTTGCTCCTGGGCCTCCATGAGAGCTCCATGTTACTGTCCACCACTGCTTTAACACGGGGCTAAACCCCACATTAGTGCTCTGATTTCTGTGTTTACTCAGTGGTACAATACAGAGGCACACACAGGCAGACAGAAAACCTTACAGACTTATTACTGAAGCCACTTGCCCTTTTTGTAAATGAACAGATTCCCCTCCCAGGGCAATGATTGCTTGACTGTCAATAAATACCTGCACACTTCTGGACTGTCTGCATGGCAGAAATATTTGCAGGACATGTAAAGCTAATTACGTGAACATGTGGCCCTGTGATGTGCAAGAATTAGCAGTGTGCCCTTGAGCTCTGATGCTTACTCTGGTATTTGGCACAGTTTTTCCTTCCTCAGCCACTGCCAATAGGTCCTAAAAAGTCAGAGGCTGCTGTGTGCCTGAAGCACAGCAAAGCCCTGGTTCTGCTGGCACATCCCTCCCAAAGCAGCTGTGGATGCAAAGAATTCCTGACCACCACTCTGCTCTGAGCAGGACCTGGACACTGCTGCCTGAACTCTTTCATACCCAGTTCTAAATCCCCGCTGATGCAAAGGTGGCAAGATGCAAAATTTATTTTAGGCCATCTCAGGTGGTGAAAGCCATCCTGTATTGCACTCAGATGTAACAGATAACTAGCAGTAAGGTGCAATTATTTACAACATTCTGCCTTCCTAACAGACTTCACTGTTGGAAGTCTTAAAACACGGATGCCAGGAAGATTCCTCATTTAAATGCAGTGCAGTGATTCTGCCCAGTTTAACCAACTGTCATTTCCTCGAGCAGGCAGAATTTGATCCTCAGCTACTACACACTTCCAATCCTTGCAGCACCACACACGCCATCAGTCCAGCCAAACCAAACCATTTGGGTGCCCACCTGCTGTAGATCTTCACAACTTATGGCACTTTGATGGTATTTTTCACATTGGAAGACAGAAATGCATATTTTATTTTAAGATTAAATTAATTCTCTGACTCCAGCACTCTCTTTAGCCCTAATAACTGCTTGCAGATAGCATCACCTCAAGCTTTAAGGGAAGACATCTAGAACACACCAAAATAAGAAGCTGAGCCAGTGCAGTGCCTTTGTCTACTCACATCCTGTCTTTTACCACAAATAATCATGAATTTCAAAGATTATATATATATATCGACCTATATCTGTATCTATCTCTTTTTTAGCTTCAGTGGACAATCAAAATCAGGGCAGAGAACATGAAAGTTGTCCAAAAGCATCTCCCATCACCTTTCCAATATGCTTCTTCCTTGTTATATAAAGTATAGGCAAATGCTTATTTTATAAGGACAAACCCCAGCAAACTGTGTCCACGTCAGTGTGAGGGATGCCATCAGCTGAAGGCCAGGCAACAATCCCTGCCATGACAGAAACCTGCCTGTAAAAATATTTTATCATAGGAGAAGAATTAAGAGGCAGTTCGATGTGTTTCAGGTTTTTTTTGCTACCAGAGTTGCGTTCAAGCCAGGTAGGCAGTTTCAGTCTTTTAAAGAAAGCCATACGTGGAATTTTAACAGGTATTTAAGAACTTTGAGGAGAGCCTGACAATGTAAAATGAGAGAAATGCAAGGATGAATCTGTCCTCGTGGGTTTTCTTCCATCTCTCTATTTCAGCATAAAAGCTCCCATACATCTGGTGTAGAAAGGTAAACTCCATCACTAGATCAACTCTCCTGTGCAGCAGAGCCTCATGTACAGCTGTAAGCCTAGATTAGAAGATCCCAATTTAAAGCTCTTTTATGTATGGCCCAGCTGAGAAAAACTGGGATCTCCTCGCTGTCCAAAACACAACAATCTCTCTTTTGTTTTCACTGAAAAAGGAAAAGATGCAACCACCTTATCAGGAGCAGTGTCATCTTCAAAAAGGAGACCAGAATCTCCTTTCATCCGGATATGATTCTACCTCAAAAGGGAACTGGAATCCAAACAGGTCCTTTTAGTTTATTGAAAGGTAGACAGCTTAAAAGTAGGATATCAGTTCCCATTAAATATCACCAATACTCTTTGTGAGCTCTACAGTCCTTAACCCCGTTCCTGTGGGAACATACATGTACCTGGCTTGTCTTATACAACCTTTGAAATGAAGGTGACTGCTAGGAAAGACACAAAGAAGAACCAAAAAAGAGAACTCCTTTAGGAAAAACTATCCTCTCACCTTTGAGATTAGACAATCCTTGCCACACAGGTAAATAAATGTATTACTGAAGTGCTGGTTATTTTTTCCTGACGCTACTAAACCATACGGCTGCTTTCAAAAGTGTTTTTATCGATTCATATTTCAGAGTTCCAATCTCCAAAATTTTACGCCTGTTAATCACAAAGCCTAAAGTAGGTGTTCTGTCCCCCCTTAAAGTTTGCAAATAAATAAAATTTACACTGGTCCAGTGGCAGGAGCTCAAGCTGAGACCCTGGAAATCCCTAATCCTGATGAGGATGGGGGAACTAGAATGCAATTACAGCACAGATGGGATCACAGGCTGAAGGCTTCAGCTGTGCCTCAGATTAAGTCATTCATATACTTGGCAAAAGCAAGCTCATTTCAAAATGCATATATTAACAAGGAAAGGTGTAGGCCTGCCAGCTAGTTTTGCTACAGATTTTGACAGGACAACTTTGTAAGGACATGGAAAAGATCCCTAAAAGAAGGGCATCAGAAAAGCACTCAAGAATTGTTAACAAGCCAGAGCTCAGGAACAAATAGTCACAAGGAGACACAAATTCACCAAAGTATCACAGAGGATTGAGCAGCTCTTCAGCAGACAGACACAGATGAGCACTCTGACATTGCTCATTTCTAGTACAACTTGTCACTGCAGAGCTTTACAGAAAAATTAACCACAAACTGAAGAAAGTTCATCCCAGACATCACTTTCTGTGACTTCTACTGGTTCTTACAGAGCCACATTGCTTCATGAGTCTAACAGAGCTCTCAAGGTCTTCACTGGTGCCCAAACTGAATTACATACTTGATATCTAGGCCAGAGGATCAGTGCCTGAAAAGCAACAGTTCCCTTTTCACTTGCCAGAACAACACCTGCTTTGTGCTGAGACATGGTGGTGATGATCCCTCCCAGTTCAGACAAAACTCTGAATCATAAAATGATCATGGAATGGTTTGGGTTGAACCTTCAAAGACCATTCAGTTCTGACCCTCCTACCATGGGCAGGGACACCTTCCACTAGCCCAGGTTGCTCCAAGTCCTGTCCAATCTGGTCTTGGACACTTCCAGGGATGGGGCAGCCACAGCTTCTCTGGGCAACCTGTGCCAGGGCCTCTCCACCCTCATTGTAGAACTTGCTCAAACTTTAGCTCAAGGCTCTGTTTCAGACTGAGAAACCTCAACTGGGCAGGAGCAACATGCAGGACTCAGCTGAGGAGTGTGAGCTGGGTAACTTCAGCACAGTTGGAAGACAACAGTTTTCAATCAGCACAATTCAGGAAAACCCCTGACAGAAACACCTCCTGCCCTTTGCCCACTTGGATAACCCAGCACCCAACAGGCTCCTCTCCACACCTGAGGCTCAGAGCCAGTACCTCAAATCCCTCTCAGTCCTAACCCCCTCACAACTGAAGAGACCCCTGAGAAGCCAAGAAAGATCTGAGGTCTTAAAACACATTATATGCTTTCCAAATATAGAACAAAGGCTCTGAATTGGGAAGAAATGGGAGAACTGATCACGACAGATCTTGACATCCAGTGTTTTTATTGTCCCTTTAGCTCAAGAGTATTTGGGAAAGAAAGATCAACTTCCTTTCCTCAATCTAGAATCCATGGGTGCCATTCGTCCTTGAAATCAGAGAACAGCCCTCAGCCCTGCTTTATTTTAGTGTTTAAGACTTAACCATCATTTTCCTCAAAAAGGGTAAGATGTTGCATGTCTAAACCTCAGGGATAACGAAAGTTTCCAATGAAACAACAGTGAAAGCAATCCCAGGAAGGACAGGAGTTGCAGGATGAAAAAGGAAAGGAAGAAAAGCAACTGGAGATGTACTTTCAGTTGCTGTGTCTGAACACCAGCAGGAGAGTAAAATTAGCTGGACAAACGAAGACAGACAAACTAGAAGTCTAAGTCCAGATCTTCATTTGATTCCCAACTTCCTGGGACAATTTGGCAGAATCATCTAAACTCATACAAATCAAAATTGAAATCTAGAGGAATAATCTCCCATGGTACTGCCAAAGCAGCCTTTTCACACCCAGCAGTAAAGCAATGCCCTTCAGAACCTTTCCTCACCCCACAAAAAGATAACAAATCTACTCAAAACAGCTCCCAACTTTCAATAATGCAAAGCAACACAAGGGTTTGAACAGAAACTGTTTCAAACCTGAGGCACCTCATGTACCATTTTACAGGCTTTTCCCCCACTTTCTTACAATCAGAACTCAGAACTGACAGATTTACGTGGCAGGTCTTCCTTTCAAAGCAATTTTCCTTTCCTGCCTTACTCTGTTTTCCTTGCCTGCTCCACAGTTTGATTGGCAGTACAAGGAAATGCAGTAAAATAAAGCTTCACTTTAGGAAGGCCCGAGATTGTCCTCAGCAATACTGATCAGAACCAGGTGCTGATGGCCACAACCACTGCTCACCTTAGTGAGGGGAGGGGAAAAATGACAATTACAAGAATTTGAAGTGATATTTAAGCAGCAACTCTTGCATGTTTTTAAAGTTTACGCATAGCATTTTGTTTCTCTTTTTTTATTCATTTGAGGCTTTGCTCTCCCCAGGGAGATACTCCATGGGTTATACCTTTATATAACCAAGTACTTCAATTTCTTTTTTTAAAATACCCGATAAACCCACCAAAACCAATTCTGTCTCTAGTAAAGTGGCTGATGCTCAGTACCCAACATTGAATCGAGCAAAGTGCAGCACGTGAGCCAAAAATCCCACAAACACATATCCCTCCCCCCATTAACATGACCTTTCTCCCTGATAAGAACAAATAAAGCAGAATAATTAGTAAAGCCTGAAAAAAAGTATAAACCAAAGAAGAGTTGAAATATTATTCCTAATTACAGTATTAATTTATTCATATTTGTAAATATAAACTTTAAAAGCTTCATTAAAGAATGAAATTTAAGTAACTTCATTAGGTTTATCAGGTTCAATGATAAACTGTTCCGGCATTCTTGTTTTTCTAAAAGGAACTAAAAATCCCAGAATATCCAACCAAAACCCCAACCCACTCCCCAAACAAAATAAAACACAGAAGCAGTGACTGTGTGCATGGGGGGAAGGAGAACAGTGGGAGGAAAACAAAAAGGCAACCAAAAGAACAATCTTAAGCCTTGTTTGACCTAGGCTCCTAAACTCCTTTGGAAGACTAATGTATCAATTGCTTTCTACTGATTAAAAGCCAAATGTTGTATCCCTGTAGCTGCTGAAGAGGCAGTTTTGGGTCTCCTGCTACATGATATTAAAAAAAGGCAATTAAGCAAACAACTTAGATTACATCACAGAAAATAAACACAGGGAAAGCAATGTGCTAAACCCAAGAGTTAGAATAAAAAGAGATCAGATTCTGCTGCTCATTTTAAAGGCATTGTTTCATTTGGGGTTTTGTGTGGTAGTCTGCAAAAGTTAAGAGACTAACAGTGTTCAGAGTGACATAGAGAAACAGTAGTTCCTAATACTAAAACATTTTAAATCCAGAGCAGTGGAGCAGGTAAACTCTAATCCACAGGAGTCTGGGAATAATAAAATAGCATAATGACTATTGGCAACACAGAAATATATCCTTCTAAATAGTTAAACTTCTGGATTATGCTGAAATGAAGATAAACAGCTGTCGTGTGTAAGCTACAGCTAAAGCTCTTCACTAATGGATGAAAGATCACCCATAGGAACTTTTATTTTTTAGACCAAACAGAATATGCAGGTTTCAAAAAAAGCTGATTTCATGCCTCTTTTCACACCCTTACATGAATCTTAATTGCTAAAAGTGCCTCCCTTGCTCTCTAAGCACTCAGAGCTTGCCATACACTTTGAAACCAAAGCACTTTCCCCACAAGACACAGCAGAGGCCTTACCAGATCAGCACCAGCCTGAAGCAGCACATCTGCCACATCTGTGTGTCCATTCTCACAGGCGTAGGTCAGAGCTGTGTCTCCCGTGGCTGTGGTGGCATGAACATTGGCTCCTACAAACACAACATTGCTTTCTCACTGGACATGTCCTTAGCAAGTGTTTCATACCAGATGTAACACAAAAATCTCTGAGAACAGCTACATCCCGCTGACCAACAGCCTCCACAGTCTGAGGGCATTGTTCTCATGGTAAAAACTGCTCTGATAGTAAAAATCCTCTGAGGAGAGGGGATAAGCCAAGGCTTGGAAAAAGCATAATCTAAACACTTAAACCTATATGCTCAATTATTCCTACAGTCCCTCTACAGCAAGAAGGATTTCAGTTGTTACAGCAAATAAAAGTGAATCCAGACAGTTGTCTAGACTATCCATTTGACCCGGAGCTGTATGCCAAGGGAAACCAGACAAAATGCATGTCACTGAATTAGTATTAATACAACAAGATCATACACTCCTACAAATTTCCCTTCTTCCCTGCTCTTTAAAATCATTTGCTTTAAAACCATTTTCTTGAAAAAATTTGTCTGGCTTCCCATACACCAGCTCTGTGAAAACTATAAATGATAAGTAACACATTATTCTTAAAAAAAGAAATGCCAACACGATTAGCCAATTTCTTATTTTCAAGGTGTGAGATATATTTAGAGACTCCCCGATGCCAAAACAAGGCTCCTCAATTAACTTTCTACACTATCAGCAGTGAAGTGCAAGCAGGGAGCGTTCCAAGGGAGCTGGTGACAGGTGGTCACATGCTGGTGTCACTGCACAAAGTGGCACAGTTGTTACTGTCCCTCGGTGAGCAGGGAGCTTTACTTTCTAGAATTACAAATCCGTATAATTTTATGCTTATTCTTAGGAAAGAGCATACAAACTAATCCCTTTCCACAACAAGGAAGATTTCCAAAATACAGCTCCTTTCTTATTTGTTATTTTAAGCAAAACACTTTAGACTTCACCAACTTTAAACTGACAGGTGAACACTGAAGCATCACTTTGCCCCAACTCCAGCAAGATTTCATTTCCCACTGTATAATGCAGCAGTAAGACTCACTCATCACAGAAATTCAGCACGTTCCAGGATCTGTCTTGCACACTACTTCCCAGGGCACAATTCCTAAAGAACTGGTTATTCAGGGTGACTGGCTCAGTCAGAGCTGGAGTAGGATGCAAACCCAAGCATTATCTGTATTAAAATTTTGTCCCAAATGCAGATAGCTGGAAACAATGCTCCTCATGATTGTGGATGCTTTCTAGATATGGAGCAAGATCCAGTGCTCCAGGAGGCACTTTCCTCTGTTAAAAGTATCAAACAATACTGAGGTGCAACATATGCTTTCTCCTTCTTGCTAAGGTATCTGAGAATACAGTTTCTTGTTACAACATCGCCACTATCAAGCCCAGGTATCTTCTCAATCACACAGAATATCAAGTCTATGACCTCTGTGGGCTTGATCACTTGCACTGAACACATACCTGCTGCCAGCAAGTATTTCACCAATTCAAGATGACCTTCTTGAGCAGCTTCCATCAAAGGTGTTGAGCAGCCAAGTTCTATATCAGCTCCTGCCTTAATAAGGAAGTCAGCAACTTCAGAGAAGCCTCCACAGCACGCCAGGGTAAGGGCTGTCTCCTGCGTTTCCTCTGTCTGTGCATTTATATTTGCCCCTGGGAAGGGAAACAAAACCAAAACCAAAACAAAACGTTACTGGTCTGGCCAGACACGGGGTGGGAAGGTGAATGCTCATCCTCCCATAGTTTGGGGGGCTTTGTTCTGTGGGGACAGCAGCGAGCAGTGACATCAGAGCAATGTGATGGCAAAGGATCACCCTGTGCCCTTCCCAATGGGATCTCACCCTGCGCCAGCAGCAAGGCCACCATCTCCTCATGGCCTTCGCGGGCAGCCTCCATCAGAGGTGTGTAACCTTCATCATTGACCTCCTCCAGGTTGGCTCCCCGCTCGATCAGAAGAGCTGCCAACTCCACGTGCCCACCACAGGCAGCCAGAGTGAGCGGGGACTCGAAGGAATCCGCGGGCATGTTCACCTGGGCACCACTGTCCAACAGCAAACGTGCCACCTCCACGTGGCCGTCCTGCAAAGCAAAGGGGAACCCAGGGCTCAGGCATCATGGGAGGCACTTGATGCTGTATGTCAAAACACAACCATACTAATTCTGAAAATGACCCTAAAAAGAATCTTTTACTTATGATGGTTCAATTATGACAGTTACTGTAATACTTGGATTTAACCGACACTTAGGTTTTCACCTACATCTAAATTAGGTTTAAATGCATGAGGGAAAAAGAGCTAGATATATGTTCGGGTTTTTTTCTTTCTTAGAAATTACAGGATAAGACTTTCCTTAATATCCAGCACAACCTCTGAGACACAACAGTAATAGAGATAGCAAACAAACAACCACTCCATGACTAAACCTCAAAACAAGCAGCAGAAAAAAAGATTTTCTCTGTAGTTGATTCACAGTTATAAAGCTCAGAATTCCACCAATTCCCAAAATTAAAGAATTTCTTTTGCATTAACAGCAGCAACTTCAAATGAACTACCAGTTCATCGTTCTGAACTGTCAGCCAGTAACTCAAACAGGTAACACAGAGCTACAGGAAAGGGGGCAAGAGGGAAAGCAAACATGCACCTCCCATCAGTACTTAAGTTCACCATGAATCAGGTCATACATAACCTGAGACTGACAACAATCAAGGCTGCACATTAAAGACAGGCTGTTGTTCTCAGAGAATGTGGCTAAGAGCCAACAGCCACCTCATGAAAGGCATTACCCTGAGTGTGGCACTGTCCTGACCAAAACACACCACAGCTGTGAGGCACTTCCGACAGAACTGGTGATCAGAGACCAGGCACCTCAGGGTCCTGTACCTGCCACATTCATCAGATGGAAGGAGGTGAAGGCTGGGAACAGCCACAACAACGTGGTGGATTTTTCCCTTCTGCAAGGGTGCAGCCAAACGATAACAAGGAACAATTCCTTGTTATGGAGCTGGGACTTCAAATGCTCAGTTTCCTCTCTGTTGCTTTTAAAGGTCAATATACAGTCTGTAGTGTCAGAACACCCAGTCTGAAACACCTAAGACCTAAAAACATGCAGACAAACTTCACAACTGTCTTCTCCAAGCAAGGCACTTCACAGCCTGCAAGTCAAGCCAGTGCTCTCACTGTTTCACTGGGAAAGGAAAAAAAAGGGCAACAAAAAACCCAATCTAACAGAACAGTGGGCTGATTAAACCTTTAGTCTGTAGTCATGCTGCAATCTCCTTTAGGTGACAGCACACAGCCACTGCAACTGTGTCCTTCTGAATTCCTTTTTGGCACCAGGCTCTGCTACAGGGAAGACTATTCAGGGATACTATTACCAGCCCACTATGGGAAGACTTGGACACAGCTCACGATGTTATAATCTGACCTTGGTCTCTTGCATCATCACCTCACAACTGCACTGAAAGAACACTTGATCCTCCAGCTCTAGAAAGCCTGGAGGAACACTGCAGCCTGTCTTCTAAGGAGTACAGGCTCCTGGGAGCAAATTCCATTTCCCCCTCTTCGCTGTGCTTCCTATGGAAACAAGGTCCTTGTTCTTTCTTCAAAGAAGTTCCCCAGCTTGGAGAGCAGATAAAAGGTCACCCAAGGTCTGGGCAAAAATGGTTGCAGACGTGCTCTGACACAACAGTACACTCTTTACGAAGATGATACTCTTGGATTGGGAATTTTTTACTCAATGGATGCTTTGCAATTAGGAGTTGGTCAAGAACTGAATTACTTTTGAAAATAAAACTGTAGGTAAAAAGAAAAACCTCACAACCCCATTTACAGAAACCTAGAAGAAAGCAAGTCATCTCTTCATGCAAAACACTTCCTGCAGTGGTGAAAGAACAAGAGTAAGGCACGAATCATCCAGCTCAGTGCACTTCTGGGAGGGTCAATCCATGATACTCTGAGACACCTTATTTATAAAGACAAAGGTGGGAATGTAACAGTTATGCTTTAAAAAACAATCAGTGACTTGGGTTCAACCTCCTATTTCACTGCACTGCAGATTAATCACTCTTACACTTCACACAGGGAGCATTGAAAAAACCCCACATTACCCCTCCCCAAAATTACAATATTTTTTCCTTGTGAGCAGTCAGACTGAGAAGCTGTGGGAGCTACAGTAAAGGCTTTCTTACAACAACAACACACACCCTCCCCTGCAGCCCCCAACTGTTAGCAAAGGCTCACTTTACTTTATCACCTCTTGCATTCCTCTCTCCCAGAGGAGGGAGCAGTACAAACCCAGGTATTTACCATGCAGGCCTCCATCAGCGCCGTGTGCATCTCGTCTGTTTTGTGTTCTTGATCAGCTCCAGCTTCAAGCAAAAAACGAACCATATCTAAATGGCCTTCAAATGAAACACATCAAAATAAATCAGCATTTCACATTGTCAGCTTTTAGTAGTACAGACAGTACACTGAATGAAGTAATTCAGATTTTCGTAGTTTGCTATTGCAATCTTTACACATTATAATTGGCAAACTTAAACACCTTTCCCAAAAATACTGCTCAGTTGACAGTGTTTTTAAAAACTTCTGCTGAACTTTACCAAAACTTTTTTTCAACTCTATTACACTTTATGTCATTTTAGGCTTTGCCCCTTACAAATTTTTATCATCTCAATGAGCATCCTCCTCCAAGGCAAGACTTAGTCTTCCATAAACTGACAGGAAAACAAGGTAGTTCAACTATCTTGCCAAAGATATCACAGGACATCTCTAGTCAATGAAGATTTTACATTCCATCACTCTATTAAGTTTTAGGTCACAAGAAACAAGAATGATGCTCCAGTTGTCACTGGAATTTCTCTGTAAGGAACTACCATATGCTGCAGGAAAGCCATGACAAATCCAGGTGCAAGTTTTCACATGGCTTATACATAGTATGTGTCCTCCAATTCTAATCACAAAGGCAAAGCCTAAAGCTACTATGATAATAATTCACATCCTTACAAGTAATTGTTGGAAAACAAACCTTGGAAGCACACTGGATTACCATTGCACTCTTGCTTTATATAGAAGCTTTAAACAGTAAAAGAAATTAAGTCAAAACTCCCTAGAAGTTCATAATCCATAAGAATTCACAGACATCCTCCAAAATTACACTGAAGGAAAAGAACCAGTAATAATGGTGGCATTTTCACCCCATTAGGTATTTCTAATGAGGATCACTCATTTCAACTTCATATTTTATGAAGAACCAACAGAGATGCCTTCAGAATTCACAGGTTGTTGGTGAGGGGAATGTGAATAAAATAGGGAATGTGGTAGTGGGGGAAGGGTGAGTGGCAGTGTGTCAAAGCACCAGTTTGGACACAGCCAGTTAAAAGTTTTTATCTGCAACATGTCAAACATGCGCCCATCACATCTGGACACAAGCACAGACTCAGCACCACTTCGCCAGGGATGAGCATTTTGTTATACTGAGTTTAAAAGCAAAACCCAGTACTCCAAAACTCTCAAGAAAATATTCCGAGTATGGCTGGAAGCTTTAGTTAGATGAATCCTAGCAAATAAATTCAAAGAAAACCACAAAACAAGGCAAGAGACGATACCTTTATAGCATGCGAGTGTAAGTGCACTTTCTTTGAACTCGTTCGAGTGAGTGTTGATTCCTGCACCATATTCCAGCAATACTCTGGCAACCTCGACATGCCCTGCACTGGCTGCTTCCATCAGGGGGGTGTGTCCATTCTCATTGTGGTCTTCTATGTTAGCACCAGCTTTCAGTAGCACCTTCACTATGTCCACAAAGCCCCCGGCACAGGCGTACGTGAGAGCCGTGTTCCCTGCAGAGAAGGACTTTGCATGAGAGCCCTTTCCATCACATCATCATTTAAAACTCTGGTTAAATTCTGTCTTAATATTAACACAATCCAGCTGCAGGTTAATGCTCTCAGCAAGGTTAGTTAAGCTGTGATCAAGCACCAGCAATGTAGAGAACATTCAATGCTCAAAGAATTGTAACCCCTCTTTGGTAAAAAGCACCAGGCAGAAATAACTGGTCTTGATTGGATCTCTCTTACTGGGTAATTTTGGATTGTATCAATGAGAAAAGCTAAATTTCATGTATTTTTCTGGTTATCTAACACCACAGTGGTTTTCACTGCTTTCCATTAGAGTTTATGTTAAAAACCATCTTTAATAACGGCCAGTTAAGACACTAAACACGTCCGCTGCGGATCTGGCCTATTCTTAAGTTTCTGACACGTTTTCTTGTGAATTAAAGTGTCAGACAACAACAGGCCTTAAGACAGCAGTCTTACTAACTGCCCAGTTACCTGTGGAGGACTGTGCATTGACATCTGCACAGTGGACAAGGAGGAGTTTAACAATATCCACGTAGCCCCCGCTGGCAGCTGCCATCAAGGGAGTGATGTCGCCCTTATTCCCTCGATCCTCGACGTTGGCGTGCATTGCCAGCAGCACCTGGGAGAAAGTTCACTCCAATCAGTAAATTGTAACACCAACCTCCTGCTTTTAGTTGTCACAGGGCAACTCACTGACCAGAGTGACAGCACAGGAACTGTCACTTGCATTAATGACCAGAGAACCCATGGGTCAAGCTCAGAGGCGAACAGTTCTCTCCCTGTCTTCTGCTCTGGCACCAAAACACAAATCTTTCTGAGTTCTCACTTTCTGAGAACTATCACCTGAACATCATCAAGGCAGCACAAATTCTGCCCTTAGATACAGAAGCAATACAGCCCCAAAATTAACAGAAATTAATGCGGTGTTGATAAAAATCTGAATTAAAAAAAAAAAAGGATTGTGTGACTGACACAGGAGTTTTTAGAAGGGAACCAATTGTAGTATTTGGGTTTGCTGCTATTTTAGATCCTCTTGCTTGGCAGAACAGCTGAACTGCATCTAGAACAATGCCAGAAAAGTAGATGCATCATAAAACATAAGATTCATTCCTCAGATAAGTCCCTTCAACTTCAAGGCACATATGACTGCATTTTCCATTAAAAAACCCAAGCAATAACTGGAAACCCACAACAAGCTGTGTTGACCGATATTCTAAATAATAAAAAATTATAATAACTAGAAGAACTAAAATGTTTGCCTATCAAAGAGGCCCCTCAGACAAAGGTTTAGTTCTGATTGTATTTGTTACTTACTTGTGCCAATTCATAATATCCTGCTGAACAGGCCAAGCAGAGGAGACTCTCCCCTTCTTCAGTATGTTCATTTACGCTTCGTCCTTCATCCAGCAGCTTCCGGACAGCGTTGACATCCCCGTCGGAACATGCTTCTGCCAAACTGCGACTGGAAGAGCAGGCACCACACAGTCAGCTCAAAACACACCTGCAATAGCTGGGCAGCTTCCTTAGGCAAGGAGGAAGCCTTTAAGTAAAGACTTATGACATGAGTACTAAGCATGACTCAAAAATACACCTTACAGACATATATTTTTTAAATAAAGTGTATATATATATATATACACACACACAAACTATTTCCATGGGTGAAATGGAGATAAAGCATTTCCTTATGTCTAAATCAGCTCGTGGCCTCATCAGTTGCTAACTCACATACGCTCTCATACAGACCAGATGAAGAGAGGAGAAGTCATTTGTGGTGTCTGCAAGAGACAGGAGCAAACCCCTCTGATGCTATTCCCACT
Organism: Neopelma chrysocephalum; assembly: GCF_003984885.1. Lineage (NCBI taxonomy): Eukaryota > Metazoa > Chordata > Aves > Passeriformes > Pipridae > Neopelma > Neopelma chrysocephalum. Next base: position 122,283 of record NW_020897720.1, read on the forward strand.
TCGGGGCACGCCAGACACACGTGACAAAGTGCTGACTGCAGGAGCCAAGGCAAATGCCTTGTACAGACAAAGCCAAAAATCAAGCAGCCAAGTATCAAAGAGACCACTAATGTGAATATTGCAACCAGACAAATGTCTGACCCTCGTCCCTCCTGTTGTGGGACAATTTCCTTCTCTGCACTAGGCCAAAGCTTTTTTTTTTTTACTTGAAAACACCAGTTTTCATAAGAAAGAGCCTTACATTACCTAATGACACCTCAGAGGAAGAAAGGATGGAGCCTCACAGAAGTTTACTGTGTTTCTTTTCATGCACTATTAAAAGCACATTAAGGAAGTTTTCAGACGGACGAAATAAGGCAATTGAAGTGCCTGTTTTTTTAAACAGCAGTAACAACACAAATCCTACTGGAACACTACTAACTCGTCCTCAAAAAGAATAAATCTGTAAGAGGTAATTACAAGCTAAGAGTTAGAAGGAAAAGACAGGACAATCCCCCAGTTTTGGAATCTAACAGCTCAGAAGTCTATAATCACGATTTTAACCCTCACTAACCTCTGGAGAGAATTGCTGTTTCCCCTGAGACGTAGGAAAGGACACTAAACCAACCCTGGAAAAGGTGACCTGAGCTTTAATTTATTTCAAACCAAGTCATCTCTCCTTTACATCTTTTTCTGTACCAAAAAAAAAAAGGTCTAACAGCAAAGACAACTATTCTTTCAGTCCTCAGAGGGGCACCCTATCAGGTCCCATGAACTTGTCCACTGGACTATGTCCAACCTGTTTAAATGCTCCCTGACCTGATACTAATCCAAGGCAAGCTGTCCTTAGTCCAGACCTTCCCAATCATCTCAGGAGCTTGGGATTCCTGAAAGTACGTCTCAGCAGTGAAGCTCAAGGCCAAGGGACCCTGTCACTGGGTCCCCCATCATACTCTGAGGCATATTTTTGATCCTAGGTCTGAAGTTCAACAGAAGTTCAACAGGATATGCAGTCACACCATTCCAACATTTTCAGAACTATTTGCATCACTTATCAGAGTAGAAAACACCTCGGGACTTCTAGGGATGCTTTGAAATTACCACAGTGGAGGAAAACCTTTGTGACAAAGAACAAACTTGCAGTTCTGTCATAGTGGGATTTAAAGGCTCTTCTCATTATCAGTTACTAAAAGTTATCACATAGTACAGTTTCACTTTCCCCTAAGTTCCTGAGCAAGATCCTGGGGAAAAAAATCACTGCCCTGCAAGTGTGCTCTTTCCTGCAGTGTTCTCTTTCCACTTCTAACTCAATGAATTAGGTTCACTAGTTTCCAACAAAGTGTGCTGAGGCAGTAGTTAGAAGGCAATCACCCTCTCTTCTACAGCTAAGAATTTAACCCTTTTTTGACAAAGAAATCAACTGTCTGACCCAGAGATTAGCTCAGCTGGTCAGAGCATGGTGCTTAATAACACCAAGGTTGTGGGTTAGATTCCTGTATGGGCCATTCACTTAAAAGTTGGACTCCATGATCCCTGTGGGTCCCTTCCAACTCAGAATATTCTGTGAAATTTCTGTCTGGCACACAGAAAGAGCAGCATGTTAGAAAGCACCACTTTTTTGCACTTTTCTCTCACCCTACAAAGCCAATAACCTGATGGCACAGCACTTACACCTTCAGATTCAACACCTTTGCTTCTGCCAGTCATGGAGCGGACACGTTACCAAGCACTAACCATAAAATAAACTGAACTGGAAATAAAAAATACAAACTACAGTTGGGAAATTGGGGGTGGGGGGGATCAGTACATACTTGTCCACTTGTCCTGTGTTGTGGTTGTTCTCAGCCCTCATCCGCGTCAGCGCAGCCGCCGCCTCGTCCAGCGCGCAGCTGACCGAGGACGTCAGTCTCCGGAGAACCTCGGGATCTGCGAAGGCTTTGCCATCGGCAGTGGACAATTTACCAATTCCTTCAGTGCACGTTCGTTCATCATCAGTCGGGTTAGTAGGAAAGTCACACAAAAGAAACGCAGAGACACTCGTTTAGAGTTCAGCCACATGCACTATTAGTTACAAATTGTTCGCAAACATGCCAGAAAATCAGCTACTTAAAACCAACTGCTGACGTTTGACCAAGACCTGAACGTTTCATTAACTATAATACAAGAGAAAAAAACCCCCTATTTTTCAACTTTGTTACTTGTCCCCAACTTACACTTTTGAAGAATTTAAGGAAAAAAAAAAAATCCTATCAGGCAATAAGGATAAATTCAGGTATGAAACCCAAAACCAGAAGTTTGGGAAACAGGTATTACTCCACAGGCTTGGTTTAATATTTTTTGACAGCAAAGAGTTTTTCGATTTATTTATTTAGTTTTTTCAATTTATTATGCCTTTCCCACCCAACCCCCCCCAAGACGAAGCAGACTGAGCTCTAATATACCTTTTTTGTTCCTTTTTTTGTAGAGTAGGAAAAAGCTTTTAAAAGTTATTAGCCTAAATTCCTAATAATTTACCACTCTAAATCGCCCAGCTCTAGCTACAGGAACAAAAATTACTAAATGAAATTTCAAATATTATAAGTATAATTGAAATCAATGCCCCTCCTACACAGACATTACACAGTAGAAATTCTTAGATTCAAGGAACTTTTACAACCATTTCTTTGCTCAAGTTTTACTCCATGCAGGTTTTACCCCATATAGTTCAGCACAGCCTATTTAACATGTGCAAACATCACTGCAGTGTAAGCAGGGCTTATATCTTCATGTACAAATGTTCAAATAGTGCAAACACGCCCCTCCACACCCCCCAAAACTCCAAATCAATTGATGTCACGTGCTACAAAAAACCAAATGGTTACTAGTTTATAGATTAGCCACCTTCACCGGTGATGAGTGAAACTTCAATTTCTTAGCTGTCAAAGAGGGTCCAATTAGATATAAATCTCAGAAATAAGGTATCTTGTCCCTCAGAAAATTTGCTATTTGGTATGTGCATCTCTCTGCAGGTTTGATTTATGCCACATCTCCCACAACCCAGCTTGTCATTCTGACAGAATAAGTGCCGAAATTGCATTTTGAATCTGTACATTGTTTTCAATGTATTGCCCCAGTTCGAGAGCATCCAATTTGTTCCTCATTAACATAAGAATCGATACTTACCAAATTTCTCCACCCTAAAACACTTTAGGCCAGCACACACCAGGCACTCTGCGCTCCAAGTGCTGGACTACAGTACTGGAACATGGTGTTGCTGGAAATGATGGAGAGTTCCTATCCTGCCATTGAGACAGATGCTTCCCAAGGGATTCAGGAGTTTACTTGGCTGATGGAAACTAAGGTTGAGATGAGCTGCTTAAGAGACTTGCTCATATCATAGAATCATAGAATCAACCGGGTTGGAAAAGACGTTGGAGATCATCAAGTCCAACCCTTGATCCAACCTCGCGCTGGTTCCCAGCCCATGGCACTGATGCCACATCCAGTCTCACCTTAAACACCTACAGGGACAGTGACTCCACCACCTCCCTGGGCAGCCCATTCCAATGGCTGATTGCTCTCTCCATAAAAAATTCCTTCCTAATATCCAGCCTAAATCTCCCCTGGCACAGTTGAAGACCCAGCCCTCTTGTCCTACTGCTGCTTCCTGGGAGAAGAGACCAACCCCCACCTGGCTATAAACTCCTGGCAGGGAGTTGTAGAGAGTGATGAGGTCTCCCCTGAGCCTCCTCTTCTCCAAGCTGAGCCCCCCCAGCTCCCTCAGCTGCTCCTCTTGGGACTTGTGCTCAAGTGTCTTCACCAGCCTCGTTGCTCTTCTCTGGACCTGCTCCAGCATCTGAATATCCTTGCTACCTCCCTGGTTTCAACATCCTACCTCTGGATTGCTTCAGCATTGTCAAGGGGCTATGAAAAACAATTCATAACAAATGACCCACTCCACGATAAAGTGAGAAATTACAGCTCGACCTGTCCACTCCATCTGTCTGGGGTTGGAAGCCTGGCTAGTGCAGAGCAATCCAAGCACAGAAACGTGAGGCTATGAACCCTCTGAAGAGTCCCTTCCACCTCCAAACTGTTGATGCCATTACCCTTCCAGCCACCGCTGTTAAATATAGCGAGGTTATAAACAACAAGCCTCAAATGCCACAGCTCACACCTCGCAAATTAGTGCAAAGTGAATTTGCTGGTGGTGTAAAGGGGATGGAAGTGCTGCTGGCTCTGCAGTTGGGGCAGGTGGGATTGGGGAACAGTCACTGCAAGATTCTCTCAGGACATCGATTTAGTATCAAACACAGAGAAAGTGAATAGTTTTTACACAGCTCTGCTTCCCCAGGACAGCTCCCAGAGCGACTGCTGGGATGTTTACACAAGCTATTTCTGGTGGCAGAGCTGGCTGACGCCGGCTTGCAGTGTACAGAAAGTAATGCTGAAGGAAAGACAAAGAATTAAGTCTTCACAACCCAGCACTGAGGCCTCGTCTGGGACTGTGGCAATCGAAGCTGAACACCCTGGTGAGCAACATGGAAAAGTACTCGAGAGAAATCCACAGGACCCCTGAGCAAAGGCTGGAAAGGGGTGATTCAGCTGACAAGGAGCAACATCACCACACTTTCCCTCCACTTAGAAGAGTCTCATTGAAGGAGCTGTTAACAGCCCTACTGCTGGCAAAAGAAGTGGAAGATGCAAAGCCCACTAAATAGAAACCAACCCAAAAACCTCACCAAAACACCACCAACAAAATCTGTCACAAAGCAAAAGCTGAAGTGGTTATCTGAAACTACACTGGATATCTCCATTATTGCAGATCACCAAGGTCAGAGAGATTTACCCAGACAAGCAGAACCTACACTTGATACCCTCTCCATTCTAAAAGTTTGTTGTTGAAGCATTTATACCCGGGATTTCTGAAGGCAGAAGTCAGACCACAGACCTCAGTCCTGTGCCCAGTAAAGACAAATGAACTTTACCCACTGCAGAGCTCCTGTTTTCATGGATTACTGCTGGTGGTCTCCTGGAGGACTCACCGATCTCAGATCACTGGCTCTTCCTTCTGGCAAGTCAAAGTGCACTTCCAGCTCACTCCAGATCCAAAAAAGGAGCTACAACCACTCCAAGACCTTTTGGAGGGTAAGTGGAAGATACTTTTTATTTACCTCACCAACTAGAACTCAACCCAGGTGCCACCCTCAGCTCTTTGTTTCATACTTTCTTTGCATTGCACGTGCCAAAACTAATCAACAGCCACAGAAGAAATCAGAGCAGACGTTTGGCTGAATGGAGTCAAAGCGAAACAGGCTACAAGAATTACCATTGCAGACACCCATTCATTCAGTCACTCATTCATTCACTCCCCTTCCACAGTATATATCTCATTAATTGATCCATTTTTACTTTGCTATGATTTAGGATGACTATGCCAGAATCCCCATGCTGTAATGCTCATGTATCTTTTAATCTCTAATGTAATTATTTTCGTGTCCACTTCATAACCATTTGCTCTTGTGTCACCCTCATACAACAGTCTGATTTATGTGCAGGTACTGGACCAAAACTCTTCTTGCCTCCTCCCACCCAACAAATATGAAAGCATCCTCAGGACCATTCTGCCCACTCTTGCACACAAGTGATCACGATTTCTCACATTATTTCAGCCTCACTAGTGTTGTTACTGATCTGATATTACCTGAACTGAACCCAGTGTCTGACATTCTGTGCTTCCTGGGGGGTAATGGAATACTTTCAGGAACACAAGACACCACAGAGGTTGCAATACCATCTTTTCATGGACTGATCACTGTTGCAGGATAAGTCTGGAAAGAATATATGGGAGCTACAGTTTTTTACCGAGAACAGTCCACAGTCATTAACCCTATGGAGATGGTGACATTCCTAATGCACAATTACAGCTTACCACTAAAATTATGGAGAGAACATTCATAAGCAAGCCAAAAGGAAGTGCTTTTATACAAGATGAGCTGCCATGCAAAGGCCAAAAAGGTAAATTTGAAAATAGCTTAGACAGAATTACTGTAAAGCCTGAGCCTTCTGCCAAGCTAAGAACAGTGTCCCTGAACGTCACTATTTAAAGACATTCCTGAAGAACAGACAACTGGAAGGACAGAGAGAGGAGACACTATCACCTGTACTGTGATTTTGCTGCTTTTCCCTCAAATGTGCACAGCCAGCCCACTGCAGGGCCCACAGAGGCAGACACACCTTCACATCCTCTGTTGTGGGGCAGTTCTTCAGCTGAACAGCTGCTGCTGAAGCCATGTGCCAGTGTGTTCCCAAACCCTGGCAGGAACAAGGCCAGCAGCACTATCCAACAATGGAAGAGAGCTCTCAAATGGCCCTGGCACAGGTTGCCCAGAGAAGCTGTGGCTGCCCCATCCCTGGAAGTGTTCAAGGCCAGGTTGGGCGGGTCTTGGAGCAACCTGGGCTAGTGGAAGGTGTCCCATGGCAGGGGTGTGGAACAAGATGACTTTTGAAGGTCACTTCCAACCCAAAAATTATCCTATGACTTTAACAGCCTCCCCTGACTGGTAATATATAGACCTGGCTCCTCCCCACCCAACAGATCAACACACAGGCTGTAGATCTCTAAACTGGACAGAAAAGTATGAATTCCAAGATCTGCAAGCAGATTAGTCCTTCTATTGGGCCACAAAACACTAATTCTACAGTACATTTAGGCTGCATCTGAATAGGGCACTTCACCAGTTTAAACAAGCCAACAATTCTACAGCTGAACAGAGATGAAATGTGCAGTACAACCAACTCCTGTGTAACCAGGCTGAGGCTGGAGCAGGTGACTTTTTTTCCTCAAGCTACTATGGCACATGACTGAACTCAGTGGCAGTCGATGCCAGATGTTCCACACCTTAATGCCATATTACTGAACTATTTAAATTAACCTGAACTTGATTACAGAGGTGTATTAGAACAAGAAGCTCCCCTTTCAAGGGAAAAGCTTGCTCATCCGATACACACCTATAACCAAAACTCCAATTTCCTTGTTGACTTTCAGACTCACCAGGATATTCTCACCTTGCCACTGCCAAGGTGAGAGTTTTCAGGTGACCTGAAATGAGTTGGTAATTTCTCAGTGTGATCTGAGTTTCACATGTCAGACACACAGACATCACCTCAGAAAAACTGCAACACGAGCAGGTTTTTATCTTCAGAAAACACACAGTGAAGTCCCTCATAGCACATATACTTTGGACATCAAAGGAGACTGCTCCAAAGAGATCAACATATCCAAGTGTAAATGGTAATGTCCAATGATTCTCGCAAAACTCTGCAGATTCAGAGGTGATTATGTTCCATTCAGAGGAATTGAGAAGTTCTAGACTGTCAAAAACAACTGCTACAGTTTTATGCCAACAAGCAGTGACTCTGCCAGAACAATATTAATTCCAGCACATCACAGGTGCTACCACAAGCCAAGAAGGCAACAAGCAGGACTGAGCATACCCTGTTCTGTAAGGTCTCAGGTGGCTAATTCTCCATAAAACTAACAAAAATCTGATGTCAAAATAAATTTCCCAAACCCCAGCTTCATATTACATCAGTTTCAGAGCCAGTAAACTAAATTATAGCATCATCAGTACACCCACCAAGACCCACATCGTTTCTGCATTAATAGATCTAATTTACAGCATCAGAATGAGGGACATAAATGTACTTACAATTTTTGAATACATTTTTAATATTTACATGTGGTTTACTGTATGCTGATTGCTCAGACTAAAGTCCTCAAGGAAGAGGCCACACATTGACTAGTGCTCTTCAGATAAAGGAATTAAAAATACTAATAATTTATTCCAGTCTACTCATCTTCTAAAATTCATATGCTTTAAAAAACTCTAAGATAAAGTGCTGTTAAAAATGCAATTTACACTAAGCTAAAAACCATTAGATTTAAAGGGAAAGTTTACTTGTGTAAGGAAAACAACTGTTTTAAGTGAGAGTATAGCCTGAGTGATGTCATTTGCCCTTTAAAACAAACTTCTTTATTAAAGCAGTTAAAGCTAAACCCCTCTTTATTAAGTTAAGCACCCCATACTTAAGTTTCTTTGTGATTCTGGTGCACCTTTGAAGAGTTCACACAGTATTTACAGACTCACTGAATTACCCAGGATCACGTGTAAAAGGAGGCCTTCAGCAGCTTGTAATCTCAGGATGTATCAACAAGAATCTCACTGGCATCTAGATTACCCATATAAAGCAAAAACAAAACCAACCCCCCTCTAACAACAAAAAACCAGCAAACCCAAGCCCAACTAGTTATTTCAGACACCATACTCTACTCTCTGCATTGCTGTCATTGCCAACATTATATGTATAATGACACAACCCCTGCTCAGGAACAGCCAATTCTACCTTGCCTTTCAAAAAAACCACATTTGACATCAATTTTCCACCACACAAGTCCTCTCCTGGCACACCTGCCCTTCATAAATACATTGGTAGCGAGCTGCCTTTGACCATAAGCTCTATTTTACCTCATCTTTTGCTTCTCCAAGCAGAGCACCTGGAGTGAAAAAAGAACAGCGTTGCCCATGGGCAGCACCAGTGATCAGAGGATGATAAACTGAGTAGCTCAGGCACTTGGTGCCAATCTGAGAGCAGAAAAGCCCAGCCAAACTCCTGGAGGAAGTCTTTGCCAGCTTTCAAATCACAATAATACTCCTGCAAAAACAGTTCTGCTGGGTTAAGGTGACACCAGGAGCTGACACTGGTGGCCAAAAGCAAACATCTGTTACTGGGCAAGTTGTGCCCCCAGCTTCAGACCCAAAGGATGCAACCATCAGACAATTTTAAAAAAGACTATTTAAAATCCTGGCACGTCCCAAACATGCCCTGAAAACGGCAAAATGCTTGTAAAAATGGACAAACTGGGTTTCCCTGGAGAGGAAGGAAGTGGCAAATCCCAAATTCCTTAGCAGAGGAAACCTGCCAGGGAAAGACACTGTACGAACATCTCTTGATGGCAACCACAGACCGAGAATAAACACTTTTATTATGTAATGGTGAATTATTTAGACCACAACCAACTAAACCTCACAGAAGTTTTACACCCCCAATGGTGTTTTTTTGCTTAGCTGACCACGTTTGAAAATTCTTTGCAAGTTCTCATTTTGAGGACATTTTTTGAGAAAAGCATTAAGCAGAATGTTTCTGTTTCTCAGTGGGTCATTCCAACATCACTCCCAGGCAGGGAGCAGTAAAGATTTGATATGGTAGGGATTATTTTAGGGATTATTTTAGCTTTGTTTTCTGAAACACTAAAAAAACTACACTGAGGCTTTCAGTCTTTCCAAGCCAAGACTCATTACCACTGAATATCACAGTTATGGTCTGATCTCAGCTCCAGTGCACTGAAAACTCACTGTGCCCCCACCAGTAACTGCACTGCACACAAGAACTTATCCTTTTATATACATGTGATACAAACTGAATGTGAAACTGTGTTTTCCCCCGTCTCACCAAGTGCATGGCACAAACAGAACTCACTGGCTGCAATTTTAATTTTTCTTCTTCTCAATTAGTATTTGGACATGCTAAATAAAACTCATTTAGCATGAAATTAAGAGCTGCAGCTTGAGGGTTTGGTTCTTTTTTTAAATTTTATTAATTAGCATTTTACATTATTTCATGTGTCGCCATCACAGTTCCCCATAGATTTCGAGAGCAGCTGAATTCTCAATTGCTACAAATCAGATTCCTGACAGCAAACTGTGACACCCAAAAATGACATTTACCGTGCAATCTGAAAAATCACCTTCAGATAATTTTCTGGCAAAAGCAGAAATTTACTCCCCTGGAAAATGTTTCATGATCTTAACCTCAAAATATCCCTTTCTTCACAAATCCACACTCTTACAAATAATAGGAACTCTCCCACAATATCCACTATATCCAAAAGGTATTTTCTATCCAATAGAAAGGGGATGTCTAATAAAAAGCATCACAACACACACATGCAATTGGAGAAAACCACCTTTCATTCCAGCTTCCAATTTTCACTTACTCGACACTGCAAACTCTTAATATTATATTTGCATTTGCATTTATTTCACTGCAGTTGCCAGAACAGGAACCAGTAATCTCCATGACATTCTCTCCACTCTCCAGCACAGCAGCTGTAGCAGGGAGATTTTCCCTTTCCAGAATCAAAAGCCAGGAAGTACTTCTCCAGCTACAATTAGCTCTTACTGCTATTTCAGTAGCATTTTGATGACAAGGGTTCCCTTTTCGGGATCATCTCCTTTTACATCAGTGTACTCAGATATCTCAGAATCTGAAAACTAATTTTAAATCCCACACAAACACGAATCCTTGATTAACTGGTCAATATTTGTTAACATTTCTTTTGAGCAATTAGATTCATTGGGTTTCAATTTAGAAATTTTGATTTCAATTTAGTCTCACATCACTTTGATATCAGGTTACCCAGTCAGGTAATTCACCACCTCAGCCATCAACTTTCATTTTCAGTAAAGCTTGGAAGCCCCACAAGCAAATTCAGCAATGAAAACCAGCTCTACACAGATGTACAGATGTTTCTAGCAAAATCCCAATCTCCCCAAATGGTTTGCAGTTCCATCTAATTCCTCTCCCCCAGTCCAATCCACCCATTTCCTTTGTTTTCTGAATGCAAGGAAAAATACAGATATTTGACAGATATGGAATACTACACATATTTTAGCTTAAAATATCGAAATAAGAGATTAGTTTAAACCTTGTAGCAGTGTTGTTACCATATGAGACTTCAAAAGGAAAGAATAATACCAGAAGAGTTATCCATATAATTATCTTCTCATACTCATCCTATTTAAAATCCTGACCATGCCAGACTTTGCTACAGCCTAACTCTCCATTTTTCTGCCAGTTTGGTTTTTCCCAGGCTTTTATCAGCACAGCAAGATGAGTCTGACCAGCAAAGTGCCTTTCTAGACAGCACCTGAACTGGCAAGGGAAAACCATGGAGCCAGGAACAGAAGATTCCTGCCTGATCGTGAGCTGGGACCTTCCCTGTGCCACTCGTTCACAATGCCCTAATGTTTATGCTTCCTAATCCAGGATCTCGACAAAGAAACTCAATCTTTCCCTTTTTCAAGGCATTTTTTCTATTAAATCTCCACAAAGACACATTTGCCTTGCTACAAGGTGACAAGTTCCGAGATACCATCCTCAACACTGCTCATTCCTTACAGGAGCCACGACTTTCATCACATATGTGCATAAAATCATGCTGGTCACTCAAGCAAATGCACTTTGATCCTAACTACATGCAATATGTATACTATGGAAGCATCATGGATTACTCTGGTGCCGTGACGTACTTCAGCAGCAGCAGCAAACAGCTTTGGCACCCATCTCACTGCAGAGGAGCACCTGGGAGAGATCTCTGACTCTTGGGTTACCTCGTGCCCTAAAGCAGCAGCTTCAATTAGGACAAAAGCAATATCACAATGAAAGCTATTTCCAGCTCTGTCTGAGAGTAACAGCTAATTCTACCAGCTCCAGTAAATTGCTGGGGTTTGCTCTGGTTTGGGTTTTTTTTTCTTTTTGTTTGTTTGCTTTTTGTTTTTTTTTTTAATGAAAAAAACTTTTACCCATTGGCAACTAAAGGCCTCCTTCCCAACTTGCTTTTGGTTTTGCAAGAAAATTTCAGAGAAATATTCAGAACACAATCCTCACTTTAATCCAAATTAAAAGGACAAGGATGGGATTAAGCAGTAGTTTATAAACACCTACACGAGTCTGAAAAACCTGAATTTGTTTTGGTGCTTTGCTGGGATTAAATGGGAGGTACTGGATAGCACAGTTCAATAGGAGCTTAGAACTTCATTTTGGATTTTTTTTTTTGAATGACCAAGTCAGGGATTTTTTTTTTTTAAGTTTTTTTTTTCCCACCCTTAACACAGATGAAAGCCAGAAAGATTTGCCAGGGCAGCAAAATCATAGCAAACTACTTGGGTGCCTGATGGCTTTTCCCTTGCCAACCTTTTCCTCCTTCCCTCACCACGTCCTGCAACAATCCTGTAACAATCCTGCAACAATCCCACAACGCCTTTCCCAGGGCCACAGCAGTGTATAAACTAAAGTGTATAAACCACATTTATACACTTAAAACAAATGCTCTGCTGGTTGTATCAGGCTCCTGCATTGCTGTGATTAGCTAAGGGAAAACTTCAGCCACAGGCAGAATTGTTGGCCTGGCTTTGTTTGGCTTTAAACTGGACACAGTTAAACGGCAGCATCAGCACATCTCCCAGTCACCTGCTCCCAGTGAGCCCAGTGGAGCGTGAGCTCACACAGCCCAGCACACACAGCCCAGCACTCCCTGGCTGCTCACACAAAGTAGTATTTAAAACCCAAGTCACTCTTTGGGAATTTATTTTAAGCTGAGGTTGAAGTGTGTGCAATATTTACCCACACAACTAGAGAGGCGGCAACTTGGAAAATGACCCAGGAAGCAGAAATCCAGAACTCTGTAAGGAAAGCTACAAAATGAATTCCTTACTTTGTGCCATCAAATATGGGAAAATTTACACGTTTTATTTCATTATTTTACAGAAAAATACCATGGATAATGGTAGGCAATTATTAATTTCCTGGTTCTTCGTTTCACGTCTTATCAGAGGGAAATATTTTCTCACTTCAAGTCTGACAACTGCTTGGCTCCAAGAAGCTGAAAGACACACCTCAAAGAGCCAAGACTGCCACTGAAACATGGGAAGGAGGAACACAGAAATGGCCCTGTCCACTGTTGGAGGGTAAGAAGTAAAGAAAAGCCTCACATATCCCTGAGAGACACCAAGAGAAGAAAAACAATTACTCAAGCCAAAGAAGGTGCACAGAATTCCTATTCTTGACTCCTGGCATTCTAACTCAGCCAAATATTTCATGCCTCATCCTCTTTAGGGCTTCTGACCTTTGAAAACAAGTTACCTTACAGACACTCTCACCTATTTAGTGGGGCAAGGAGAAAAGAGTGGAATTACTTTCTGCTTTTTGAGCGACCTAAGGAAAAGTATCACAACCCCTACGGAGCCTGACTCCAGGATACGACCCCCCTGCACAACAGAGGTGCAGGAAGATGAGAACTCAAATAACCTTTGAATGCTATTTATAGGCAAACAGCCCACTTGAACTCTTCTCCAAATTTCTGGCATTCAGTGGGAAACTGAGCCCCAGTGGGCTGTAATTGCCTTCCTGAATCAGAAAGCAGCTCTGACTCAGTACAGTACTGAGTGACTGTCTGGGAAAAAACATTTGAAAATACTACTACATTTTCAAGCAAAGACTCAAGCAAACTTTGAGGGTCAGTAACATCACTTACTTAACTCAGAAACCCAGACTTTTAGCCCCATAGCCCCCAGTTTATGCCAATTATGCACAGCAAAACAAGCCAAAATACTGAATATTTTCAGAGGCTGACCAAGTGCACCACTTCTTCTAAAAAAAGATCACCATGCTAATGGTGTAGAGCAGGCTACTGCATAAATTCATGTTTCAAACTGAACACTTGGGAAACTGAAGACAAAACCCCCTCCTTTGCCTAAAAAGACCCACAGCCTTCCAGTGTACTGTCATCATTACATACATGTTGCATAAGAAAGATCCTGAAAGTAAGGTCTGAGAATGCCACAGTACATCAGAGTACAAACCCACCAAAAATCAGGGTGCTACAGTCTTCAGAAAGAAAGTACAGAATTTATTCTACCATGACCCAACTTGAAGAAAGAACACACCTATTTACTATTAACACCCCTCTATAGGAACAGCCCAGGGGGCTCATCCCATCCTGTCTGTGCAGAGAGGAACCATAACAAGCACGAATCCCATGGAAGGAGTTGCTTCAAATAATGAGTATGGAAAAGTCCAGCACATTAAGGTTCCACCAAAGCAAATTTCTTTCATTATTTCCTCCAGGTCTTTGCTCTTAATCTGTGTTAAGACTAAAATAAAGTTGTTCTACCTCTTAATCTCTCTCTACAGCTGAGGAGGATCAGGCATTGGGTGTGCTAATAGCCAAAAGCACAGCCACAGTGCAAGTTTTCATTATTAAATCTTCAAGTTTTCATTATTAAATCTTCCTACATGCTCCTTTCCCTTTAGAGACTTCCAAAATATGCTGCTTGCTTGGTTTTGGCAATACTAGGCAAAGCCAGCTGGAAGTCAGGTTGGTTAGAACATTCCTGCTCGCTGTGGTCTTCCCTGCTACTCAAAAGCCACGTAATTCCTTGAAAGCAGAGACAGAATTTTAGCCTTTATAATGATTCACAGTTAAGGGTTTTTTTAAAGGACATATCCAAACAGGACTGTCACCAAATATATATATATATATATACACACACACACAGAGGTACACAGGAATAATCAACTGCACACACAGGAATAATCACAAGCACATACATGAAGTAACTTGTAACAATTCTTCAGATAAGTGTTGGTAGATTTAAAGTCAAATTCAACTTGCAAACCAAAGGCAAAAGGCAGACAACAAACTGAGATGTATAAACAAAAGCACAGCTTGCAGGACAGATGAAATAACACTCCCACCCTCCACGCATCAATGGAGCTCAACTTGAGTAACGTGACTAGTTTGGGGCAACAAGTTATGAAGAAGAGAGATCACGAACAGAGATTCCAGAGGAGAACAAGAGCAGATGAAAGTCTAAATAACATAAGTTAATGGCAGAGAAAGATATTATTTAGAAAAATAAAACAACAAAACCCAAAAAACTGAGGGTGATAACCCGAAGTCTGCAAGTTGGCTCTAAGGATGGCTGGAAAAGGGAACACTGAACCTGGATATGATGCATTAAACAAGCAGCCAGAGCCATTAAAAAACACCAATTGCTTTGCTACAGCTTTCTTCCTTTTCTTGAGCAGCTTTCCAAAGAAAGCAACTCAGTGCCCCCTTCACATGCTGTGGAGCTTCCAGCACTGGAGGTAAGTCTGTCTAACCAGTTCCTAAAGCCACCCATCAGGAATGAATTTGCCTGGGGAGAAGGAAGAGAAGGAGATAAAACTCCATCTACTGAGATTTCTTTCAGCCAGATATTTGAAAGAGCTTTAAGAAGCTCTACGGAATTCAAGGGAAAGGTGATGGCTAAATGACAAGTTGGCAATTGCTGGTTTGGAGGTAATGCTTTGTTACACAGTCCTTGCAGAACTGCACTGTGCCTTTTGCTCCCACAGCCAGTGCCTTCTTGATGGAGACAACCAGGATAACTTTGTGCAATGCAGTAATTATTTTTTTTAACATTTCCTAGTATGTACTGATTCTTCGAGTATTTAAATAATTCGTATTCACGAAGAATTTAACCTGCGTTTTTTTGCAAGATGTTTATTGTACTACAGCTTGTTTTAAATCTAGAGATTTAAGTTATTAGCTTTCAAAATCAGGTCTTTAAAACAGCAGAAAATAGTTTATAGCAGGTAATGAAGGTGCTCATGCCCCATTGCAAAAAATCCCCACTTGATTCCGTAAGCAGAATCAAAGATAAGTGACAGTATATTTGACCTATTTTGTTTTTCAATAATCCGGTGAAAACTACTTTGACTTTCTAGAAATAAGCAGAATTTGATCATTTACACCAGGCATATGTTGTATTACCATTTGTTTTCTTAGAAACTTATTACCATTACTTCCTAAATATAAAATAGTCATATTTTGTCAAAGGTGAGTTAACAATTGAAAAAAAGCAACAGATTCATCCGCTACTACGAAGTATTGGTGACTCAGTAAATCTGTTGCTTCTCACACTTGAAAAAACCGCTAATATTTAATATTATTATGAAACTGATAGAAGAACAACGTGTCATAGATCCACCACCAAGAGCTCCCACACCTCCCAGGTGTCCCCAGACACTGTCACAGCACACAAACCAGACTGTTCAGGCAGCACCCAGCCCTGCTCCACTGCAGTGACGTTATTCCTCACAGCACAATTCCCTCAGCTCCAGGAGGGGTGGCTCCACATCCAGCCTTACCAACCTGACTTACCAGTCTGTCCAGTACAGGGCTAAGTGGCTGGCACTGGTTACTGCCACCACGCTTCAACATTAAGCTACAGAACACCCAAAAAACCCCCTCAAAATGGAAATGATCCACTGATTCTGATCCCATCACCTGCACCCCCCGAATACTCACCTAATGCTCAAACTCTGCTTTGAACATTTTATCATCATGTGCTAAGGAAACTGTGTGACTGACAAATGCAGAAAACAACCAAAAATGCAAACAGACTCCAAGTCTGTGTAACTGAGGTTTTTAAATAAACTTTTAAGAGACTCTTCTTGCAGGAGATACAAGCAAGAGACTGAGGCTTGTCGACCTCCTCACTCCTTCCTCTCTCTCCTGACGCATTTCAGGAGAAGAGTTACACATTCTGGCGAACTCAAACTTGCCAGAGCAGCAACTGCTTCACTTCCCAGGGTTCCCATCTCTGCTCCACTGTCTCCCAGTATCCCAAGGACAGCACCACACCAGAGCAGCATGGACATGGACCAAACAGAACAACTTGGTCCTGAGGACAATCCCATCCAGTTCAGGCATTCCACAGGACTGGCAATAAAGCTCTGCTGCTTTTCTCCTTCCCAAACACTCCCCACGTTCCTTTTGGCTGAGGCTGCTCCAAACACTGATCTAACGAGAAGTCCTGAAATCAATACTGAATGGAAAAAGGTTTCTATAACCAGCAATATCCCCCTATTGGAACGGGAGAGCAAAGGGGGGTTTCTCTTACAGAAGAACCCGAGTTGCATGAAAAATAAAATATGACAAAAGTGAAATAGAAAGGAGAAGTAGAGTCAATAAAAAATATATCCCGGACTTTAAAAAAATCTTACTAAAAAAGAATTGCATAAGTTGTTTATGGCATGGTCATGAAGAACTAGATAATTAATGATTACATCTGAGATACATATATAGATACATATAAATATGCAGGAAACTTGAGAGATTGAGCAGTACCCTGGCCAATTTTAATATTTCACAAAACAAAACTTGTAACTTTCTGTCTTGTCTCTTCCCACTCCTCATGCCCTCTGAAGAAAGATTAAAATCTCAGTATCATCTTTGCCAAAGAATTCCAAGAGCATAACTTCCAGAGCTGGTAAGGTAACTTAGCTGACTGATACCTAAAAGTATTGTTTTAAGTGTTATGACAAAATCCAACTGAAAAACAGCTAGAAAATATGAAGCTGGTACATGTAACACACTGTCAGAGCATGGAAGTTAAATTGACCAAGAGCAGGATTAGACTAGAATTCTAATCTAAAAGCTTACTAGACTAGAAAAAAAAAATTAAATCATGCAAAACCTCAGAGAATATTAATAATTTAATTACATGCACAAAATTCAGTTTGTCCAACTTACTCAAAAGCACAACACATCTGTACGTTTCACATACCATATACTCCTTCCCACTCTGAATCTTTGGATGGTGAAGAAAGAGAATGAGCAAGTCATTGTGATGTGCCAGTATCTCAAAGGGCAGAAGTCTCCCAGTTAACAAGACAGGGGTGATTTCAGTGGCACTGCAGCAATGCCTAAAATGAAGCCTGTTCCAGCTTTCCTAGTGAAAACTGTTTCTCTTATTGGATCCATCAATTGCATCCACAGAACACCAAGTATTTCAGATCAGACCAGAGGATGGTGAAAAGCCTTTCTTGGTTTATAAGTCATTCACAATAACTGGACTAAAGTGAGACTTTTGTCATGCTGAAGGCAGCTAAACACACTTCAAACCTGTTCCTACTATATTTTTACAATAAAGTTACATCTTTGCTCAAATTCCAGCAATCCTCTCTCAGATTCCCCCCAGTGAAGACCCTATTTTTTTAATTCCATAACACCAACAGAGATCTAGAAATGCATTTGTTAACATTTCTTGAGTGCAATGGTGCAGCCATTACATTGACAAACGTGAATGTCTATTTTCTGCAGCCCTCCACCTCCACAGCTTCAACTGGAGCCTGGACAACCCCTCAGACATTAAGTTTCTAATGCCCACCTCCATTTAAATCACAGCTTAGTTACTCATCAGCCCTAAGAAAAGAAAACACCAGGTCCACACGTGAATCCTAATGATCATAAATAACATGATCAAAGAATTTCTCTAGCCCAGTCTTTGACACCTTCCAAGGCTTCTCTTGGATACAGGATCAAAGCAAGCTTTGGCACTGTTCTTTCAGACCACAGCTGGTAGTGCTGGATCACAGGTCTACCTTGTCACATTGAAGCCCTCTAATGTTGGGGGAAACAAATATAATTTACTCTATTTTAACCAAAAAAAAATCCACTCTTGCTGTTAGTGAATAATGAATAGGTTTGATGACATCACACACACCAAAAAAGCAGGTTTGGTCAATAGGTTGGCAAGTGAGTAAACAGAGATACACACAGAGGAAAGTACTCAATTTTACAGTTGCTGAATCTTACACCAACCTGGCAGTTTATCCTAAACCAGGCAGATTTCACCTGGGCCCATCCATATTTTGATCTGTATTCTGTATTTCCACTAAGTAGGCGACCACTTCCACTTCTTCAATACACAACCCCACCATCCTACCAGTTTTTTAAAGAGCAGGATCAGGCCTTCAACTATCAAGATTCAGCAGGTACTAACAGACAGATGTTGCTAAAACTAAGTTTCTCTTTCACCATTTACACTGCATTTAATCCCTCCAAGTCTCAAATCCACCAAACCATTTATGTGAGGGTCTCCAGCCACCTTTAATACTGTTTTCAACAGAAAGGAAAGATGTATACAACTGTACATAACCCTCTTTGAACATAAGGACAGGCTACTCACATCTCTTTCATTAAACAAACCTTCGACTGAACATCCTCCCTCTCCAAAATACCCTGATTTTCCTCACAATATTATTATTTTATAAACAATTTATAAACAACAGTAGGAGTCCTGAAGAACTTGCTGCTTACAGAACTGTAAGTATCCTCTGTGTGGATACTCAAGAGGAACACCAGTGTTCTAAAGGCAGAATAAGTTTCTTTACCACTTATCTTCTACATCTATTTTCTGATGCTTCATTGTCAAAGTGTTTCAACACTCAGATTGAGAAGGATCACCCTCAAAAGCTCCAGGATTTTTATTTGGCCACATGCTTGAACCAACACCTTTCCCCATCCTCTTTAAGAAAGAACCTGCACTGCAGAAACAGGGCTGCACAACACAAGCAAGTCATTTCCCCTTCCTGATGCCTATAAAAGTTGGGAACAGAAAATCAAACGGCTTTGACCCGTCGGGATTTCCACACTTTGCCCTTTTACAAACGTGTGTTGAGGGACTCGTGGAAGAACTCTGCCAAGAAGAACAAGAGCTCTGAACACTCTACTGAAAAAATATATTTAATAGACACCCTTACTGAAGATCCACAAAAGAGCCATGATTCTTCAGAGCTAGATTATTATTTTAAGGAATCAACAGTACCCTCATTAAGAGTGGAGCTAAATGTTCCTAGTGCAGAACAGGACTCCATTGTCAGAGCACTAATAATCTCTTTAATTACAGCCTGAAAAATGGAAACATCTCCAAACAGGATGGTTCTCATTCCATAGGTTATTTTACCTATAAATCCCTTCTTTGCTCTACTAGGAGTCAAACTGAAAGAAGGTATACAAGAGACTTGATTTGTTTAGGACAAACCTTCCCAAACAACAGGATTCCATTGTTTTAATTTATCTTCAATTTCTGAACACGAATACAACTGATGGTCATAGAACAGTGAAGTCTCTTGGTCTCCAGATTGTAGAAGTTATTTTTTTGTGAAATAATACAAACACTGACAGTTGTTTAAAGGTAGTTGTTCATTAACAAAGTGCCTGTTCTTTCACAGAATGAAGGATGGTTCTCCAAACTGAAGCTAATCAGGCAGGTTTTCAGGGGACCTGGCAAACACAAGGAATCTAATCCTGTATTTGTGTACATGGAGATGTACACGTGTGTGTAATGGCTGTTATGCCAAGGGGGGCAGGCACAACCCTCTTGTTAGAAATTCTACTTAAGGCTGTCACCCTGAGCATCCAAAACCACAAAGGAATTTAACCCCTCCTTGAAACAGAATTAACAAGTCGAACTGTGAAAAAATATCCAACATTGCTACGGTGGGTAAATACAATGTACAGAAACATTTTCAAGCAGTTCAACTAAGCTCTGGCCTCTACACTTGCATGTGCAGTGGCTCTCAAATCAAGACAGGTATTTACAAACAAAACACAAATCCTACAAATCTTACAGAGCACAGTGGCTGAAAACCACTTCTGCACAAGTGCTCTGAAGAAGAACATCCCATCTGGCTGCAATTGCTAGAACTTACCTTCCAGAACTAATAAACAACATGTCCTTGTGAGATCTGAGCATTAAAGGATTCAGGAAGAATAAGCAAAACTCGTTTTGCAAGTCAGACTCATTAAGATCCTAATGACACAGCCACAAACCCTGCGTGTGAGAAACCCCAAGAAATCCAAGCCACTGAACGCGAGATCGACCTTCCTCGAGGTTGGGAGGTGGAATGAAGCCTCTCCCAGGAGAGGGGATCATCACAACCACGGCCAAACTACCCTGGGAACTACAGACAAGGCCATAACTAAGCTACTTGTTTGAGCCACAGTCCTGCCACCTACTTTTCCAAGCCATCCTGAATGCTGGGGACTGAACTGTGACTAAAACAACGGCAGAAATCATTTGCTTTTGCCAAACTGCAAAAGAACAGAAAGGCTCAACATGAGGCTGCTTTGTTTGTTGCCATGATGGAAGCCTGGAAGCTCAGTTAAGGTTAGAAAGGGTATTTTCAGCCAAACCAGGACGATAAATCTAGTGAAGATGTTAAAATGTCTCCCAGAAACACTTAACTTTTCTTTCAATCACTGTCAAATTATGCCTTTTATTAATAAACTCCCACCTCCTTTAGGTTAGCCTGGTATTTTCAGTGTTCAAATCTGCAGTGGGAAAGACAAGCACAGCTTAACTAGAGAACTTTCCCAAGAGTATTTTCACTCCTTTGATCTCACACAGTCATCAAGTGGCATTAATTTTGTCCAGTCTTTTCAGAGAGGGAGATGGGAGTACTCAAACAGAAGCACTCTTTGAGATTTGCTCTTCTTTCCAGAGTCCTTCTGTTCTGCCCACGTTCTACATCCCTCCACCAAGGCACTTGGGGAATCAAAGCATGGAAACCTCAGATTAAAACCAAATCATCTAATCCTGGGGACAAGTGGCCAACTACTGCTTAGAAATCTAGAGACAGCATTCTCTCAAGTGTTACAAGCAGCAAAGGTCCCACCTGGATGTGATAAATACCATGAGATCATTGTGACCACTGCAGTCCCAGCACTAAGCACACACCCTGACAATTTAGAAATCCAGAAACAGGCTTTGGGACACACCAGCCACCAGATACATGAGAGAAACTGAAACTCATTTTCATGTTATAATTGAGCACTTAAAATTAAATTTATTTCTTAAAAAATAAATCAAAAGCACTTTTAAAAAGTGCTTAAAAAGGGACCAGTTTATTCAAATTCCTTTAGTGCCCAGAATATCCCAGAAATAGTGTGTTTTCCCTGCAAAACAAAGTTTGGCCCCCAAGAGTTACAGCAGATGGGCTGCTGCAACTTTCTGCTGACAAAAGCTATGCTGTGTTCTAATTTGGTTTTTTTTCAAATTCAAAATGCAAAAAGAGCCCAAATCCCAAATCCCTGCTCCCTTTGCTTCCTCAGAACAAAGTTCTTCTTTAAGACTGCACGTAGCTTTACATCTAAACACCTGCAAATAAATGCTGTTTTATCCAGCTCTTAAGGGTGTTCAAAGGTAAAGTCTGAAAACTCCAATTTCAGCACACGCCCACAATGATCAAATGGGATTTGTTTCCAAGCAGGGTTTTTACATCTTTTTATCCTTGGAATTCTGAAAGTGACAAATAATTTTCAAATCCACTGCAACCATCCCAGTCACAAACCCCAGGAAGATTTAAATTAGTCAAGTTATCCCTCTAGAAGTAACAAATGTAGTGACACTATGTTGTTCATCAGGTCTGGTTCCAAACCAGGAGTGTTAAATATGTATTTTCCAACAGTGACATCTCAGAACTACGGAATGAAAAAAGGTTCTTGTGAAAGCCAAAAGAGAGAAACAGGTATTTCACCTGTAAATTTCTGGAGTAATGAATTAATAATTATATAATAAAAAAAAAAAAGGCATTTTTAGCAAGTCTTCCTTCCATTCTCTCCCTGTTAATTCTCCCCCTGGTAACAAATGTAATACAAATGTCAACAAAATACCATTTAATCCAAATTAAGTTTTCTAACTTTGTATGTACAAAAAGAGTGGACCAAGCAACCTGCAACACCTGTAAGAATTCCAAGTTGTTTTCCACACTCTGCTCCCCATCATCACAATAAATTCCCGGACTTGTGACCATTTTACTAATGTCAAAATTTACAGGTTGACAGATCTGTGCACAAGTAAGGTTCAGACAAAAAAAAACTACACAAAGAAAGTACCTGCTGCCTCCAGTAAGGCTTCTAGTCTTGCTTGTGTTTCTGGATCCACAGTTCTCAAGTCTGCACCTTCTGCAGCACTCGATAAGAATAACTCCGACGTGGTTTTAAGTACTGGGTTATCAAGATCTTCTTGGTCCAAAATAAATGATTCGACCTGTTGGCCAAGTTAGGAAAAAACCAATTTAACCATTATTGAAGCTTTAAAGTAAATGCAAAATATTAAAAAAAAAAATCCCACTAAAGTAATCTAAATAGAGCATCATAATCACGTTTTAACTGCATGGAGTAAAGAACACAACTGGAAAAATCATCTGGTCAACTTGCCGAAATTACAAGTTGAAATTATGAAAGAAAAAGCTACCAAAACCTCAATTTATTGTAAAAATCACAATTAACAAGATCTTAAACTGCAGCAAGGTCAACTCAGATTAAACACTGAATAAGTGTTATGCATGTTTGGACAGATAACCACCAAAACAAGCTGCCACAAGAGTGGCTGTAACATCTCTGTCACCATCTACTGTGTTATTAAAAAAGCCACCAGTAATAACTTTGGTACAGCTGGACCTGAATGCCAGGGAAAGATGGAATGTTTTCCCAAGATGCCTTTCACTTGTCTTTTAAAAGTAATTCCAACTAACGTAGCACAAAGATTTCGTTTGTTTTGAGCAGAACCATAATAGCTGACCAAAATTCAACACCAAAACATGTGTCTCCAAGCTGGCACTTGGTGCTCCCCCAGTCTTTAATGTTTTCTGGACAAGAACAGATCTGCAGGACGATTAAGCAGGCAGGTATTCCAACCAAGCAGCATTAATGCTGTCCCACCAGTGCCCCACGTGATCCCCAAACACAAGCCCATGGAATTACTCAACACAACACGCTGCAGTTTTATGACAGCCTGCCAGAGTAAACAAGGGTACCTGACTCACACTCTAATGAGAGCACAGCAACATTTCAGAATCTCTCCCAAGTTCAGGCACAATTTCCCCTCTTTTCCGAAATATTTTAAGATAAAAACACTATTTCATAATTATATGTTATCTGTTCAACACTATCAGTGCCTTAAATACGCTGTAGGAATAAGACATGTCTGTTACACAGACACTGCTGCTCCCTCCCACTTCATGCCCCAGTCTCATCTTCCTTTCTCCATTTTCCCCAAATATTTCCCTCTATCTTTCTCACTCCAGCAGGAAACTATCCTCATATTCAGCCCCAGCCCACAACACCTCAAGAAAGGGACAATTAATACTTCCAACAAAAATCAAATCGGGCCATCTGCAAATTCTTTAACATTGTGTGAACAATGTTAAAGGATGGGAGCCGCACAGAGCTCTGCTATTCAAGAGCCACTTGGGTTCATTTCTTCCCTTTTTTGATATGTAAATGGCTGTAACACTATCCCCCGGTGTCCAAGCCAACCCTGTGTGCCAGTGAAATGTTAACACAGGAATATAATGGGAATCAGGGAGGAAGTATGACTTTCAGGAACACAGAACATGAGGTTCACGTCTCAGTGGATATGCGTGATCCTGGCTAAGGCTAAGACTGCAAGCTCTGATTTAGGGCTCAGAGAAGCAAGATTTCTAGGTTAGTCCAGGCAACAGTCCTAAAATAAGAGAACTGTCGCTGCAAGAAAGAGTTGAACATTAAACAGGCAAAAAATTAAACCAGTGATAAACATTTTTACTACAAACAAAGAAGAACTGTTTACAAGTCACAGCAAAATGCATCCCTACAGTGAGATGCCCCTCAGCAGAACCCAAATTCCAGGTTAGTCCTTAGACAGCTTATCCCTGCTGGCACGAGCTCTAATGTAAAACTGACTTCTGGGAAAATTCACCTTTACCTACAGGAGTACTTCAGGGTTTTCCATTTTCTCCCACAAGACCACACAAGGCACGGATACACTGGAAATATTATTCCTATTGCAGCATGTTTGTGTGATCTGGTGAAGGGCAGAAAATCCCACTGTGTTCATATGTGCCCATTCATATACAGAGCTGAGAACTAGATACACGAAATTTTATTACATGCTAATGGTCTTTTTTTCTTTGACAATTACACCACTTAATTTAACAGCAGCCCTTCCTTTTGACGACATACCAAAAGGGGTAAAAATGCCACCTGGCACTGCACTCTAGAATAACAAACACTGCAGAAACACTCAGTGGCTCCTGGCAATCCTTGGCGTTCAGCCTCAGGAACAGCCAGACAATCCTCAGGGAAAGGGGAACTCAGCAGCCTTGCTGTGACCTGTCAGAAGCTGTCCCACTGCAAGGTCTAAAACTTCACGGGTTTGACACTTTGGGAAAGATGTGGGACCATTTTCTCCCGGCTGCTGCCACCCCAAGCTCATTCATTTATATTTACAGGACATTACCGGTAACAACACACCTCTTGAACCTAAATCAGTGTTAATTCACAAACATTCTGTCAACTTGCAAGGAACCTCCCTCTCCCCAACAGGGAGTACATTTTGCTCACAGGAACCTCTAAAAAAGTCTGTGTTTTTAACACTGATTATGCAAACACTACCTTTTAAAGTGAATTACAAATACAGCTTTTACTGGGTAGTACTGGTGCAGTCTGCTCTTTTCACCACCCTTTTCAAAGTCTTCCTGCTCTCTAGATTAGCAACTGTACTCCCAGAGATCTTGCACATTTAAAGTCTCACGCAAAAGTCTTGCTTCATATACAGTATTTTCATTGTAGTTTTATATCACAGCAAGAAAAGGCAGCTGCTTTCATTATTTCTGCACATGTTGAGCATCAATTTTTAGGGTATGTTTTGATTTTTAGGAAGAGCTTTAATAACATACCCACAATACAAATACAACTTGAGTGTGAAAATACCGAAAATCCATATGCAAAATGTTAAAATAGCTGTACCACTGCCAGTCTCCCAGAAGAAGTTTCAGTGTATTTTCAAGTCAGAACGTCTTGACATTTCTGTAAATCAATGCAGTTTCTCACACACTAAGACAAGGCTAGAGAGGATGAACAGTTGGGTATCTTATCACTAATAGAAGAGTAAGAAACTGCCTAATTGATCAGATGTCTCTTGTGAATGGAAGTGACCTAAAATGATCACATAATAATAATTAAAAAAAAAAAATCAAATTACCCCAAATATATCAAACAAATTTTGCTATTTAAACAAAAAATAAACTTCATTTAAAAATCAAAACAAACAAAGAACCCAAACAGATTTCATGTTAGCATTCCTGGAAGACATAATACACAGCTCATGTGGGAAAATTTAGGCACACTGCTCTATTCTAATCAGATCTGCAGCACAGTGATAGAGTAACCAGTCACTGGGCTATTTTTGGATTATTTTGAGAGCTGCTTTGGGCAGTTAATAAGCATCTTACTTGGTAAGGCTCATTAGGAACACATGGATTCCAGACATTATTCTGACTGCCAAAATAACTGCAACTTAGGAGTAATTCCCAAAGAACACCCAGGAAAGCCACACCTGCACGGGACCCAAGGGCTTCCCCACATGTGTGTCCAGGCTCACCCACCGCACTCAGGGACCTCCCCTGAAGTGCTGCCAAGGGCTGCAGCAGCCTCCCAGCTCTGCAGATCCAGTTACACCGCTGGAGCCTCCCCTCCAGAGCAGCCCCACGGCAGCTATTTGGGCTCAGCTACATCAGTGTTTGTGTGTTACCAGCAGGACTGAGTTTCCCGGGGGTCAGGGGTAGGGGAAGGGACTCTGCGTCACCACCACCGCTGGCAATTCGTGTGAGAGGGACAATGACATGCACGTTACAGCACGTTTCTAATATTAAATCTAAACTGATCTTCCCTATGTTGCACTACTGCAGAGTACTTCTCCCAGAATAGCCTGGACCTGCTCACAAATAGCCTGTTCCTGACAGGCTACAGAGGATGGAGAAGCTTCCTGGGTAGTTGCACAGCACCATTCCCTCCTCCTGCAGCCAAGGGCAGCAGCACAGACAGCTCGTCCTGCCTTCTCCTTCCATTTGTGCCAAACCAGTGCTCCTGGGAACCCTTTCTTTAGAAAAAGCTTTGATAGGGAAGACAAAGCTGCTATTAAATCATTTCCTTGAACTTGCATTTTCCAGGAACACCTTGAGCTATGAACACCTTCCTGGGGTAACAATACTCCTTGCTCTGTGGTTGTGAAGCATCTACAATGAGGACCCAAACCCTTGACTGGGACTCCTAAACTCCTATTTTTTATACAGATAAATGTGATTTTCTCTTTTGTGTTAGGAAAACCTTTCCTAATTATTTCTTTATCAATTCCATTTGGAAATTTGTCTAAATATATCTGAATATATGCAGAGGGACTCTGGCTTCCTTAAAGCTAATATAGGCCTGTAGATCAGGCTGAAAGTTCATGCCTATGAAGTTGATCATCTATATTTAAACTATTTTCCTTCCATAATTAACAAGATGTGCAATGCTGTATTAGGATCACACTAGGAAGTTATTGTGCCTTTGTTTGACAGTTTATGTTGTCATGTCTTTCATTAAACTGAATGCCAATACTGGATTAATACTTGCAATCCTGCTCTAGAAGTTTTGGGGAATACTAATAAGACATAGCACTAAGCTAAGACTGAAAATGAGTTTGTATTTCAAATTTCACATCAAACCTCTTTAAATTGCACATATCAAGAACATCAGCTTCAAAACCACTAAAAACAATTATTCCAAGGAAAAAGTAAAATGAAGGACTTTGTCACTGACATGGCACTCTCAGGAGCTCCCTGTGACAAATAAATGCACCACAACACCCTGGTGTGGATTTAACACCAGCTAAAGGCCTGGCTTTGGTTTACCTTAAGATGTATTTTTCAACACCCTTCCCCTGCCAGCCCAAACATTTTTGCACCTACTTAAGCTGCCTTCCTGCACTACCATTTCAGTTGCAAGAGATGCAGTAAAGGAAGAGGAAAAACCACACAGAAATGTGGGTATTTTCACAAGCCTTTCCGTGGGGCCTCAGGTCCTTTCTCGGCACTTCAAAGCCAGAGAAATGAAACAAACACTTCAGGGAGGTACTCCAGAGTCAGTACATAGAAACAACGTGGAATCATTGGGAACAACAAATTCAGACATAATTAATGATGCAAACCCATACCCACTCTGTTAGGCTTGAACTGTAATTTCTGAGGACAGTTTCTTCCCTTAAAAAGCAAAGTTCCAGCCCAAGAAGACAGAAGGCACCACGACCTGTGAATCACCAAGAGAGCATCGTCTCCAGTTCTATGGACCTTGTGATTACACAGTATCCTGCCAGCCCAGGGGGGTACAGGGTGCTCAGGGACATCACCACCTCAACAGAGAGAGGATAAAGTACCTGAAGCATCATTTTCCAGGCATTGCTCACCTTGTGACAAGTCACTCAGCCATCCAACACTTTCACAGGTTGACTGAACACGTCAAAAAGGGAGAAAACTCAGAGGAGGCAACAAATAATTTTCTACCACTTTACTAAACTTCATGGAGGGTCATTTTAAAGGGGTCTGACAAGCTGGAAGATGACTCTTCTGGGAACAGCCAGGTATTAGATCAGCTCAGCTCCCTGTGAGCCCACAAACCTGAACATCCCTTGCCTTCAAGCAGAGCTGTCAGTGCTCAGCACCCACAGCAGCAGCTCTGTAAGGCAGGACATTCCTGGGAGGGTGGGGAGAGAAGGGGTGCAAATCTGTTTAGCTCCAACTGCAATAGGAAGCTGACTAACTCAAGGCAGGATTATCTAAAGGACAGCCCTTATTCCCATAGATATTAAGCAATTACCAGCTAATGAAACAAGCAGCTATAGGATCTGGGCTGTGCTTGAGTTCATTTCAGAACACAGGTTCATGTTGCAGACGCTGCTATAGATACGGAGTAAATACAGGTGGACACAACTTCATGTTTTGCCACTGCAGGCAAGGCAAGGCCCTCACAGTGTCCAGCATCTCCCTGTAAACCCCAATGTTCTTGATGTGCCATCACACACAAGCTGACTAAAATGATGGGACAGTAGTGAGAAAGGCAGTGAGAAAGGGTTCACATTTTTATGGCTGCTCCCCTCTGGCACCCCAAGCCACCAGTCAGTGCTCAAAATTACAGCTGGTATTTGAAACGTGCAGACAAAACAATACATTGGAATTGATGTTTTATGGGGCTCCTCTTCCTTTCCAGAGATTGATGATCCTGGGTTTTTGATTTTCTTGCACTGACACTGAACCCTGAGCTGACACTCCTGGGTAAGCACCTGCCAAAATGGTTCATGTCAATTTAACCACTTACCTGATTTCTCTCTTAAGCAACCAATTGACACTTGATATCTTTATGCCCATTTAAGTAGTTCTGAACACTACAAACTACACCTTATCACATCTGGTCAGAGCTGTCTGATCCGTGGTTCTCCCACAAACAAGAACACTGCAGTTTATTTGTGTTAAAACACTGTTTCACAACAATAAACAACATGACTGCACCCTCAGTTAACCCTCACAAAAATTAAGGCACAGAACAGACAGGCTGAGTCCTCTTGGTACATGAGGCAATGTTACAAACTTTCTCTGTATAGCAGAAAAAAAAAGCTTTACTCATCTCAGTAACTGCTGGAAAAACATAAACAACTGTTAAAACCAGCCTTCAGCCATCACATATTCGATGTCTGATAAACAAAAATAATTATGACTAAGTTTGCCCGATGTACAAAACAATCTTGTGCAGCAAGAAGCTGTCATTTACTGAACTGGAACTGACAACTGAAGCGTATTCCAAATTCACATGAATCCCAGTAAATCAAGTGCCTGTTCTTGGCATTCCCAACAGTACTTCATCCTGAAGAAAACCACTGAATGGAGACCCATAGGCTTAATTAAAATAAGCATCACTTGCACTACAAACTCCTTATTTTCACATATTCTATCTCAGTCCATTCTAAATCATGTTTTCCATGCTACATCTTTCCCATGTGCTTTAAGATTCCTTCCTGCCCCATCTTTTTCTGTCTTAATAATCCTGCAGAAATAGAACCTCATCTTCATCTCAAACCAAGAAACAGCTGGTGTAACTAAATATTCTAATTTATTAGAATATAAAACAGAACTGTAGCATTGATTTAGCCAGGGCTTTCAGGATGGGGTCCTTGTTCAAGTATTAAATCCCAAGCATTAAAACAAAGTAAAAGAAACTTCAAAACAGAAGATGAATAAATGCATTTGTTTGCTGATGCAAAAGCTCACACTCAACCAAGATGGCAAGTATTCTAAGCCACCTTCTTTGGAATGACCTCTCTTGTCAATGCAAAGGGACAATGTTTAATAAGAAAAGAATCATACAAGGGGATCTGATGAATGCAACAGTAATTCAATAATCTGTTCCCAGGCCAAGCCACACGTTTCAGACAGAGAAATCTCAACATTTAAAGTGATTAATTCAGTTATCTAGAGGCTTGTAGCAAACTGAAAATCATCCTGGGCTTTCTGCCCCTCTCGGAGCCCTGGCTGGTGGCAGCTCTTCTCTCCAAGGCCTGGATAAACAGGTCTGTGCACGCTGCACTTCTGCCAAAGCAGCACAAACCCCAATGCAACCCCTGAGCCATCATTTCAAAGAAAAACCATCCCAGCAGAGAGCCCTGGCTGAACTGTGACCCCCCAAAAGCTCAAGATGCAGCACTGTAAGGGCTTAAAAATGTAACGATCTCAGAAAAAACAATTACAAGGGATCACATTTATCTAAGCTATTGAATTTATCCTAACAAATCCTAAATGTCAAGCACCCACTTCAGAGACTCCCTCTTCCCCTGGTTCCCCTGTCACACTATGGATGAGCACGTGTTCCAAACAGGTGATGCTCAGAGGTCACCATGGTCAAGGACCACAGTTTGGAAGCAGATCATTCAGCCCCCAAAGCCCACCACCCCTCTCCCCTTGGCCTGAAACACAACTGACTTACAACCTCCCCACCATGTGACACCATCAGTTTTTATTCATGATTTTGGAAAGGGAAAAGTTCAGCTGGGTTAGGGATTTCCCTGGAAGAAAATCTTGGTTAATCAGTAATCCCTGTGTTTTACTGAAGGCAAAGGAGAATAACTTAGGGACCCAGTTAAAACCCAATGGTAAAAGATCAAATGTTAAAAAAACATATAAATAAATGCGAGAGATCAGTTGTTCACCAGTCAATAAAACATCCTTTTTTTTTTCACTAGGGAATATTTTTTCCTGCAGGATGGGCACCTTTCAAAAGGTCAGAAGAACCAGCTACCCATGTTTTTTCTCACCTACCACCAGCATTCTGACAAACACAACATCAAAATTCAACCATAAGTAACCCCTCTCAGTCTAGGCCAATTTTCCTTCAGATTCTGGGATGCTTTGGAAGAGCTGAAGATGAAAATAATGTTGAAAAAAACCTGCACAATTCCCTCTTAAAAGCAAAAGGCAAAAATTTGTAAGTGGTTTCATCCCATGAAAAGCATTTAAGAAGTAACAGGATCCAGCACAGGATCAATTCTTTCATTTATGATTTACCATAATAAGTGTTTTCTATCTGCGTTTGAGCAGAAGGTGCATAATGCTGCAAAAACTGAGAAAATTTTCTAGTATTTTATAAAACTTTCGAATAATCCACATTACCTAAGAAAATATTCTTAAGTAAGGACTTGCAAGAGTAAAAGGAAAACGTTATCCTATGATAGGATGTGTTTCCATAAATTTCACTTGCTCAGCATTCCTTCAAAAATATGTAAAATGAAACCTCTGCACCTTCACAACAAAAAGGGAGAGCTACTTATTGGGGAAAAACACACAGAAACTCTCTGTATTATGTTATAATAAATATCTGTATATATTATAAACTGTAGCATATCATCCTAATTAAATGATCACCTTAATCCAAATATTAATTCACCTGTACCCCTCTTACTCAGAGGCAGCACTGTTTTATAACTGTGGTAACAGAGTTGCTACAAAACATAGTATTTTTTATCATTTGAAAGTTAAACTAATCTTCACTTTATCCTAGACCAAGGTCACATGAAGCATCAATGAGAAAGTTTTTATTTGAGATAACCTCTGAGGCCAGGCTTTGTTCAAAAACTTTCTCATTTTATCTAAGTACTTGAACTCTGATTTCTAAAACTTTGTGGAGTGTATCCCATTCCACACATGGACATTCCCATTAGGAAGATAAGAGGACTCTGGATGGTGTTTGCATGGTACATGGGCTGCTGTTGGGAAAGAAAGGATCCACAGAAGGCAAATGAAAGCTCCCTCCTGAAGTGAAGCTTCAGAGCATAACTCAGAGTCCCGCAAAGAGTCCTCCAACAAGATGTAGAAGTTATTTTTCTTGCTTCATGAAGTTTTCAGTGTGAAACAAACCTAAGGAAGGCTCCTTTTTCCATGTATATAAGACTTGCCTCTGTTTGTGATAAAGGAATCACTTATCCCTCCAGAACACTTTACTATTTTAAAGGAGTCATCATAAATGTCACAAGAACCCAAAATGACCTACTGAGGTCGAAGCTCTGCAGCCTCCTCACCTGCAGGGTCTGAGCCCCAGCTGTGAACTCCAAACACACCAGTTCAGCACTGGAGCTGCCCCCAGTTTGAAAGGCTGGGCCACACGTGTGCCCAGGGGAAGGAGAGCCTGTGTATTGTACTGCCCTTCCCTTCACACCAACCCTTCTGCCCAGGGAGTGTTGCAGGGATGGCCTGGGCTCTGAGCAGAGGACAATGCTCCAGCAGCATCTTCCAGCTGTATTCCAGCACCCTGGAATACAGGAATGGAGAGAGGAGAGCATCCCAGTATCAAGCCCCAATTTAACTGGCTAGCCTCAATTTAAATCAGAACACAGGAACTCCTGATTCACCACTAATGCTCAGATGAACCCTTCCCACCCCCCACCAGACTGTAACTAGTTGACTGGTGAAACCCATGTGCAAATTTGTACCTAAATATAGATGTTCTGCTAAATTTGGCGAATCTCTCCTTACCCAGGGGTTGCACTGCATATTTATGTAATTATACAGTAGTATTTCACATCTTCACTTTCTACACCTATCATTAGAAAACAGTTGCTGACATTTATTTTAGGTCATGTACTCAACTGGGTCAAGCTGCACTGAAGGAAGGACCTGAGTTCTGCAAGAAACCTCAGAAATCAGTTCATTTGAAAGTGTCATTGAACAGTAACTATTAACCATCACTACACTGATTGTTTCTGGCTACCACAGGTCAGACTTGCAAAGTTACTGAGATACCTACCAAGACTTTTCCAGAAGTTAGATGCCTAATCAGGCTGGGAATAAATTAATAACCTACTAACCAACCCTCTGCATCCTGAAGAGTCATCTCAATACTTCTGGAAACCTGAACACGTTATCTCTTCAATTTTTCTAATCAGTGAACAATTCCTGTAAGAAAATTTTCCATCTTGTTCCAAGTCTTAACCTCCTCAACTTTCAATGAGCTAGTGAAAACTAGAAAAACATCAATTGCTGAACTAAAACCTACATTTTTCAGAGAAAAGGCTTTTCTGCTTAGTATTATCTACCTGAATTAGCATCTGCTTTTTGCATTTCTATTTCTTATGGTAAAGAAAATGCTGCTATTTGCATTGTTTCCAATATAATACAGAAAACTAATATGTGAGCATTTCATTAACCTCAGAAGTCAAACTGTGCACACCATTCACAAAGCAGACCCACTTTAAGAAGGTTCAACAACACAGCAATGACTTCAATAGACAACACTGCCAATTTGAAACAATTATGTGTTTACACCGAATTTAAAAGCCAGTTTAAAAATTATGAGACCTCAGTTTGGGGAGGGGGACCCCAGACAAAATCTCCAGGTATTGAAGTGCTCTGGAGAGCGTGTCATTGGACTATTCACTCTACTCCTTGTAGGAGGGATGTTATGTCTGATCTTTAATTATGCTTTATGTAAATATCCCCAGAGGCTTATGCAATAGGTACAGGCTTAAGTAAGGCGAGTTGGTGGAGGCAGCTCTGGAGAGGGAAGGAGAGCTGAGCTCACTCCATAGCCAAGGGCTGGGTGAGCTCCAGCTGTCATTGAAGGCCTCCCAGCCCCTGAATTACAGAATACAAGAGATTTGCTACATTTATACACTCCCTGCCAAAAGCCACTTACTGAACCAAGCTCCCAGATCCCCTGGATCTGTGGGCACAGCTGGCCTCTCCTGCTTGATTTACAACAGCTCAGCAAACGCACCATCCATGAGGATTAACAAGGCCACATTTATCACCTGCTTCACCCTTTGCTGCCATGAGGGTTTTTGGGGAGGACCTGCATGTTCTATGGCCAACAAAAACCCCATGGACACACCCTGTTCATCACTGACCTCCCAGCACATCTTCACCTTGACCTACAGCCCTTACAGCCAGGGGGGAGGAGACTCTTTAAGGCTTGTGCCTTTGGCACCACTGTAAGTGCCAGCAAAATTCACAAGGAGTGGTAATAATAACACTTGAAGTCACACCAAAAATCTCACTCTGAACAAGTTGTGTTCAAGGCTGTGAACAAGGCTGCGTTCAAACCCTGATCATGCTCAGAAGGCAACTAAAGCAATTATTTGCACTGAGGTCAAAACCACCTCATCTCTCTGGTGGTGGAAGCTTCTCCGAGTGCCCAGGAGATCCACAGCTCCCTGTTTTACCCAGGAATAGCACAACCCTCCTGGCCTCTTCCCTCCATGCCCAAAGGCGTGCTTCGGCTTGCAATTGTTTCTATTTGCATGGGATAATTTTAACTGGCAATTCTAGAAAATATTCTGCACAGCTGCATTTAAATTTCACCTCGTGGACCTGATACAACTAATTTGTACAGCATCCACTTCAGCCCCTGGTATCCCAACCTGGTCACCGCCACAGGAAAAAAAACTGAGCTAGACCAAAAAGCTTTGATTTTCTCCCAGTTCTGTGAGGCAGGATAAATGTGGCACACCCCTCTTCACCTGTAAAATGGGGACAGCACTCTCCACTTGTAAAGCACCTGGAGATCTGATCTCAGAAATGCAATGTATTTTCAAAAAGGTTAGGCTAAAATACACTGCTCTTTTCATTCTCTAGATAAATGCTTCGTTACACTCTTTGTCCCGCGCTTCCCTGATGATTTTCTTTTCTTCCCCAATTTGCCATTTTGACTAATTCAATTATTTTAGCATATTAAACTCAGACTAATAGAAGAATACAAACCCTAATTACCACCCCACAGGCATGCAGCAGAGCCTACAGAATATTGTACCATTATTTTTATTACTTCAAAAGTAGAGAGAAGAGTACAGATCAAGGCAGCATGGCAAATACTCACTTTTTTTTTTATATAATTCTCCCTTCTAGTTCTCACTAATTCCACCCACTGGTAATAGCTGAAGGCATACACCCAAATCAGTGACTCATGGCACAAGACCACAGTCCAAACAGTCACTGACTGGGTTCTCAAAGCAGTGCTGTTCAAGAATTGCCATGTTCCATCCCTGGACCTGAACTGCCTTTGCTTTGCCCCAAAAAAACCAATAAAGCCTCCCCCCAAAAAACAAACAAACAAAAAAAAAACTAACCAAAAACCACCCAAACAAAAAAACACCAACAAAGACAAAAAATCACCACTGACAACAGGTGCTTCTTTAGTTCTCAGGAAAAAAACTGGAAAAAAAAAATTTCCCCCTTGGTATTCCCAGGCATTCCCTGTAGCCCAGCACAGCAGCACAGATGTGAGGCACATTCTTCCCACTCCTGCTTCTTCCCCAGGTAACTCCCCACAACCAGAAACATTAAGACAGAGCTCTCCAGGCAATTACAGCTTTGAGATTAGCCCACCTCCTCTCCACGTGTTCTGGAAACCTCCAAGGGTTTTAATTCCAACTTTACTTTTTCTAGTCTATATTTTAAGTAAGAAAGGTTTTCCCAGGTTTTTCAAAGGAGTCGTTTAACAGCTGTTTGGGAACTTTTATTTTTTTTTTTACCTCAATGCCAACCTCCCAGACACATTATTTATAATAGGCTGCCTTTCTTAATACTTGCTATTAGTCAAAAGAGTGCTTAGTAAACACCTTAGCTGTCCAATCTTCACATCCTTTAAATAATGGGGTGGGTTCAGAAGGGATAAGCTCTCAAAGCAGGACTCTGCTCACCTTGTAAAGAGCCACAAACACCCTGATACAGCACATTTCCCATCCTTTTCCAGGTTCTATAGCTACTGATTTGTATCTTCAAAGATGCATTAAAATGTGACATGAAAGACCTCCCAGAGAGCATCAGTTATTTGAGTCCTACTCTATCTACAGTAGGTCTTCCAGCTCTCCAAAACAGGTGTGTGCTGGAACACCTAATCCCATGTGGGACTGAACATGTATGTTCAGGACACCCATTACACAAGGAACATTCACATGCCAGGGCTCATCTGCCTGATCACTGGATTTTTCCTTGAGTTAAATGCCCTGCTGTTAACACCATTTCTAATGTAGGTTAGGTGGTCAGGAGCAAAATGCAAATGTGGGTCTGTGCCAGTTTAATCACTTTTTTTTATTCTGATAAGACCTGTCAGTTCAGGTTTCAAGGGAGGCTGGACAAAAGAGGACCATCAATAGAAGGCAAAAAAATGTAGCCACGGGAAGGTGAGTGCAGGCTCACCTCTTCAAAAGGAATGAGTAACTACCCGGACCCCAAACTGAAAATGGTGTCACCTTGGCCAATTCCTTCCTCCTTCAGAAGCCCAAAACACAGGCACTGCAACAAGCCTGGGAGTGTCAGCCACTTTCTCCTGCTTTCCACTAAAACTACAGAAAGGGCTGTGATGCTTCTGTGACCTCAAGTCTTCTTGTAAAAGAGAGAACAAGCATTCACCTTTTGGTGAAGGAGGAGCGGGCAGCAGTGACAGATAAAAGCCTTCCATTACCTTCTCTCCCTGGGCTACACAAAGCAGTATTAGATTCAATTTTACAGGTCCAACAATGCTCCATGTGGGTCGGGATAAGGCCCCGGTCCTTCCCTCCCCCACAGCCTCCCCTTGAAACTCCGCGCAGGTTTGCAAGATCAAAGGCAGGCACCTCCATTACCCTCTCTTCCATTTTGTTGGGCAAGAGATACTGCTATTGCACAAAAAAGCGTGTGTGCACAGATATACATATATATATATATTTATATATATATATAGAGGAGGGAATTTTATCACCGCCGGGCCACCCCCGGCCGGGGCAAGAAACGGGGGGAAGGTGGGCGGGGGGGCGGCTCCACTTTGTTCTCCTCCGGGTGCAGGATCTCTCGCCGTCCCCCCTTCCCAACCCGCCTCCAGCTGGGAGCCGCTCCTGGGCACATCCCGGAGGCAGCGGGGCCGGACCGCCCCCGGGGGGGCGCGACCCCCGCGCCCGCCGCCCCCTCCCCGCGCCCGCCGCGCGGGACCCGCCCATGGCCGCGGCAGCCCCGGCACCGGCGGGTG
>NW_020897720.1:164255-165767 GCF_003984885.1 Neopelma chrysocephalum
GGGGAGGGCCCGGCCGCGGCGGGCGGCTCGGCGGCGGCGGCGGCGGGCGGCGCGCGGGGCGCGACCGAGTCGATCTCCTCGTCGGCGGCGGCAGCGGTGCCGTCCGTGAGCATCGCGCTGGTCCGGGCCCGGCCGTCTCCCGTTCCCCCCTCACGGCACCGCGGCAGCGCCACTAACTTCTCACACCCTACCCCGGCCGCGGCCGCCGTGCCCGCCCACCCCGCCCGCTCCGCGCGCGCCCATTGGGCGCGCCGGGAAGGCCGCGCCGCGCTATTGGCCCCGGGGCGCGTCAGTCAGAGCCGCGTCACGCGCTCCCAGCATGCTGCCCTGAGAGCGCACGCCCAGGCGGTCAGAGCGTGCCGACCCGCCCCGCTTCCTGAACCCTCCGCGAAATGATTGGTCCATAGGGACGTCAATCAAGGACTTCGCCGGGGCTGAGAGCGCTGATAGGGTGAGCGCGCTGTCGATCAAATCGCATCCGGGAGCCGCACGTTTCGGTTGGTCCAGAGGGGTGTCGCTCACGGCGCTCGGCGTCTGGCGCCTTCCGATTGGGTGTTGCCGCCCCCTAGTACCGCCCCCCTTCAAACCCTTCTGAGGGGCTCCGTCAGCGCGAGGCGCCGTCACACGCCCGCCTGCCCCGTGAGCTGATTGGACCGTGGGGCTGCCAATCGAGGCGAACGGCCCGCCCCCTCCACTCGCCCCGTCCCCTGCCGGACGCGGGGCGCCATTGGCTGAGCGCGCTGTCACTCCGCGACCCGCGGCCACGCCCCCGTGACGTCACCGCGCGGCCACGTGTCCCGCGGTGCGGGGGGGCCGGGGGGATTCAGGGGGGTTTTGGGGGGATTTTGGGGATCCTGGGCCTCGCGACCCCCTGCCCGGGGCGATGTCCCCGCCCTGCCCAGCGCTAGTTCACGGAGAGGTTGATCTGCGGTCCCGGGTGGTTCATCGGCTCGATCTGCATGGGGAGAGCAGAGCGTTCGGGGTCGCACCGCGCCCACCCCTGGGCGCCCCCCCCGCCAGCCTCGCCACCGGCTCGGCCCATCGGGGCTCCCGGGGCACCACCGACCTCCTGGGCGCCGCCGCCGCCCCTCTCCGGCCGCTCCCGGCGCTCCGTCCCCGCCGCCCCCGGCCCGGGCGGGGGCCCGTCCAGCCAGGCCAGGTCGTGCGGGGGGAAGACGCGCTCCAGTCCCCTCCGGATCCCCACTAGCGCCAGCAGCTGCGGCCAGGGACAGGCACGGCTCAGCACCGCCGGGGCAGGGGGACAGGGCAGCGTGGCCCTGTCACACCCCGCTGTCACCCCTCCGGGGGACCGCACCTGCCCGGCAGTGACAACCCCACGGCTCTACCCCGAGAGGTGAAGGATGGTGGCAAAGCCACGCTGTGACTCAACCAGGTGCCCCCACCCAGCGCAGCACCCAAAGGAGCATCCCGGGGACCCCACTGGGGTGGGCAGCACCCGTGTCCCCTTCCCAAAGGAACATCCCGGGGACCCCACTGGGGTGGGCAGCACCC
>NW_020897720.1:165777-189796 GCF_003984885.1 Neopelma chrysocephalum
CTTCCCAAAGGAACATCCCGGGGACCCCACTGGGGTGGGCAGCACCCAGCCCAACCCCAAGGCAGCGCTGCCGGTTCAAGGGGTGTCGTACCATCACCGGGAAAATAATCGCGGCCGTGGTGGACTTGAGGACCCAGAGCAGGGCCAGGCAGAGCAGCTGGATGACGGTGAAGAGGTGCACCCGGCGCAGGGGGACGTGGCGGAGGTAGGGGAGGTCTGGCTGGTGCTTGGCTGGGATCAGGAGCAGCCGCACACGGTCCAGGAGCTGCAGCGAGAGGACGGCGGGTGGGTCACACACCTCCACCTCCCTGCTGGGCCCCGGGGCCGGCAGAATGGGGTTTTGCCCTCGTGTCTGCGTTTCAGCCCTCCTGCCATCTGTGCTGATGCTGGGACAGGGCGTTTGTCTGCAAGACCGGTGGTCCTGGTACCACCACCCCCCCAAGCCAGGAGGAGCACTTTCTAGGCAGACCTCTACAAAAGGACTCAAGGTGGCCTTAATGGGTTAATTGTGAGATAACAGCCCTTGATGGAACTCCCTGCATGCAGGAAACTGCTGCAGCCTCCAGAGAACAGCTCTGGGTTTCCCAGGCAGAGGGAGGGAGGGATTTTCCCAGCCTGTCCTACAAAGCAGGATAATTGCAAGGAAAATGTACTGTTTAGAGGGAAAAGTGGTGTAGATAATTCTGGAGTGGGGATTTTTTTTTCCTCTCCATGGATTTCTCAGGAGAAGAACAGAGCTGGCTCAGCAGCAGCAATGCCAAAGGACCAGCAGGTCCCCAGCTCCCAGGTGGGGAAGTCCCTGTGGCTTCAAGAGCAAGTCTGGATTATCCACTGGTCCCTCTGCTTCTCCCAAACCACCTGACCCATCAGTACACAAGTTAATCCAGCTCCTCAGCATCCCAGACACCTCCCTTTCCCTTCCCTCTGCCCCAGAAATGTCTTTTTCCCCCTCCTTGTCCTGGGCCTGGCAGGGGAGGCAGCCCCGTGCCAGGGTGCACATCTTGCAGAGCTAAAATCCTGTGGGAGCTGGTGCTGAGCAAACCCCCTGATCCCCAAAGCAGCCCCCACCAGCAGTCCCAGTGCAGCCCCCCCTCACCTGGATGCTGTTCAGCGCCGCCACCCCCATGTGCAGGAACACCCCGTACAGCACCGGCATCGGGATGTGCTGCAAGACAGCGGGATGGGGGGTCAGCGGGGCTGTTCCCTGGGGGGCTGTGCCTGCCAAGTGTCCTCTCCTGTGTAAAAGCCCCCATGTGTGTCCCCAGCCTTTGCCTCCTTCATTCCCAGCAGCCCAGCCTGCCCTTGTTGGACCACATGAAGTTCACGTGGGCCCATGTCCTCCAGAGTGCCTTTGGATGCCATCCTGTCCCTCAGGTGTGTCACTGCACCTCTCAGCTCGCTGTCACCTGCAAACGAGCTCCATCCTGCTGTCTGTGTCCTGGATGAGGATGTTAAAGAGTGTTGGTCCCAGTAGGGACCCTTACTTATTACTGGTTTCCATTTGGATGTTGGGACACTGACTGTAGGTCGCTGGACACGGCCATCCAGCCAATTCCTCATCCATCCTTCAGTTCCGCATATTTCCAGTTTGGAGATGAGAATGCTGGGGGGCCCATATCAAAGGCTGTGCAAGGGCAGCCTCAGGGGTGAGGAGAGAGGTCAAGGAAAAGGCACCTCCCACCTGCCCCCAGGTAATCCAGGGCCACTGGAGGGGCTTTTCCTGCCGTGGCAGCAGCAGCAGCAGGTGAAAACCAACAGCAGCCAGGCTGGGACCTCCATGTGACAGTGTGGAGGGTGTGGTGGGGGGTGTTTGGGGAGCACAGGGGACCCTGATGTGCAT
The DNA here is from genome assembly GCF_003984885.1 of Neopelma chrysocephalum. NCBI lineage: Eukaryota > Metazoa > Chordata > Aves > Passeriformes > Pipridae > Neopelma > Neopelma chrysocephalum. The sequence continues at coordinate 167,618 of NW_020897720.1, forward strand.
GAGGACAGTGGCCAGCTGACACATGGCCACAGTGCCTTGTGTGCTGACCCTCCTGTGGCACGGGAGCCAAATCCTTTGCCTGGCCCAAATCCTTTGCGTGGCTCCCTGCCTGCCAGCCAGGCTTCCCTGGATCGATGGAACAAGGAACCCCCCAGCCTTGCAGGATATATGGGGGAGGTCTTGGGTTAGAAAAGAGATCACAATACTAATGATACAGACTATTCAACAAACCAAAACGTGGTTGGGGACCTTTGCTCATGTTTACACTAAGATGGCAAGGTAGATGTTTAAGTGTAGTGCCATTAGTCTCCATACAGATAGATGTCAATATGCTCCTTGGTTTGGGTTTGGCATTTGCCTTCTAGTATCTTCACTAAGGATATCTGGGAATTTCTTGGGGAGTAGTATAGTGCTTTTAATTATTCCCCTGCCTAGGAAAAGAGGCCTACCCAGCATCCAGGCTCCCTACCTTCAGCACAGGGGCCATGAAGACAGAGACTCCCATCAGGACGAAGACGGCCAGGCCTGTCAGCCTCTGCTCCCTGTGTGTGGCAGTGCAGGTGTCACAGGGGTCCCTTGGGAGCCCACCCCCTTGCCTGCCCTCCTGGCTCTGGGGTCTCTGCTCTTTTCAGCTTGGATGGGCACAGGGAATGGGAGCATCCCTGGGGAGACACCGGTGTCCCCAAAGCCGGCTCTGATGGCCAGGGTGGGCATGTCCCTGTCCCCTGGCTCTGCAGCCATGGGCAAGGGGTCCCCCCAAGCGGGGCCCAGGCTCGTGTACCTGATGCCCAGGAACTTGGGGTGCTCTCCAGGGGCTGAGGTTTCACTCTCCTTCCTCAGGCTCTCCATGTGCGCCAGGGAGATAACAGTGGCCGAGACGTACCAGGGGAGGCCGGTGACAGAGGTGACAACCATCAGGAGGGAGACACAGAGGAGGTCCAGATGGAAGCCTGCTCCTTTCTGCAGGGGGAGAGGCAGCAGGGCTGGGGGTGAGCCATCTCCCCAGCAGCATCAGAGGGGCAGTGGTGGGGTCTGCCCACCCTACTGGCTGGTTTGGGGTCCCACTCTGCCCTGGCTGCTTCCACATGGCCCAGCTGGGACCTGGGTCCTTTTCCTGTCCCCTGCTCACCTGCAGCTTGTACTCCCTGCGGTTCAGGATGACGGCTGTGATCTGCTGGTCCATGAAAATGAGGATGGTGACGAGGACGGCGGGCACGGCGGACACCAGGCACACCCACCAGGGGTTGGCTCCAAAGGGGACGATGATCCAGCCCCGTGCTGGGTTTGTGGGCTGTGGGGAGCAGAAGGGTCATGGCAGCTGCCACCCACCTGTGTGTGGCACAGCAGAGTGACAGGACCAGCCCCAGGTGCCCAGGCTGGAGCTCAACAGGTACCCAGGGATGTGGAGAGGAAGAGCATCCTCCTTTATCCTGGGGATGCTCCTGGGCAGCGTGACCTACCACATCCCCTACAAGGACATGCTGGCTGTGGCAGAGCAGGGGGTTGCTCTTGGACACCACAAGCCAGGAGCTGGGCAGGTGGAGCGGGTGGAAGAGGTGGCACGGGGCAGTGATGATGGTGAGCCCAGGGAGGTGGCAGTGAGCATGGGCTGCTCTGAGCCACTGCCAGCCCCACCACACACCCAAGGCAGGGAGCCCAAGCCCAGAGGTGAGCCTGTGGCTCTTGCTCTAGTGTGAGCTGTACAGTGATGGGGTCAGTCCGGGCCTAAGCCATGCTATTTACAGAGCATGAGATCTGTTCAGCCCCTTCTCATTTGCTCATAGAGCCCACACCCCTGTAGGGCCGGAGCTGGCAGTGGGAAGGACAATGACAGCACTGCCACTGTGAGGGGCACAGCCCCATGCCCTGACAGTGCCGTGCCCACCCTACCAGCACCTTCAGCTCGCTGGGAACAAGGAGCTTGGGGGTCTCCAGGCCCAGGGCAGCATCGATGGCGCAGGAGGCGAGGATGGCCAGGATGACGGCGAAGTCGCTCACCAGCTTCCGCACCTGCACGTGGAGATGGAAAGGGTTCCTGGGATGCCTGGGGTGGGGGCTGCTCCAACAGCTTCCCCTGGAGCCATCCCCACACTGATGGGATGGGTGGCCATTCCACAGGGGTGGCAAAAGGATGCTCACACCCGCAGGGAAGTAGCGGCTGCTCCTGAAGCGCTTGAGGGCGGCGCAGGAGAGGAAGGTGCCCCCAAAGAGCAGGAAGGAGATGAGGGTGACATCGGGCACATACGGACAGCTGGTGCCCAGGAGGTGCCCGCCTCGGTCCAGGCACTGGGTCCTGCTCAGCCCCTCTGGGGTGGCGGGAGGCTGCAGGGACAGGACAGGAGGTGAGGAGGGGTCGTGCGTGGACACTTTGGGCCCACCCCGGCCCCTCTCCCACCTGCCTGGGAGCAGGGGCTGTACCTGTGGGGGGAGCAGGGGCGAGAGCAGCAGTGTGTCATTCCCTGCAGAGCTGTGACCTGCAAGGGGAAGGAGGGTCAGGGTATTGCTGGCTCCATCAGGGATGAGTGGGACAGTGCTGCCAACGGTGTGGGTCCTTAGGGTCTCCCCAAGGGCTCAGGATGCTGGGTGGGGCCCCATGGGATCCCAGAGGTCCTGGGCCTGGCTGGTGCCAAGGGAGCACCAAGGGAGGATGGACCATTGTCCCCAGGCTGGCCTAGCACTGATCCTTTTGGTGTGGGCGCTGTTTCCATGGTCAGTGTGCACATATCTTCAAGCCCCAGGAAACATTCTCTGGTTTACAGACTGGGCTAGAAACGGCAGAGCAAACCCCTCCAGCCCCTGCCATCCCCCATCCTGGAGCCACGGGAGCTCTCTGTGCTCCTGGCACTGCCCTGTCTGGTGCCAGGGCAGTTCCAGGAGGCAGGGACAGATGGACAGACCACACGGAGGGAAGTGGAAGAAGGTGCGATGTGGTCAGGCAGGTGAGGATGGGATTAAACAGCCTCCTCCACCATCTGGCCAGGCAGCAGGTTTCCAGTGGGGTCCTGGGGCAGCAGCCTCCTGCTCCCCACCCACCTTCAGCCCTTGGGCTCACCGGGGCTGGACAAGTTGCAGGTGCAGCTGTAGGAGGTGACGTTGTCCAGCCGGTACTGCCAGTTGATGGGGAAGGCGTCTGCCAGGCTCAGCATCTTCTTCAGGGAGTCGTAGATGAATATCAGGCTGATGAGTGCACAGAAGCCTTCCTCGGTGAAGCGGGTGAAGTGCCTCACCAGGTGACTGGCCTCAGTGGCCACCAGCACCACACCAAAAAAGGCCACCCAGAGCCCAATCCAGAGGCGGAACTCCAGGTAGTCCAGGCTGTGGTCCCTTGGGGGAAGAGTGACCCAAAACCTCACAACCGACACCCGCCTGCAGTGATGGTGGCCCGTGCCCCGTCCAGGGGACAGTGGCCTGAGGATCCATCCCTGCCAGGGAACTCACTGGCTGAAGGAGAAGAGGAGGCGCTCGAAGACCAGCACAGGGCCGGTGCTGCTCAGGATGGTCAGTGGTTGGCCCGAAAAGAGGCAGAAGATGAAGCCAGCAAAGGCCGTGCCCAGGAAGCTCTCCAGCACCCCCTGAAACGCAGGGAAAGGGTGCCAGGCACACAGCAGGGAGGGGGATCCTGGGCCTGTCCCTCCTAGCAGCACAGTGCAGGGTCAGTGCTGGGGGAAGGAGGAGGATTGGGGTGATGCTCAGGATGCTCCAGGAGCACTGGTGGGAGGTGGGCACCAAGGAGCCCCGTGGGCTGGGCTGAGCAGAGTTGGTGCCGGGCACCCCACGGCCGTGCTGACCTGCATGTTGGCAGTGGCATCCCCCAGCATGCCCCCGAAGGTGATGGCGTTGGTGACTGTGGCCAGGTAGATGTAGAGCACTGCTGAGAGGCACTGGGGGTGCAGCGCGTCAGAGAAATCGCTGCCGTACCACGGTGCCTTCCTGTGGATGTCTCGCAGCAGCCCCCCGAAAAGCCTGGGCCAGAGGAGAGGAGGGAGGTCTCAGAGCAGCCCCCACAGCTGGGCATCACCCCCCACACAGCCACGTGGCAAGGGATGATCCCTTCCCTGGGAAACACCAGCTCAGAGGGGCTCGGTGGCCCCGTGACAGCCAGTGCCCTGCCCCAAATCCGTCACCCACCGCCTCGTCCCTCCAGGCACCCACCTGCCCGTCCTCTCCAGCTCCTCCCCGGAGCCTGGGTGCCCTGGGCTGGCTCTGCCCCCAGCTGCTGCCATGTCCCCGTTGCCATGGGGCTGCTGGTCTGATGGGTCCACAGTGGTCCTGTGGCAGATCAGAGACTGAGACAGGCTTCAGGTTGGGACCCTCAGGGGCCAGCTGCACCTAGGGGACACTATGAGGGCAAAGGGGGGATGGAGAAGGGACAAGGGTGCCAGCAGGGTTGGGGAACATTGTGTATCTCCTGATAATGGGGAGGAGAAAGACCAGGAGGAGGAGGAGAGACTGGAGATTGGACTGGGTGATCTTTAGAGGTCCCTTCCAACCCAACCATGTTCTCCTCCGGCAAGCCCTGGAGCCAGAGCTCACAGGACTAGTTTTGTTGGAGCAGCTGGGCAGAGCCCAGGGTGTCCTGCTCAGAGGATGAGCTTCACATCCGAGTGCTGAATCCCAGCATTCCCAGCAGCTCCTTTTGAAGGGTGTGTGGGGTGGTTTTGCCACCCCCTGCCAAGTGGGACAGCAGGACTAACAGCATCAGGGACCGGAGCTGTTGTCCTTGGCCAGAGCTGCAGAGGGGCTTGGCTGGAAGGACCTCCCTGCTCCAGGGCAGCTTCATCCCCATGGAGATGGAAGTTTCAATGTCACAGGTGGGGGACCCTGGGACCCTGCAGAGGGGCTGGCAGAGGTTGGGGTGCCCTCCCCCCAGCCCACCTCCTGTGCGGAGATGACAGAGAGCTTGGCGGAGGAATTCGGGCACTGGGGTCCCATTTCCCAGGAGGAAGCACAATCAGCTCATCCAGGAACGCCTCCATCCCTGTGATGAGGTCCTCTCGGTGCTCAGCCTGCCGGGCAACCCTTTGGAAGAGCTGTGGGGAGGTGCTGTGGTTTAGCCACCATGGCTCTGTGTTCAGCCCCTCGGAGCCTTCCTTCCACCCTGCAGCCTTCACCGAGGAACAAACCCACCCACTTCAGTGCAACCAGTGCCCTACATCCTACAGACCCACCCCAAACCTTAGTTTTCTTATCCTAGGCAAGGGAAACCACCAGTTCACCCCATCCTCTGCCCTCTGCTGCAGCCTGCAGAGGAGAAGAGCCCTGGTGGCACCATCCCAGCCCATCCCAGTCATGGGTGCTGCCTCAGGCTCACCTCATCCATCAGCAGTGTGGCCATGGCCCTGCCAACCTCGTGGTAGGCTTTCGCTTTGGGGGGACCCAGCAGGATGAAGAGGAACCTGTGGGTGGGACAGCACAGCTCTGTAGCAGCCCTCTGCTCCCTGGGGGATTCTTCTCCCAGGGGAGACTGTGGGGATGCTGGGGACAGCAGCTGGCCAGGCTTGGAGGGCTCCTGCCACCTTAAGGGGTGACCACACTAAGAGGGTTGCCACTGCATGGAGAGCCCACAACATGGGATGCCAGGACCCCACTGGATCACAGGGTCTGCAGGAACCGGGGCTGGGGGGGGTGGTGGGAGAGGTCTTTGGGGCAGAGGAGGAGACAGCCTTGGCTGGGGGTGTCTGTGGGATCAAGGTCTTGGCTGGGGGTGTCTGTGGGATCATGATCTTGGCTGGGGGTGTCTGTGGGATCAAGGTCTTGGCTGGGGGTGTCTGTGGGATCATGCTCCTGGGAATGTTGCTCGCAGGCAGGATGCAGGAGTGTTAGGGAAGGAGAGCCTGCTGGCAGCATGGGCAGCAGGTTTGACGGGACTCTGGAGACATGGGAGGAGACTGGGAAGAGAGCTCAGGGTCCTTGATAAAATATGGTGAAAATCCCACACCTCAGAGGATGGTGCAAACTAATGAGGTCTACAGAGGGACAGTCCAGCCAAATGTTTCACCAAGCCCTCCCCTCCTTTCCAAAACTGGCAGAAACAGGGTTACAATCCTGGAACCCTGAGGCTGCCGAGAAGTTCCAGGACACTACCCTGAGCAAACCTCCAGAGAGAGGGCAGGGAAACTCCTCCAGCAGCATGAGTGGGGTTGAGTGGGGCTCAGCAGAACCTGCTGCAGCCCTGATGTGGGGCTGGAGGTCCCCCGGAGCCTGCTCCAAGGGGATGGGAGGTGACAGAAGCCACCCGGGATTGCTGTCACTCGGGCATCTGCACTACTATATTGATGTGAAAACCTTAAAACCTTGGAGATGGACTTGAGAGGGAGACAGCCCCAAGGTGGTGGCTGTGCCATTGGAACAGCCTGGCACCAAAGGGGATGGTACCATGGGCAAAGGGATGGGTAGGGACGAGCTGTCTCTACCCTCTCGTTTGAGGGGGGGAAATTCAGGGCAAGGAGCTGACATGAGACCCGCGGGGACCTGCCACCCATCTGCCACCGAGGACAGAGCGGCAGGTGGGTGGATGTCCTGCTCCTCCCAGCTCCTGCAGGACGGGTGCTCTGGGCAGAGTGACCAGGAGGTGGCAATGTCCCTCCTGATCCCCGCCTGCCTCCTCCGCGCCCTCCCTAAGGAAGTGCCCAGCTGAAGAGACACACTCTCATTTACTCTCACAGCTGCGTTCCTCAGCCATGGGGGAACACCTCTTTTCCTGCTTCTTTCCCCTCACCCCGTCCCACTGCTCAGGAGAGCGTCGTGGGCAGCGGGAGGGCAAGAGACTCCTGCGAACCTGCGTCCCGCCGCCAGCCCCGTGCTCCCGGCAGTAAGTGGAGAGCATCCAGAGCCTCCTAAGGACAGGGAATGCAGACCCCAGATGGGGATGACCCAGGGGATGTCCTTCTCGGGCTGCCCAACAGATACTCCGCTCTCAGCCCATCCCGAAATGCTCCTAAGGAGCTGGGAAAAGCCGGAGGGGAAGCACTGAGGCAGGATTCTGGGACTGTATGTGGCGCTGGCTGCAATTCCCTTTGCTTTGGCCAAGCAAAGCCCTGTGTGGTGCGGGAGGGAATGGGAAGACAGGGACAAAGAGGGAACAGGGGCATGGGCCGTGCTCTGTTACCTGCTGGGGAGAGCAACTTCAGCCAGTGAGCCGAGGGACACCCCGTGCCTGAGGCGAATGAAGGCAGTGACGGGCTTCTCCAGGAATTCCACTTCACCGACAGCAACGTGAGCAGCTTCAGCTCCCGGTGGGACCTTCTTCCTAAAGCGGTTTCTCAGCTGAAAGGAAAGGGATGCAGTGGCTGGGCACCTGGGATGCAGCAGCTGCTCCCAGCCCAGCTCCGTCCTGCCTTACCTGCTCCTTAAGAGGCGTTTTGGAGAGCTGGGCTCCGGGCTCAGACCTGCCTTTGGCCTTCTCTGCAAAGAAAGGGAGGAAACCATTCCTGCAGACCCACACGTGCAAGTGAACAGGCAGTGTGGGCACTGCCCTGGGCTGGTGGCACTGGAAGGGTTCCTGGTGGGATACCTCGGCAGGGAGAGAGGGTGAGCTCGGCGAGGAGCTGCAGCAGGGATTTTGTGGGCTGGTGCCGTGGCTGGAGGAGCAGGAGGGCTGTCAGGCGTTCCCTCAGCGCAGGCTGCAGCTCTGCTTCCTCGGGATGCCCAGAAAGCACCTTGTCTGCAGGAACAGGGACAGCCCTGAGTCCCCCTGCTTGGCTGCCCAGGGAAAAGCTCCCTTAGCTGGAGCAGCAGCCACGGCAGATGCCCGGCTGTCATTCACCAGTGCTGTTCTACAGGCACCTCCTGGTGGCCTGTCCTTCTCCAGGGACCAGCCCATCCCAGGAGATGACTTCTGCATTACCCATGTACCGATTATTTCCTTGAAACTGGCGGCATCCAGATCCAGGAGCACCGTCCCCTTTTGCAGGCATGTCCTCAGCTGGAAGAGGCTGTGCAGGGGGAGGGCTGGGACGTGGGGTGTGCTCCAGCGCTCCCCGCCATCCTCCACCTTCTCCTCGAACTTTATCCACCTGCCCCAGGGAGATGTGCAGGGTCAGCAGCAAGGCAGTTCTGTGTCCCGTGCCAGGCAGTGGGAGCTGGACCCTGTGTCCATCTCTGAGCTTAGCAAGGGGTTTGGGGGGCCCAGAGGGGGCTGCAGTGGGTTCATACAGCAGGGGCAGGTGGGCAGCCAAGGTGGTCACACCTCCATTCCTGCAGACCCACACTCCGCTCCGATCTGATCAGGGGGATTTCAACAGTCATGGGATGACAGAATGGTTTGGGTTTGAAGGGACCTTGGAGCTCATCTTGTTCCAACCCCTCTATCATGGGCAGGGACACCTTCCACTAGACCAGGTTGCTCCAAGCCCCATCCAACCTGGCCTTGGACAATTCCAGGGATGGGGCAGCCACAGCTTCTCCTGGCAACCTGTGGCAGGGCCTTCCCATCCTCACAGGGAAAGATTTCTTCCCAATATCCCATCTAAGCCTGCCCTCTGGCAGTGAGAAGCCATTCCCCCTTGTCCTGTCACTCCAGGCCCTTGTCAAAGTCCCTTTCCAGCTCTCTTGGAGACCCTTTAGATATTGGAAGGGGCTCTGAGGTTTCCCTGGAGTCTTCTTTTTCCAGGATGAACAACCCCAGCTCTCTCAGCCTGTCTCCATAGCAGAGCTGTGCCAGCAGAGCTGTCCCAGCCCTTGGATCATTTCCATGGCCTCCTCTTGAACAGGAGGTGGATGTGATGTCCCGGGGGGGTCTCACTGGAGCAGAGCAGGGGAGGAGCACCCCCTCCTCACCCTGCTGCCCACACTGCCACGGTGCAGCCTGGGATACACTCTGCTCTGTGGGCTGTGAGCACACAGTGCCGGGTGATGTCCCATCTGTCACCCACCAGCATCCCCCAGTCCTTCTCCCCAGGGCTGCTCCCAGCCCACCCACCCCCTGGCTGCGCCGGGACTGGGGGTGGCCCTGCCATTAGCAGCGCTGGCTGGAGTCAGAAAAGAAGTGTTTTGAGCTGTTTCCACCCTCAGGCCATGCCAAATATTTTAACGCCGGGCACAGACAGAGCTTCCCTTTGTCCCCCGGGGTGGGCGCGCTGCCGCGGGGCGCTCGCCGTGCTGCACGGGGAGAGCGTGCCCGGCGGGGCGGCCGTGCGGGGAGAAGGGGGCTGGGCAGAGCCACAGCCCGGCGGATTTGGCACCCCCCCACAGACTCTGCGACCCCGGGGGAAGACGCATTGCTGCTCCCAGAGCCCCGTGGCCCGAGTCCCTGTGCCCCTGCCGAGCAGAGGAGGGGTGCTGTGGGGTACGGGACATCCCAGCCCCGGCGCAGCTGCTGGAGCCCTGGAAAGGCAGCAGGGAGGAGCAGGAGGAAGGGCGCTGTGCCCGCGCAGGGTCACTGCCCGCCCTGCCTGACACCCTGCCCTTTCCCATGAAATGAGTCAGCCCAGCGCGGGCACCGGAGCCCTGCTTTGGGGACGAGGCTGAGGAACCACCGGCTTCGGGGGATGCCCTGGGCTCCAGCTGAGCTGGAAGGTTGGACTCCCATAGCGTGGCCCTCGCGGGTTTGCCTACCTGGCCATCTCCCTCCACTCCAGCCCCTCTGGGGTGCTGAGGAGCTGGTTGAGCTGGATGAAGAGCAGCGGGCAGGTGACATCCCCCCCATCCTGCTGCGGGGCAGCACCATCTCCTCTGGCCGCTGGGGCCATCCTGGAGGGGAAGATGCTGCAGCCCAAAGCCTGGGAGGGAGCTCCGGGGTTGCTCCAGTCTGGTCTGGGTTGTGAGCAGGTCCCTGCCTCCTGGAGAGCTGTGCCACCTGCCCCGGGCATGTGGGCTTGCACGGCCACCGGCACCAGCAGCTGCAGGCCTGGGTTCCCTCTGGCACTCACAGGATCCCACTCATCCCACACCTTATAAAAGCTGTGAACTGGTTTAAACTGGCCACAAACCAATACACAGGAGCCAAGCCCAAAACAAACACCTCAAAACAGCAGGGTCAGCCCCACGGGACCCTTTGTGGCTGGGTCCTGCCACATCCAGCTGCCCACCTGGACCTGGGATCAGGGGACCCACCTGCCTGCTCTGGGTGATCCACATGGACAAGGCTGTTCCTGGGGAGTAGCGTGTCCCCAGTCCCACCTGCACCCTGCAAGGCATTGCTGAGGCGATGGCAGGGCCAACCCTGAAGAGTTGGTTGCAGCACCAGTGACTTTGCCAGGGTGCTGCGCAGCTCTTCCTTAGGAAAGCGGATGTGGGGACATGGTTGGGGAAGGATGTGGCACCACTGAGCAAATCCAGAGCAGGGGAGTAAGGATGTGATGACAAGGGCCAGGAGAGTGTCAGGGCTGACAGAGGGCACCTGTGTGGGCTGTGGTGGGGGAGCAGATAGATGTGGTCACAGCCACAGCACCCTGCCAGGGATGGGGAGATGGCAGGGCCACCATCACCGTGACAGCCCCCTCGGCCCTCTGCAAACAAACCACGGGGCTGTGTGCAGTGCAAACACAGTGGCAGGACCACAAACAGGACCACAAACACCCGCAGCACCGGCACGGGCAGGCTGTGCTGGAGCCTGCTGGCGCTGGCAGGATCTGGCCCAGGAGCAGCTGGAGCAGGGCCAGGCACCACCACAGCAGTGTTACATTTTGGGAGAGTGCAGAGGGTGGGCACGTGAGTCCCTGGGGTTCTGGTACCTGCCTTACAGGAGCTGAGGCCAAGGATCAGGCCCTGGGTGCCCACCAGGCTGTTTGCTCCATGATACTGGTGGGTGCCATGGTGTGTGGAGTGGTGCCCTTGGCCAGGGTGGAGGACACAGGGAGACCCCTGGCAGCAGGACATGTGGTTGAGGCACCCAAACCTTCCCAGGTGTTAGCCCCCCACCTCCTGTGGGGGCTGCCCCAGCATAGTCCCCTGGCATAAGATTGGGCATGGCTGGCAGCAGGTGCAGGCAGGGAGGCTGTGAGGGGCTGCAGGAGGTGGGCAGGGGTCATGGGAGGCTCTGGGAGGCAGAGGCAGGGGGTAGAGAGCAGAGGCAGGCAGCAGAAGGCAGGCAGGATTGGCAGCCTGCACATCCCCCCCCCTTTGCCCGCTGCCAACCCTCTGTGCCAACAGCCTCCCTGGCTGCTGACGTGAGCCGGTGCCTCCCTCTCCGGAGGTGCCAGGTCAGCTGGCAAATGCTGCCGGCACACGCCACCTGTGCACGCCTCGCCTGGCCCTGGGGATGTGGTGGGGGACTGGCAAGGGCAAAAATCCCATCTCCATTCAGGGACCGGGATCCAGGGTGCAGGGCTGCCCAGGGACACAACCCCTCACCCAGGCCACCCCCTCGTTCTGCTGTCGAAGGCTCTGGGCTGCTGATGGCCAGAGGAGGCGGAAGGAAAAACATCCCGCAAACAATTGCAAAAGTCAAGTCTGAGCAAGAAGAGGAGGGCGTGAGCAGGGGGGTGCCAGATCCGGTGGTATTCCTTGGAGACACCAACAACAATGGAAGGAATATTTTGCTCGTGCCTTGCTGAGCCCAAACCAGCCATGGGCTGGGGGCTTGGGACCTCGAGGAACCAGCCAGGGGCCATGGCCAGCCTCAACGGGAGCCAGGGCAGGACCCTGCATTTGCCCAGCGCTGGTGTCAGTGGTGTTTTTTTGGGCTGTCACCTGGGCTGAGGGTTGGGCCAAACACAACACATGGTTGCCAGTGCAGTGAAGGGGACAGGGAAGTGCTGGCAGTGCCCATGCACAGAGGGCTGGGATGGGGATAAGGATGGCTGAGGGGGGATTGTGAGATGAGGCTGTGATGCTATCAGTTACAGGAGCCCTATAAGGGCACAAAGGTGCCTTGGGGACAGAAAGGGTCTCTGCTACCACCTCTGGCTGCCACCACCTCCCATGTGCAGGATGGCGCATGGATGGCAGTCTGTCCCCTGTCAGGGCCAGGAGGAGGTGCAGCCCTGCACCCTGAGGTCCTGCCTCTCACCCGATGCTCCTCCTGCGAAGTGCAGTCGCTCCCCTGGCACCCCCGGCCCATCCCAGGCACCCGTCCCGTCAGCCGGGGCTTGAGGCCAGGGGGCGCGCCGGGACCCCCCTCCTCTGCCCCTGCCTGAGGCCACGCTTTCCAGTCACAGGAAAAGGCTGGAAAGGCTGTGTCCCTCGGCCATCGCCTGCCCTCTGCGCCCTGCAGGGACCCTGCGACTCCCAGGCTCCCACCGCCCACCAGCACAGGGGCGGCGGTGGCCGGTCAGGTCCTGTCCTCTCCGGGAGCGAGACCTCACCGAACCCTGGCCCTGGTCCCGTCCCCGGCCAGCGGAACTCCCCCTCGGGGGCGGTGGGGAAGCCCTTCCCGGGGGCGGAGCGGCCGGACAGCCCCTCCCCGCCCCGCCCCGCCGCCCGCCGCCTTCTACCCGGCGCGGGGCCGCGCTGCCGGAGAGCGGGCACCGGAGCGGGGCCGAGCGGAGCGGGACAGGGGCTGGACGCGTGTGCCCGCGGGTCATGGACGGGCGGGCGGTGCTGATCCACGCGCTGCTGGCGGCAGGTACGGACACGCGTGGGGACGGCAACGGGTCCCAGTGCCGGGCTCTCCTGGAGGGTCCTGGACACGTGTCGGGAAATGGTCCTGGGCAAGCGCGGTCCCGGGCGAGGCTGCGGTCCCGGGTGGAGGGTCCCCGGGTGTGAGCAGACGGGAAGATCGGTCCCGGTCGCGCGTGGGGAGGAGGAGGTGTCCCGGGCAGGGCAGTGTGAGTGAGCTGTCCCATCTGACCGCTGTCCCCGCAGTGTGCTCGGCGGCGGCGGGCGGGCTGCGCCGGAACGAGCTGCACAACGAGGTGCTGCACAAGGGCGGCGGCGGAGGGGGAGCGCCGGTCCCGGCCACGGCCCCGCTGCTCGGCGGCAGCCCGGAGAAGGAGGGCGGCGGAGCGGCCTCGGGGGACGACTTCAGCGAGCTGCCGAGAGGTAGGGACGGGGGGTCCCGGGGCGGGAGGGGTCTCAGGACGGGTGTGCCGCGATGGGGAGGGGGTCCTGGGGCGGGCTGAGCAGGGGGACTCGGAGGCGCCAGGCTGTGCTCGGCTCGGCTCGGCTCAGCCCCGCGGGTGCCCCGGCGGCAGCTCCGGCTCTGCTTTGGAGGGCGCTGCGAGGAGGGAGTTCCCGGGTACCGAGCGCCCGCGGGAGCAGCCACGAGTCGGGCCAGCGCATGGGGCTCCAGCACAGAGCAGCGGCACTTGTGCCGGAGGCTGTCGGGGTCCCAGGGGTCCCGGGTCCCAGCTCGGTGGTCGGTGGAGGCAGAGCCCCTCGGGGGGGCTGTGCCCGGGGACCCGCGCTGCCCTCCCGCCGTGACTCACCGCCGCCCACGCTCGGCTGCTCCTCATTCCGCGGCAGGGCTCGTCAGCCGGCACGGGGGCGGTGGGGGCACTGCCACTCTGCGGGGCTCCCGGGCTGGCACCCGGGCTGGCACGGGGCTCCTCCCACCGGGGCTGACACCGGAGAGTGTCCCGGGGACTCTCATGGGGGTGGGACGGGGCCCATCGCTGGCTGGGGGCGTTGACACGTACCTGTACCTGTGCCTCGAACACGCGGCTCGCCGAGGGCAGTACCTGACACCAGGAGTGTGCTCTGCCCCGTACAGCTCACCCTCGTTTTCCCGTGTTTTACTTTGCTTTCTGGCTGTGCCAGGAGACTGTGACCAACTGGGCTGAGCTGCTCACACCGAGGGGACGCAGCCCCCTGGGAAAAGCAGGTGTCCTCCCGCTGGGAGATGTTCCAGCCTGTTCCTGTGCATCCCCCAAGGAGGGGACTCTGTCCTAGGGCAAGCGATCTGGTGGGCCTGGGCTGACCCCCGGCTGAGGGGCAGGCTGGGAGGAACGGGAGGGTTTGGTGACTGTCGGAGCACTGTCTCGATGCCTCGAACTGAGCTACGGTCAGAGAGATCTGCCCCCTGTGTGAAGGCACCTTCCCCAGGGTGCCTGAGCAGGGGAAGAGAGGCAGCACCCCCTTCCTACCTTGGCTGGACCGCTTTTCCTACCGACAAGACCTTCCCAACTTTCTCTGGCTGTCCAAGGGCAGAGCCCCGGGGAGGGGGAGTGGCAGTGGGGGTCAGCAGCACTGTGTGTCTGCTGGCTGTGTCCAGGAGATAACCTGCCGGGCCGGGGATGGAACAGCCTCGTCCGGGGGTTTTTCCAAGCCGCAGAGTTTCCTGGAGTATCGGTTTTCTCCAGGCACAGTGTGAAGGATGTCGAAATAACTTCACTAGGTGTGCAACCGGTGTGTGCCAGCATGGGAGGCCCTGGTTCCGTCAGGAGCCAGGAAGTGGCTGAGAAGGAATTGAGCAGGTTACAACTTGTCAGGTTGGACTCTGCTGCCCTCTCCTTCCTGAGCAGCCCAGGGCTTAGTGCACCTTTCCCAGAGATACCAAGTGGTGGTTTGGGAGGAGCTAAAAAATCCCCCTTGGACCAGCGAGTGCTCTCTAGCGTCTCAGCACCTTTTGAGGTCAGGCTGGGAGCTGATTTTTTTGGGCACCTGCACATCTTAAAAACCATTCCAGTACCGTTGCTAGTGTTAGGCTGTGTCTGAGCAAGGAGCTTGGTGCTCCAGTTCCCACCAACCCAGCAGGGAGCTGGCCTGGCACCAAAAACCACTGGTCACTGCACCACAATTAAAACATACCATTGTAATTCATGGGAACGCTTCCCTACCCACCTCTTTGGCTCTGCAAAACCAAAACTTAAGCCAGGCTTGCTCTTTTATTCCTGCCTTGGGGTGAGCAAGGCATCCTTGTGCCCACGGGAAGGAGACTCCATTACAGCCATGAATAGGGTCTTAGAAAAGCCTGCGCTCATCAGGGAAGTAAAGGCCAGATAAAGGGGTAATTAGCAACGTTCTGTGTTCAGTGGAAACTGGTGCATATAATAGCAGCATTTGAGATGTATAAAGCTCTGTTCCCCCTGCCCGACTCCTTTCTTTCCTTGAGAATTGTTCTTATGAATCAGAAAGGCCATGATATTTGTGAGGAGCTGAAAAAAATGCCTTCTCCCCCTTCTCTCCCGGGCTCGGGGGCTCGGGGGCAGCTCCCGGCACAAAGGGCAGTGGGAGCCAAGGCTGAGCAATTGCAGCAGTCCCGGGATGTGGCTCTGCCTTCCCTCCGGCTGGCACGTGGAGCTGGTCTGACTGCCCTTCTCTCCTTCCCAAATTGTTTTCCAGTTGCCTTCCTGTCAAAGCCTCAAGGTTTGGTCACTCCCAAGAAGAAAGGGAACGGCAATAAAAGAAGAAAAGGCAAAGGCCTGGGGAAGAAGAGAGACCCGTGCCTGCGGAAGTACAAGGATTTCTGTATTCACGGCGAGTGCAAGTACATCCGAGAGCTGGGAGCTCCCTCCTGCATGTGAGTTGCTGGCGTGTGCCTGTGCCGGGGGAGCCTTAGTCACGGTTCCTTCAATTCTCTGGGCCGGGCAGAGGAAAAACGGACAGGATATTTTTAGTGCATGTTCTCTGTCTGTGCGGGGACAACTATGACTTGGCCTCTTCCTTGTGCTTCTTGAGCAATGTCCATGCCCCACCAAAGCCTGTCGTGGCCCTGGATCCAGCATTCCCTGCTGGCACGGCGAGCTGCGGCTGAGCTGCTGTGCAGAGACCTGTGGTGCTGAGGGCTGCAGAATGGTGGGCGGGGCTGGAGTCTGGCAGCTGAGGGCTTCTGCAGGTCTGGTTTGGGAGACCTCATCCTGACCCTGTCACCCTGCACCCCCCACTCCGAAAGCTTAGGGCTCCTGCGGCTGTTGGGGTGCACTGGTGCAGGCGGGATGAGCTGCTGTAGCACCAGTGAGGAGGACTGGAGGTAGCACCTTTGGGGACAGCCTGCCAAAGCCATGCCCAAGCTGTCCCTTGGCCTGATGAAGGACAGGGCTGTGTACCCCCGCTTACCTATGCCCCTGGGGTACAGGTAGAGAGAAGGGACTAGATGAGGCAAGCAGAGGAGAAAGCATTTTCCTGCTGCTGGGACACCTTGATACAGGACTTGCTACCACAGGAAATACCCAGGGGTGCACATTTGATCCCCGCTTACGTGGGCAGGAGTTGAGCTGGCAGATATGTAAGAGGCTTTGTTCTTCACTATCAATCCTCTGAGCCACCCAGCCCTGAGCCCAGGGAAGATAATAGCTCCCTGGCTTATGGTGCCCACAGGATCTCATGCCCTGCAATCCGCAGGGATTGAGCTCTGCATAGCTCCTCTAGTCCCCTAGTTTCTCTCTGTGGAAGCTGCCATGAAGTTGAGTCCTTGCATGGGGGACTTGGGACTGCCAGTGAAGGGAGATCTCTGCCGACTCAGTTTGTGTTGGTGACCCAGCAGAATGTGGGGTGCAGAACCCCTGCTTAGGACTGGGACAGCCAAGATCCCTGGGACTGGAGAGAACCTGGGGCACGGGCAAGCAGGAGGGATTTGGGGGTTGGCTGGGCTCTGCAGCCTGGTGGCCCATCCCTGGGTGACATCTCCCAGAGCCATCATGGTTTTTAGGAACAGTGGCCAACTGTTCCTAAAGAGGCCTCACGTTGACTGGTGTCACTAAGTTGTGGCTGCTCTTGGTGGCTGACTGCCTATGTCACAGGGTCTCTTGGAGTGTTCCCTCCTTGGGCTGGTCCCTGGGGATTGGGGTGCAGTGAGGATGCTGCTGGGCTGGGTTCTGCACCTCTGACTTGTGTGCAGCCTTGCTGCTGTGCCTGGGAGGTAACGCTGGTATGTGCCATTATGAGCTTGGGAGGAGGGCTGGGCTAAACCCGGCTTGGACATCAGCCCGAGGGTCAGTGGTGCTGGATATAGAGGGATATATATATCTGGTCACATCAGTGGGCTGTGGCTTGGGAAGGGCTGGAAGCCTCACAGCCCTGTGGGGAGCGTTATTTCTGTTCCATGAGTAACCTCCCGAGTCTGCAGGGACGGGGCACCTCTCGGCTGTCAGGGTGTGCAGGGACATCCTGCTCCATGGGAAGCACTGGATCAGCTGCCATGCTGCTCCCTTCCTACTTCCAGAGGTGGTCTGGGCAGCCTGGCTCTGCCTGGGAGGGACTGGCAGGAGACAGACCCTGGTGCCTTCTGCTGGTGTAGAGTTTAACCTTCCTAGGAGTCTTCGCTTGGTGCAGGAGAAACTTAATTTACCAGTACCAGGGAGAGATACCGCCTTCCAAGGGGTGTGGGGGACACAATGACCTCCTGTGCTTGCTCACCACCAACCTTTGTGACTTTCTTTCTCGCCCAGATGCCAGCCAGGGTATCACGGAGAGCGCTGCCACGGCCTCTTGCTGCCGGTGGAGCACCCGCCCAGCGCGTACGACCACACCACGGCTCTGGCCGTGGTTGCTGTTGTCCTGTCCTCCCTGTGTCTCGTCATCATCGCAGCCCTGCTGATGCTCAGGTGAGTGGGACAGGGCTGAACTCTCGGAATCTGCGTCCCTGGGAAGATCACGCGCAAGAGGAGGGTGGCAGGGACCTCTTGCCCTGAGCATCCCTTTGCTTGGCCTCGCAGGTGTCACAAGAGGGGTGGCTACGATGTAGAAAACGAAGAGAAAATCAAGCTGGGCATCACTGTGAATCACTGAGGATGCCGGGTGCTGGCGAGGTGAGCCCCTGGCTGGGCACGGGGCAGCAGTGGGGCTGGTGGACATCTGGGGGCTCTGCTGTTCACGCTGGCTGGGACTGCTATGTGGATCCCGTGCCAGAGCCAGGCAGGAGTGTTGAAGGCAGCCTAAGCCTGGAGAAGCAGCTGGCTGGATTTGGGCAGAAAGCTTGGACTGCCGTGCGGGGCTCCAACCCTCTTATCTCACCTTCCTGCCCAAGTCCCTGTTCTCTGACTCCTTCATTCCTCCTACCTCCTCCTTTCTAGCCCCAAGTCCCTGCTCTGCCCCAGTGCTCCGTGCTTTGGGGATGTTTGGCAGTGGGGAAGCTGCTTCTGTTTTGGTTTTTTTTTTTCCCACTTGTTCTGCTCCCTCTCTGACCCTCTGAGTCACTTCCCCTCCTTAGATATTGCTTCTATTTATACATATGTGTAAAAAACCCCTTTCCTTTTCACTCCCACTCTGCTTATTACTTGCAGCAGAGCAAGTAATGGTCTTGCAGCTGGGGCACAGGGGATCTTGCTGCCAGCCCATGCCATGTTCCTCTGGCTGGCTGGGTGGTGGGTGAGGGGTGTGCTCTACTCCAGGGGTGGCTGCAGGGCTGGGTGCTGAAAAGCTGTCAAACTTCCTCTGGTCTGATCCAAACCCTGACGTTAGATGTGGCCATACATATCACAGCTCCTTGCCTTCTTAAAAAAAAAAAAAGAAAAAGTCATTGTTCTTTGTAAAGATGAAGTAATGCCTTCGGAGAATTTCTGTCGTGTTCGTCACAGTGCTGGGAGTGGGATTTTGAGCTGTTCATTGGAGCTGAATTTTCGTGAAGGAGACTCAGAACAGGGCTTTCCTCACTGTCCCATTTGCCCTGGGGGAAAAGTGCCGTGGTCCCTGGAAGGGAAGCAGGGTGGACACAGGGTGGGATGTTTGCCCACCTCTCCTGGGTGTGCTGGCTCCCATCCTCCTGGGCGCAGCCCCGAGACGCAGCGAGTGGCAGCTGGGGCTTGGGCGGGTGCGAGGGCTCTCCTGCCGGGCTGGGTGGGACTCGGCACCTTTACTCCACCGTGCTCTGTGGGCAGAGCAGCCCAGGACCGTGTTGTGAGCTCTCCCGCCTCTCTCTTGCAGGGGTCGGCACTAATAACGCACTTCTACCTCCTGGAAGAGGCGAGACCAGCGGGGCTGCGGCACGTCGGGGGCTCGCTGGAGCACCAGGACGGCACCCGCGACGGGGCCGCTCGGGCAGCGGCGGCACTGCAGGAGCTTCGTGGCCACCTCCGGGGACGGGGCGGGCTCGGGGGTGAGAGGGACCGGCTGCCCGGCGGCTCTCCGTCCACTGCAGTGCCGAGGAACAAACTGTGAAAGGGAGGAGACACCGGGCTCGGGGCTTCCTTCGCCGCAGGAGGGAGGGGGGGGAGGGTAACAGCTATTTAACAAGATATTTTTCATTTTAAATTATCTATTTATTTTAGATAAACTGTACATAGTATTTATATTTATTGTAGGTCTGGCCCTGCATCCTTCGTGTAGGTTCAAGGTGACAGGGGTCAGACCTCCCTTATTTTTTAAGTGCAATGTAATATTCTAATAAATAACACTTTGTAACAAATGCTTGGGTTGTTAATTTAATGATGGAGGTGGAAAGGATTCAGGATTCTGAAGGCCTTCCTGGTGGGGTACTGCCAACAGCAGCAGAGAGTGTGTAGTGTAGGCTGATGGATCAACTTGTGCCATCCCTGGGGAGCAGTGTGGTCTGAGGAGCTGGGGGTAGGATCCATCCTCTGCAGCCAGGACAGCCCCATGGGGATTTTTTTTGAGATTTGCTTCATCTTTACCAGCTGATGCCCTGGGGGGGTGTGTGATGTTTGTGTGTCTGCTCACCAAGCAAAGCTGCCTCCAGTGTGAGTGAAGCCACTCTGGCTGCTGACCCATTCAAATGGGATTGGTTCCTGGTTTTAAGCTGGCACAAGTTGCTCAGAGAAGCTGTGGCTGCCCCATCCCTGGAAGTGTTCAAGGCCAAGCTGGATGGGACTTGGAGCAACCTGGTCTAGTGAAAGGTGGACTGGATGATCTTAAAAGTCCCTTCCAACCAAATAATTCTATCATTTGGCAAAGAAGAAGCCAGAGGTGGACTCACACCTTCCTTGTAGGGGATCCCAGCTGTCCCTGGGGCCACTGCAGGCTCCTGGGGCTGGAGTCATTCCATCCACAAAGCATCACTTCAGATGACGGCTCAGGAGCAATTCATGACTTTGCAGTAAGAGTAACCTCAAGCCACTTCTTTCCTCTTCCCTGTGGGGAGCTGAGATTAGGGACAGATGCTGGCTCTGGTAGAGAGCTTTGAGGCAGCCCCTGCAGGCGTGGAACTCCAGTCAGCAAAGGGGAGAGCTGAGCTGCTGCTTTCCACCCCTCCTGCAGTGTTCGCTAAAGCCGAGCAGTGAGTATTCTGCAGAGATTTTTGGACTAATTTACCCAAACCTGAGCTCTGACAAAGTATGAAATAATCCCTTCCCCAGTAAGCATAAAGGGTGCTTAGAAGGTGTGTATGTTTATCCCTCTTGTGCAGCTGTTTTTTGTGGTGACAAAGCTTGGGCTGTGGGAAGGAGGAACACAGCAATACTTGAGCTTTCCAGTACTTGTTGTGATGAGGCTGAAGGACACAGCTGTGACCAAGGGGGAGTGACCAGGGTGTTGTGGTCTGGAGAGTTAAAGCCTCAGCAGCTGCAGTGACCCAGTCCCAGAGTCAGAGAAATGAGTTACTGACTGCGCAAATGTGACTTTGTGCTGTGGCGATGCCAGTTTGACCAGAGACTCCAAACTTTGGTCTTTTTCAAAGTCTATTAAGGAAATAATGCCCCCGACTGCTGTGCAGGAGGCCCTTCTGCCCCAGGGTTGTGCCCCTGCCTCACTGTGCTGCTGCTGCTTCTCGCCTTCCCAGAGCTGCTGTAGTCCTGCAGCTTTTCTGCCTTTGCCAGTGGGCAGCTTCACTTGCCTGGGGCTCCACAGCATCCTGGTGGGAATAGCTCTGCTGGAAGGTGTCTCAGCAGATAGTTGGAACTTGTGCCCAGAGCCCAGCTGCTCTCTGCCCTCCTCCCCACAGGGACATGTCCTGCCCCTGTGCAGGTTGGGCTGCCCACAGGTGGAGATTTAACAGGCCAAGAGGTGGCAAACATGCTTTGGAGATGTAGGGAAGCTGTCTGGATCAGTGGGCTGGCTCCCTGTGCCCCACTGGGCTGGGAAAGGCTGGCAGTCCTAGAGATGCTCCTTTTCATTGCACTTGCTGTCCAGCATCTTTGTTGGAGACACGGACAGTT
Organism: Neopelma chrysocephalum; assembly: GCF_003984885.1. NCBI lineage: Eukaryota > Metazoa > Chordata > Aves > Passeriformes > Pipridae > Neopelma > Neopelma chrysocephalum. Next base: position 188,485 of record NW_020897720.1, read on the forward strand.
GGGATCAGGGGCACACTCAGCAAGTTTGCTGATGACAAGGAGCTGTGTGGTGCAGTCACATGCTGGAGGGAAGGGGTGGATCCAGAGGGATTTGGACAGGCTGCAGAGGTGGGACCATATGAACCCATATGAATACATAATGTCCTACACCTGGGTCGTGGCAATCCCAGGCACACCAACAGGTTGGGAGGAGAAGGGATGGAGAGCAGCCCTGTGGAGAAGGACTTGGGGGTGACAGTTGATGAAAAGCTCAACATGCACCAGCAGTGAGCACTCACAGCCCAGAAAGCCAACGGGGTCCTGGGCTGCATCCCGAGGAGTGTGGCCAGCAGGTCAAAGGAGGGGATCCTCCTCCTCTGCTATGTACAGTTCTGGTGTGCCCAACATAAGGAGGACATGGAACTGTCAGAGCAAGTCCAGAGGAGGCCACTCTGGGCGTTGATAAGGGGATTGGGGCACCTCCCCTATGAAGACAGGCTGAGAAAACTGGGGCTATTCAGCCTGCAGGAGGGAAGGCTGAGTGGAGACCTCACAGCACCTTCCAGGATCTGAAGGGGTCTATGGGGAAGTCGTGAAGGGACTCTTTGTCAGCAACTGTAGTGACAGGACAAGAAGTAATGGGTACAAACTGAAAAAGGGGAGATTTAGGTTAGATACACAGAATAAATTGTTTATTGTGAGGGTGGGGAGGCCCTGGCACAGGTTGCCCAGAGAAGCTGTGGCTCCCCCATCCCTGGAAGTGTCCAAGGCCAGGTTGGACGAGGCTCAGAGCAACCTGGTCCGGTGGAAAGTATCCCTGCCCATGGTGAGGGGATGGGGCTAGATGGTCTTTAAGGACCATTCCAACGCCGTCTCATTCCGCGATTCCAAGGCAGGGAACGGCTCTGCCTCTCCGGGGAAGCCCCGGCCGGTCCCTCAGGAGCCGCCGGAACCGCCTCCTCGCCCCGCGCATGCGCCGTGCGGGGACAAGATGGCGGCGCCCGTGGACCTGGAGCTGAAGAAGGTACGAGACCCCCGCTCGTGTGTGTGTGTCCCCCGTGCCCCCCACCGTGTGTCCCCCCGCCTATGTGTGCTCCCACCCGTGTCCCCCCGTCCGTGTATCCCCGCCTGCGTGTGCTCCTACCCGTGTGTGTGCGTCCTTCGTGTCCCCCCACCACCTGTGTCTTCCCCCCCCCGGTTCCTCCCACCCCCTGTGTGTCCCCTTACCCCGTGTGTGTCCCCACCGTGTGTCCACTCCCCGCGTGTCACCCCCCACTCGTGTGTGTGTGTCCCGTGTTCCCCATGTCACCTCCTGACCCGTGTGTCGTCCCCC